>NW_026652293.1:62062019-62260394 GCF_009828535.3 Hylobates moloch | reverse complement strand
TTTTTTTTTTTTTTTTTTTGAGACGGAGTCTCACTCTGTCGCCCAGGCTGGAGTGCAATGGCGCAATCTCGGCTCACTGCAAGCTCCACCTCCCGGGTTCAAGCCATTCTCCTGCCTCAGCCTCCCGAGTACCTGGGACTACAGGTGCCCACCACCACGCCCAGCTAATTTTTTGTATTTTTAGTAGAGACGGGGTTTCACTGTGTTGGCCAGGATGGTCTCAATCTCCTGACCTCGTGATCCGCCCGCCTCAGCCTCCCAAAGTGCTGGGATTACAGGCGTGAGCCACCGTGCCCGGCCGAGGAGATTTCAACTCAACTACCTGTAGGACTTTTAAGGATGAATTTATTGGAGGAGGGTCACAAACATTAACTCAATGCACCAACTTTTGTGTTTTGAATTATTCTTGTTTTTTTGAAGTTTTTTAAAATGAGACTTATGCTTCTAAAAGTGTGTCCAAAGTTTTTTTGAAAGGCAATTTTTAATGCCTACCTACTTCGTGCCATAAAATGCTCTTTCTTGATTAAGCCAATATTACTGGATTTATCAATGTTTCAAAGTTTGTGACTTTCTATAGAACAAAGCTCAAATCTGAATTAACTCACAAGTTGTTCTGATGGCTCATAAATTTATGTTGGTAAAATACTTTTGCCTCCCAGAATAAAACCAGGCCAGGTGTGGTGGTTGATGCCTGTAATCCCAGAATTTTGGGAGGATTGCTTGAGGCCATGAGTTCGAGACCACCCTAGGCAAAATAGTGACACCCTGTCTCTACAAAAAAAAAAAAAAAAATTAAAAAATTTAAAAAAATTAAAAAATAGCCAGACATGGTGGCATGTGCCTATATTCCCAGCTACTCAGGAGTTAGAAGTGGGAGTAGCATTTGAGCCCAGAAGTTCAAGGCTGCAGTGAGCCATGATTGTGCCACTGCATTCCAGCTTGTGCAACAGAGTGAGACCCTATCTCTAAAAATAAAATTTAGATTTAAAAAAAGAAGAATAGGCCAGGCGTGGTGGCTCATGCCTGTAATCCCAGCACTTTGGGAGGCTGAGGCAGATGGATCACCTGAGATCAGGAGTTCGAGACCAGCCCAGCCATCATGGCGAAACCCTGTCTCTACCAAAAATACAAAAATTAGCTGGGCATGGTGGCAGGAGCCTATAATCTCAGCTACTCAGGAGGCTAAGGCAGGAGAATCATCACTTGAACCTGGGAGGCAGAGGTTGCAGTGAGCCAAGATCACACCATTGCTCTCCAGCCTGGGTGACAAGAGCGCAACTCCATCTAAAAAATAATAATAAATAAAACCATAGGTAAGTATAACGAGGGACAAGATACTGTAATTTCTGCTCAAGCTAAGAAGAAAAAGGTAAAGCAGTTTGGGAAAATATCAAGCTATAAGTAAATGCCCAGAAACATAGTGTGCTGTACATATAGTAATCTACTTCATGATCATTACCTTTGTTAAGGGCTTGTTATATAAAGGCATAACAGAGAAATCAAAAACAAACAAACAAACAAACCCCATCTCCCAAAGGACAGAAAACTGTCTCCTTAACTACAAACATTTCTCTTTAATTATAAACTTTTTTGAATCCTCAAAAAAAAAAGTTCATGGATTTTGGTACTATTGAGAACCTGTCACAACCAAAGGGCTCACTCTTTGGAGAGCCCTCTTTATTTCTTATCTTCCTCTCTTTCTCAGCTGTTTTCCACATTGTTTTCAAGCTGTATGTCTTTTCTTTCCTGGCTGAGTTCCCAAATCGTGATCATCGCTTAGTGTCTGACTTGAGACTCTGTTAGGGGTGGGGTCCTGCTGCCTGAAGCACAAAGCATGGCATGGTCGGGTTCTGGCGTGTGGTTCCCAGCAAGGGCGCTGAAGACAAGCAGCTCTTCCCTGGCATTCTGCCCTAGCACAGAGTGCACCATAGATCCCATGAATGGCTGTCCTGTGAACAATGAGAGGACAGAAGGGAGCTGTGCAGGCTTCCTTCCAGCTGCAGACGCCAAAGCACACAGAGGGCCTGCTGACTGCAGCTGGGGAGTCCTGAAATGGCCTTGCATTTATGTGAAGTGCTCATCCAAGCTGCCATCCAGAACAGTGTCATTATAAGGACACCTGAGATTCTCTCATTAACTGCAGCACAGCCTCTTGCCAGTGTCTCTCATCCCACTCTGCTGAGCTCTGAGCAATATTTAAATGAATTGGAGGCAGGCCAGGAGTTATTTTCCCTTCCCCTTTTCTCTATTTTCTGACTTACTCTCCCAGGGCTTTCTGTTCTCATGACACAGTTTTTACAGCCAAAGGTCAGTACATTTCTTTTCAAAAGTCCTGTAGATCCTCCTCGCTGCTGGCATCATTTCACCTTCTTGTGAATGATGAAGGTGAAATAGAAAAGGTGAACCTTTTGAGAAGGAGCAAGCACAATTTCTCCCCTACTCTGCCAGACACTTCTTTTCATTTCTTTGCTGCCACAGTGTGGCAGCAGATTTGCCCTTAGGTTACAATCAGTGTTAAGCCAAAACAAAGCTACAGTAAAATGCTAATAGATTCTTGGGCTCTGGGACATTTTCAGAGGGAGGGTGGGAGTAGACACAAGAAGAAATCAGGGTCTGGGCATGGTGGCTCACGCCTGTAATCCTAGGAATTTGGGAGGCCGAGGCGGGCTCATGCCTGTAATCCTAGGAATTTGGGAGGCCGAGGCGGACGGATCACCTGAGGTCAGGGGTTTGAGACCAGCCTGGCCAATATGGCGAAATCCCACCTGCTATAAAAAAGTACAAAAATTAGCCAGGCATGGTGGCGCATGCCTGTAATCCCAGCTACTTGGGAGGCTGACACAGGAGAATCGCTAGAACCCAGGAGGCGAAGGTTGCAGTGAGCCGAGATTGTGCCACTGCACTCCAGCCTGGGTGACAGAGTGAGACTGTGTCGAAAGGAAGAAAGAAAGAAGAAAGGAAGGAAGGAAGGAAGGAAGGAAGGAAGGAAGGAAGGAAGGAAGAAGAGAGAGAGAGAGGGAGGGAGAGAGGGAGGGAGGGAGGGAAGGAGGAAGGAAGGAAGGAGAAAAGAAAAGAAGAAATCAGGGGGCCGGGTGCGGTGGCTCACGCTTGTAATCCCAGCACTTTGGGAGGCCGAGGCGGGCGGATCACGAGGTCAGGAGATCGAGACCACGGTGAAATCCCGTCTCTACTAAAAATACAAAAAATTAGCCGGGCGTGGCGGCGGGCGCCTATAGTCCCAGCTACTCGGAGAGGCTGAGGCAGGAGAATGGCGTGAACCCGGGAGGCGGAGCTTGCAGTGAGCCAAGATTGCGCCACTGCACTCCAGCCTGGGCGACGGAGCAAGACTCCGTCTCAAAAAAAAAAAAAAAAAAAAGAAGAAATCAGAGAATAATAAAAGCTACCACTTGTAAAAATACATATTGTATGCCAGGCATTGTGCTAGATACCAGAGATTCATTGATAAGTTAGGTAGAGGTGGTGTTCACCTGATAACTCCATTTTTCAGTTAATAGATGCCCTGCTTATAGTGGGGACTCAACATCATTGAATGGAAATGTTTGCTAGTATGTTGAAGATCAGCAATGTTTGCTCTAGATTCTCCTGCTTGTGTGTGCAATCGTTTAAGAAATTCCTGTGGACAGTAATACCATGGATCTAGCCTCTTAATGAAGAATACCCAAAGTACTCCTGGCAGAGAAACTGGCAATCACTTTGGGTGGTGGAGCATAGCGTCCTACCTCTAGATTCAGTGTTCTGCAAATTCAAAGAGGAGAGTGTTTTTTTGTTTGTTTTGTTTTGTTTTGTTTTGAGACGGAGTCTCTGTTTCCCAGGCTGGAGTGCAGTGGTGCGATCTCGGCTCACTGCAACCTCTGCCTCTCCCGAGTTCAAGCGATTCTCCTGCCTCAGCCTCCTGAGTAGCTGAAATTACAGGCACCCACCACTATGCCCGGCTAATTTTTGTATTTTTAGTAGAGACAGGGTTTCACCATGTTGGCCAGGTTGGTCTCGAGCTCCTGACCTCAGGTGATCCACCCGCCTCAGCCTTCCAGAGTGCTGGGATTACAGGCGTGAGCCACCGTGCCTGGCATGAGGAGGGTGTTTAAGTGCGGTTCAGAAACTATAAGCAAATAGAAAATGCTGTTACACTTAGCACTACTTCAACTAAGCCCTCTAATTGTTCCTAGATGGCACCCACTTTAGGAAGAGGTTATGAGGCCTATTTGATGGAGAGTGAATATCACACATCCAGATTTGTTCAACTGGTACCTCCATTTTTCAGTTAACAGAGAGGCTGACCTTGCACATGATAGCTACTCAGACATCTGTTAAATTGAAATGTTTGCTAAGCCTGCCTGATAAATTGTTTTGATTTGGGTTTTGCTATTTCTTGATAAATATGCCAAACAGTTTAATAAATCCCCATTAACATTAATGCCCTGCATCTAGACTAATAAGGATAAACAAGTTTCCTCTCTCTCTTAAACTGAATTTCTTTAAAACATTGCTCAAAGTCAAGTTTTATGGCAAATTTCATCACTTAGTCTGAAACTTAACTCTTATTTTTGTCATGTTTTATGTGATATGATCAGATGATATGGCCGCAAACAAAGCCATAACATCAGCTTGGCCACCTATTTTCCTTAATCACTTTTGTAGTGCTTTAAGACCACATCATTGGCCAGGCGCGGTGGCTCCCACCTGTAATCCCAGTATTTCGAGAGGCCGAGGCAGGCAGATCACCTGAGGTCAAGAGTTCGAGACCAGCCTGACCAACATGGAGAAACCTTGTCTCTACTAAAAACACAAAATTAGCCACGCGTGGTGGCACTTGCCTATAATCCCAGCTACTCGGGAGGCTGAGACAGAAGAATCGCTTGAACCCAGGAGGTGGAGGTTGTGGTGAGCCGAGATCGTGCTATTGCACTCCAGCCTGGGCAACAAGAGCGAAACTCCATCTCAAAAAAAAAAAAAGAAAAGAAAAAAGAAACACACACATCTTATAGTGGAGATATTTGCCATGTTTGTCTGCCTCTTTATGAGCCTGACCCAATCAGTGAGGAGGTAGCCAACCTTTCCAGGTATTTGAATGTTCTAAGGCCTCAAGGAATCCATTTACTAAATGATAAACCCCCTAACTCAAGCTACAGCTGCTGAAAAGGCGGGAGGGTGGGTGGGAAGAGCAAGGTCCTCACTGCAGAGCAGCTTGGGGCAGCACTGTGGCTGACAGCACATGTCTGGAGTCAGACCCATCTACATCCCAGGGCCACAACCTACTTGAGCAAACCATGTATGATTTCTGTGCCTCTGTTTCCTCATCTGTAAAATGTAGATTATCAGGCTGATGATATGATAAAAATTATATTAGTGCCAGGCTCAGTGGCTCACACCTATAATACCAGCATTTTGGGAGGCCGAGGTGGGAGGATCACTTGAGGCCAGGAGTTCAAGACCAGCCTGGGCAACATAGCAAGATCTTGTCTCTTAAAAAAAAAATGACAGCGTCATGCCTGGATGATGGGGGTCACGCCTGGGTCATAATAGGGTGTGGTAGTGCACACCTGTAGTCCCAGTTACCTAGGAGGCTGAGGCAGAAGATTGCTTGAACCCAGGAGCTCAAGTCTACAGTGAGCTATTTTCATACCACTGCACTCCAGCCTGGGTGACAGAGCGAGACTCTCCAGCATGGGTGACAGAGCGAGATCCTGCCTCAAAAAAGAAAAAAATAATAAATATATTAGATATCTAATGGGTTAGCTTATGAAAAGCATTCAATAAATTACCATTGATAGCATCACTCCAGCAAAAGTCACTTCTCTGGGCTTCCATTTCCTCACATGTGAATTGGAAAGTTTAGGCAATCATGTCCAAAGCCTATTTCAGCTATAATCAAAGTCTCTGGTTATAAATAACACCACTACAAGCAAAGAGCTGACAGATGTCGCTTTTTCTCTATTCCAATACACAGTATCAGAGCCTAGACAACAAAGGGGGACTTCATCTCTACTAAAATTTTTTTAAAAGTTAGCCAGGCATGGTGGCATGCACCTATAGGCAGGAGAATCACTTGAGCCCAGGAGGTCAAGGCTGCAGTGAACTATGATAGCACCACTGCACTACAGCCCAGGTGAAAGAGTGAGACCCTGTGTCAAAAAATAAACAAAAAATACATAAATAACAATACATAGTATCGGTACTTTCTTAAGTTTGTGATTTTAAATGCTCTCTCTTAAGTAATTCACTGAAATGTTTTTTCTGCTGTCTGATGATTGTAATAAGTGCTATATTAGTCTAGGGCTGCCATAACAAAGTACTACAGACTGGGTGGGTTAATCAACAGAAATTTATTCTCTCACAGTTCTAGAGGCTGGAAGTCCGAGATGCAGGTGTCAGCAGGGGTGGTTTCTCCTGAGGCCTCTCTCCTGGGCTTGCAGATGTCTGTCTTCCCCCTGTATCTTCACATGGGCTTCCTTCTGTGTGCATCTGTGTCCTAATTTCTTTTTATAAGAACACCAGTTATATTGGATTAGGGCCCACCCTAATGGCCTCATTTAACATTAATTACCTCATTAAAGGCCCTTTACAAATACAGTCACATTCTGAAGTACTGGGAATTAAGACTTCAACATATGAACTTTTTCAGGGGACATAATTCATCCTCTAACAAGTGCTCTCTAACTAGAGTGTCTATGCTTAAAAGAGATTGCAGCAGAGTCCTTTACATCCCTCAAGACGTTGGTATATTAAAATGACGACATCATGCTGATCCCAGCAGTATGAGCAAGAAGTGGCAAACATGCTGGAGGCGTGCCGTAAGCCCTCTGTAAGACCCACTTTGGAAGGTGAGAGATAAACCATAGAAAGATTTAGGGGCTTGCCTCATCAATATGGTATTTAGGGGTATGGCAGTCAGGGGCATACTGGGATACTCCTGCAAAGTAAAAGACAAATTGCTACTTCTTGCATCCCTCACCACAAAGAATGAAGCCTCACTGGATCCTGGAGGCAACAGTTCCACACTCAGGACTACTTTTCCAGTCCATATGCCAAGTGACACAGAACACTCCTCACTTTGAATGTGGCCTAGAGCAGGAAGGAGCTCTGCAGCAGGCCCAGGCTGCAGGCAAAGAAGCCTTGCTTTGGACCATATGGTTCAGCAGGCCCAAAGATGCTGGAGGTATCAATGGTGGAGGAGATTCAGTAAGGAGTTGATGCCAGGCTCTAGAGGGAGAGTCACAGTGCAGGCTCAGGGGACCTGGAACAAGGATATCCTGTCTGTTATGGGGCCCTGGAAGAGACTGAATGTTTGACCATGGAACAGCAAGTGCCTGTGAATCCAGAATTGCTAGTCATGACTTCTGGCTTCTAACAAACTCATCAAATCATAAGATCAGGCAAGTCCAGAGACAATCTATCATAAAATGGAAATCATACATCTGGATCGAGCCCAAGCAGCACAACAGGGTGCAGGTAAGCCACATGAGCAGGCAGCCAGACCTTGGTCATCCACCATGGTCACAACAGTACCCCTCCCTCAACTTACACTAATGGCCATATGCAAAGAGGGGAGAGTCTCATTCAACCAGTTGAAGCAGGAAGAAAACGCGCAAAATTGACTGATCTTGGGTTGGCTCAGTGAGTAAGTTCAAGCCACAGATGGATGGCAGCGCCACTGTAGCCACACTCAGGGGTGACCTTGAAAGACAGTGGAGAGAGGAACCCTTCCCAAAGGGCAAAACATTGAGCATGCACATGGGTATGTGTGTTGTGTAGAAAGAAAAGCAGCCCAAGATTAAAAAAAATACATCTGGACTCATGGGAAGCAGCAAGTGACCTGTGTCAGTAACCTGGAAGGCCAGGGACGTGGAAGTCTGGGGAAAAGGCATTTGGGTGGGCATATGGGAATGGGTAAAAAGAGGGATGATCTCTGAAGTACATGCTGTGCTCAGCAGAAAGCATCCACCTCTGAAGACGCACCGATAACTGCACAGACAAAGTGACTCCCCCTGTTGACATCAGCCAGCCCTTGTCATCGGCCACCCCAGGAGTGGAAACATAGGCACATAAATGGACTGGCCATATTGCCAGAGATGGATGCCACACATGAGCTCATCTTCATGGACACTCAGCGCCCTTTCCTGTTCCTGATTTTAATAAACATGCCTCTAGTGTTTCTCTCTAAAATGCTGGTTTAGAACTAAGGCATATAGGCTGGGTGCAGTGGCTCACTCCTTTAATGCCAGCACTTTGGGAGGCCAAGGCAGGCGGATCACCTGAGGTCAGGAGCTTGAGACTAGCCTGGCCAACATGGAGAAACCCTGTCTCTACTAAAAGTACAAAAATTAGCCGCGCATGGGGGTGGGTGCCTGTAATTCCAGCTACTCGGGAGGCTGAGGCAGGAGGATTGCATGAACCCAGGAGGCAGAGGTTGCAGTGAGCCAAGATCGAGCCACTGCACTCCAGCCTGGGCAACAAGAGTGAAACTCCATCTCAAAAAAAAAAAAGAAAAGAAAAGAAAAAAAGAAATTGGTCTGCTTAAGTTTTCTATCACTAGAAAATTCTGGTGAACTGTGATTTCCTATATAACTATTTCATGAACATTTTCAAATGTATGTACATTGTGATTTGCAAAATGTCTCTGATTTTTTTTGGGGGGCGGGGGGAAGTGGTCACACTTTGTCACCCAGGCTGGAGTGCAGAGGCACAATCTTGCCTCACTGCAGCCTCAACCTCCTGGGCTACAGGTGCACACCACCACATCCAGCTAATTTTTGTTGTATTTTTTGTAGAGAGAGGGTTTTGTCATGTTGCCTAAGCAGGTCTCGAACTCCTCAGCTCAAGCAATCTGCCCTCCTCCCAAAGTTCTAGGACTACAGGCATGAGCCACTTGGCCCAGCCCTCTTAACAGTTTTATAAATTTCTTCTCAGCAAGTATTTCTCCCTCATCATATCTTGTTTGCAGATATGCAAATCTCTATGAGGTTTCATAAGATATGCTCATCATACAGACATGAGCGCAGTGCCTCATGCCTGTAATCTCAGCACTTTGGGAGCTCCAGGTGGGAGGATCACTTGAGCCCAGGAATTTGAGACCAGCCTGGGCAACATAATGAGACTCCTACTCTACAAAAAAAGAAGTCATGTGTCACTTACCAACAAGGATACATTCTGAGAAATGCATCATTAAGCAATTTCACTGTGCAAACATAGAGTGCACTTACCCAAACCTAGATGATGTAACCTACCACATACCTAGGCTATATGGTATAGCCTATTGCTCCTAGGCTATAAACCTGTACAGCACGTGACTGTACTGGATACTGTAGGCAATTTTAACACAATGGTATTTGTGTATCTAAAGATAGATACCTAAAGATAGAAAAGGTATAGTAAAAAATACTGTGTTACATGGCCGGGCATGGTGGTTCATGCCTGTAATCCCAGCACTTTGGGAGGCTGAGGCAGCTGGATCACCTGAGGTCAGGAGTTCGAGACCAGCCTGGCCAACATGGCGAAACTCCGTCTCTACTAAAAACACAAAAATTAGCCAGGTGTGATAGGTGCTTGTAATCTCAGCTACAGGGGAGGCTGAGGCAGGAGAACTGCTTGAACCCGGAAGGCAGAGGTTGCAGTGAGCCGAGATCATACCACTGCACTCCAGCCTGGGCGACAGAGATACACTCCATCTCAAAAAAAAAAAAAAAAAAAAAAAATTACCGTGTTACAGTCTTATGGGACCACTGTTCTATATGTGGTCCATTGTTAACCAGAATGTTGCTGTTTTGTAGCACATGACTTCATTTGGTCTTTCTTCCTTTTTTTATTAATTAAGTCAATGGTTTGAATGCTTTGTTGTTTTTTTTCCTAAAAAACAGTATTTTGTTTAAACAGTATTTTGTCTGTTATGTCTCTATTCTCCATCTCATTAATTTCTGCTTTTATTTCATTATTCCCTTCCTTGTGCTTTTTTTTTTTTCCAAGCCAAACTGTATCCAGCTTTATTAAAGATACTTTCCATAAGCAATCATGGTATTTCAGGCAGGACATGGGCAGACAATCGTTAACAGTATACAACAACTTTCAAACTCCCTTCTTCAATGGCCTACCAAAAATCAGAAAGCCACTATAAAACCCAATGAAGTCTTCATCTGATGCTCTGAACAGGGAAAGTTTAGAGTGAGGGTTGACATTTCACATTTAGCATGTTGTTTAACAACTTTTCACAAGCCAACCCTGACTTTCAGGAAGTGAAATGAAAATGGCAGAATTTTTCTGAAGACCCACAGTCTAGAAATGGAACCACTGCTCTTTTGACAGGTGCCACCTCAGTGGCATCACTGGAAAGTCCAGGTTGCCTGACACACTGGTAACCAATGATTGGGGGTAGGTCCCAACAGATGTCTGGGCTTAAGGGAGTTAAGCGTATGCTGAAAGATGGAAAGGGAGAAGAGGACATAAGAACGTATTTGTTTTTCCATACTACAAGGTTTTTGTGCCAAGGTGGCCATGTGTGTCAAAGTACAGGAATCCCTCCTCCTGGGAGCCAAGAGGAAGTCTCTCAAAACTAGAAGGGAAGGGTGTTTTCCTCACATCAATCCAGCTTCGGAGACATTCTATTAGTAACATATGCCCCTCCCCACAAAACAACAATGAAGTGTTCTGTGTGCTAACAACATAGCTTAAAAAATAATAATAATAAAAAAAGTAAAACATAATTCTGCGTTTTTATAAAACTTGATAAAAATAGTATTTCAAACTGTACAGTCACCAGAAGTACAGTTATCAAAAATGCACACACTTTACTTGGCATCTCCAGCACCTTCAGCTTTCTGTGCCTGATCTGTTTTGGCATCTCCATTTTCTGCAGGGTTATTCCCCTCCTTGCCAGCATCAGCTTTTCCCTTTTTCTCTTTGGGTACTGTCTCTCCATTCTGCGCAGGGGCCTTTTTAGGCTTGGACTCTGGCTTTGGAGGAGCAGGTTTAGCAGACAACCTAGCGGATCTTCTCTGTGGTTCGTCCCTCACCTTGGCTTTATCTCCTCCTTTAGTATCCCCTTCAGCCTTTCTCTTGGAAATGATGGCGGCTGCCGCGGCGACTGCAGCGGGACGTGGGCGTGGGCGCGGGATGCAGCGGTGCGCGGGCTTTGGCTGGTCCAGGGGTTGTTCCCGCCTCTTTTTCTTCACATTGTGCTTTCTTTGGGTTTAGTTTCTGGTTCTTTTTCTAGCTCTTTGGGTTGAGAATACAATTCATTAATTTTTATTGTTTTATTTCTTTTTAAAATTTTTTATGTATTTTTTAATTTAAAATTTTAAAAAAGACAGCTGGGTGCGGTGGTTCATGCCTGTAATCCCAACACTTTGGGAGGCCGACGCCGGTGGATCACCTGAGGTAAGGAGTTCGAGACTAGCCTGGCCAACATGGTGAAACCTCATCTCTACTAAAAATGCAAAAATTAGCCAGGCGTGGTGGCATGCCCCTGTAATCCCAGCTAATCGGGAGGCTGAGGTGGGAGAATTGCTTGAACCTAGGAGGCGGAGGCTGCAGTGAGCCGAGATCGTGCCACTGCACTCCAGCCTGGGTGATAGAGTAAGACCCCTCTCGAGGCCCGGGGGGGGGGGGCGGGGATCACGAGGTCAGGAGATCGAAACCATCCTGGCTAACAGGGTGAAACCCCGTCTCTACGAAAAATACCAAAAATCAGCCAGGCGTGGTGGCGGGCGCCTGTAGTCCCAGCTACTCGGAGAGGCTGAGGCAGGAGAATGGCGTGAACCCGGGAGGCGGAGCTTGCAGTGAGCCGAGATCGCGCCACTGCACTCCAGCCTGGGCCACAGAGTGACACTCCGTCTCAAAAAAAAAAAACAACAAATTAAATTAAATTAAAGAGATGGGTGTCTCACTATGTTGCCCAGGCTGGTCTCGAACTCCTGGGCTCAAAATATCGGCCTGCATTGGCCTCCCAAAGTGCTGGGATTACAGGTTTGAGCCACAGTACCCGGCCTGTTTTACTTCTATTTACATACATGTTTAAGGCTATTGCTATTCTTCTGATAACTAGTTTAAATGCATCGTACAGATTCATATATGTAGTACAGGTTGAGTAGCCCTTAACCAAAATGCTTGGAGCCCGAAGTGTTTCGAATTTTGGATATTTTTGGATTTTGGAATATTTGTATAGAAATAATGAGATATCATGGGGATGGGACCCAGGTCTAAATATGAAATTCATTTATTGGACCACCTGTGGTTGTTCATCATTACCATCATTTTGAATGTAAATGACACTGAATATATATGCTACCGATAGCAATCGTTTTCTTATACTTATTCACACGTAAGTACCTAAAAACAGTTAAGAAAAAAAAAGTACTCTAAGATACTATTAATACAGTAAAAGAAGCCGGGTGCGGTGGCTCATGCCTATAATCCCAGCACTTTGAGGCAGGCAGGCACATCACCTGAGGCAGGCACATCACCTGAGGTCGGGAATTCGAGACCAGCCTGGCCAACATGGTAAAACCCCATCTCTACTAAAATTGCAAAAAAAAATTAGTCTGGGCCAGGTGCAGTGGCTCACGCCTATAATCCCAGCACTTTGGGAGGCTGAGGTGGGCAGATCACCTGAGGCCGTGAGTTCGAGACCAGCCTGGCCAACATGGTGAAACCCCATCTCTACTGAAAAAAAAAAAAACCCGCAAAAATCAGCCAGGCATGGTGGCAGATGCCTGTAGTCCCAGCTACTTGGGAGGCTGTGGCAGGAGAATTGTTTTAACCCAGGAGGCAGAGGTTGCAGTGAGCCAAGATTGTGCCACTGCACTCCAGCCTGGGCAACAGAGCTAGACCCTGTCTCAAAACAAACAACAAAAAATTAGTCTGGTGTGGTGGCACGTGGCTGTAATCCCAGCTACTCAGGAGGCTGAGGCACGATAATTGCTTGACCCGGGAGGTAGAGGTTGCTGAGATTGCACCACTGCACTCCAGCCTGGGCGACAGAGCAAGACTCTGTCTCAAAAAAAAAAAAAAAAAAAAAAAGTAAAAAAACATATGTTCAGGGTAACTTGTGGCTTCAAGTTGGTGCTCAAAAAGTTTTGAATATGGGAGCATTTCGACTTTTATTTTATTTATTTATTTATTATTACTATTATTATTTTGCGATGGAATCTTGCTCTGTCACCCAGGCCGGAGTGCAGTGACCCCAATCTCGGCTCACTGCAACCTCTGCCTCTTGGATTCATGCGCTCCGTCTCCAGGGTTCAAGCAATTCTCCTGCCTCAGCCTCCCAAGTAGCTGGGATTACAGGCATCTGCCACCACGCCCAGCTAATTTTTGTATTTTTAGTAGAAACGAAGTTTCAACATGTTAGCCAGGCTGGACTTGAACTCCTGACCTCAGATGATCCTCCCACTTCAGCCTCCCAAGGTGCTAGGATTACAGGCACAAGCCACCATGCCTAGCCCAAATTTAAAATTTTTGGATTAGGGATGCTCAACTTGTATTTAAATTATAATTTATTTATTTAAATTCTGTAATTTTTATTCATAATTTCCCTTTCAAGAGTTGCTTAATAGAAACGTGTTTTTTAAAAAAAATTCTGCTGTTAAGTGTGCTTTTCTGATTTGTTATTAATTCTGAATTATATTGCATTGTAATCAGAGTGTTGTTATGAAACTTATGCTTTTTAGTGACATAATATATGATCATTTTTTGTGATCATTCTATTAGCACTTGAATCTCTATTATTGGGGTATAAAGTTAAATATATATCCATAAACTCTACCTTATTGATTTTGTTGTTTAGATTTTCTATGTCCTCACTCACGTTTAGTCGACCTTGGTCTGTCTTCTAAGAGTGACGTGTTAAAGCATGCTGTCGTTGGCGTGCTTCCGTTTCTCCTTGCATTTCCTGTTGTTTTTCCTTCCAAAGGTACTCGTTGTTGGTAATTGTGGCTTTTACTTTAAAACATGTACTTCTTCATATTTGATGCATTTTGGCTTAAGTTCTACTTTAATATCAAGACCACAGCAGAGTCCGGGCATGATGGCTCACGCCTGTAATCCCAGCACTTTGAGGGGCCAAGGCAGGTGGATCACTTGAGCCCAGGAGTTCGAGGCCAGCCTGGGCAACATGGTGAAACCGCCGTCTCTACAAAAAAACTACAAAAACTAACCATAGCCAGGCATAGTTGTGCGTGCCTATAGTCCCAGCTACTTGGGAGGCTGACGCAGGAGGATCACATGAGCCTGGGAGGTTGAGGCTGCAGTGAGCCGTCATTGTACCCTTGCACTCCAGCCTGGGTAACAAAGTGAGATCCTGTTCCCCACATCCACCCCCGCAAAAAAAAATACCACAGAAATTGTTTTCATTTCCCCATTCCTTTATTTTTAGCCTTTTTCTTACATACAGAATATAGTTGATCTTGTTTTGTAGCCAAATTGGAAATATTTTCATTTCATAGATTAAACCCATTCCCATTTATTTTTTGTTAAAATTTTACTGTGTACATGATTATTTGCTTTGTTTTCGCCCATGTGATGTGTTTTCTTTGCTCTATTTTTAAATTTTCTCTTGGCATTTAGAAATCTTTGTATTTTTCAAGCAATTCTTTGATATCTTTGCACATTTCTTCCCTTTTTTCTATAATATATAGGTTTTCTTTTATTTTTGATTTTTTAATCAATAAATTTATTTTTGAATAAATAGTATACAATTTGAAAGCTACGAAGGAACACATACCCTTATACTTCAGTTATTTGCTTCTCCCCAGAGGTCTTGGTGTATCTTCCCAAAGATATTCAATGAACACATGAATATAAGTGCATGTATATGTACATTAATACATTTTTAATTTTTTACACAAAATGTAGCCATATTTGTGTAATATGCGCTTTGCCTATTCATCCTGTGTGTACAATACAGCATGCTGTACACACAACCCTGCACCTTGCTTTTTCATTGTACATGTTAGGGTATGGTACCAAGTGAGCACGTGTAGAGCTGCCTCGTTCTTTCTGAGGATTGCGTAGTCTTCCATTGCCTGGGTATACTACAAGTTATGTAACTAATACACTAATGCTGGAAAGTACTTTCCAGTGTTTTGCTATTACCAACAATATTACAGAAAGTTTCTTTGTATATATTTATCATTCTACACATGTGGGAGTTTAAATGTACTTTAAATTCCTAGAAGTGGCACACTGTTTTTTTTTTTAATTTTGAGATGGAGTTTCACTCTTATTGCCCAGGCTGGAGTGCAATGGCACTATCTCGGCTCACTGCAACCTCTGCCTCCTGGGTTCAAGCAATTCTCCTGCCTCAGCCTCCCGTGTAGCTGAGATTATAGGTGCCTGCCATAACGCCCAGCTAATTTATTGTATTTTTAGTAGAGACGGGATTTCACCATGTTGGCCAAGCTGGTCTTGAACTCCTGACATCAGATGATCCACCTGTCTTGGCCTCCCAGCACTTTGGGAGGGTGCGTGAGCCACTGTACCCGGCCGGCACACCTTTTAGAATGACTCAAATCCAAAACTCTGACAACACCTAATGCCGGTGAGTATATGGAGCAACAGGAACTCTCATTCTTTACTGGTGGAAACCCAAAATGGTACAGACACTTTGGAAGACAGTTTGGTAGTGTCTTATAAAATTAAACACACGCTAACCATATAATCCAGTAACTGCACTCCATGTTATCTACCCAAATGAGCTGAAAACTCATGCCCACACAAAAACCTGCACAAAGATGTTTATAGCAGCTTTATTCATAATTGCCAGAACTTGAAAGCCCCCAAGATGTCCTTCAGTCGGTGAATGGATAAACAAACTGGTACATCCAGACAATGAAATATTGTTCAGTGCTAAAAAGAAAATCAGTTAACAAACTACACAAAGACATGGCAGTAACTTAAGTGCATATTACTAAGTAAAAGAAGCAGCTCTCATAAAGCTATATGACTCCGGTTGTATGACATTCTGGAAAAGAAAAAACCATAGGGACAGTAGAAAGATTAGTGGTTGCCAGAGGTTAAGAAGAAGGGAAAGGCTGGGCGTGGTGCCTCATGCCTGTAATCCCAACACTTCGGGAGGCCGAGGTGAGAGGATCACTTGAGCCCAGTATTTCAAGACCAGCTTGAGCAACATAGATGGGGGTTTATACATAAGACCCCATCATATATATATATGTATGTATGTATATATTTACATATATATATGTACACATATATACACACACACAAAAAAAGAAGGGAAGGGTGAATAGGCAGAGCAGGGAGAATGTTTAGGGCAGTGCAACTACTCTGTATGATACTCTAAAGGTGGATACATTTGTTTCCCTTAGAAAGGAATAAATTTTTGAGCTCTATTGCACAGCAGTATGACTATAGTTAATAATAATGTATTGTATATTTCTTATTTTTTTTTTTTTTTGAGACAGAGTCTCGCTCTGTCACCCAGGCTGGAGTGCAGTGGCGCGATCTCGGCTCACTGCAAGCTCTGCCTCCCAGGTTCACGCCATTCTCCTGCCTCAGCCTCTCCGAGTAGCTGGGACTACAGGCGCCCGCCACCACGCCCGGCTAATTTTTTGTATTTTTAGTAGAGACGGGGTCTCACCATGGTCTCGATCTCCTGACCTCGTGATCCGCCCGCCTCGGCCTCCCAAAGTGCTGGGATTACAAGCGTGAGCCACCGCGCCCGGCCCAATGTATTGTATATTTCAAATAGCTAAGAGAGTAAGTTTCAAATTTCTCACTACAAAAGTAAGTGGGGTGAAGGAAATGTTAGCTTGCTTTTAATCATTCCACATTGTATACATTTATCAAAACATCACATTGTACCCCATAAATGTATACAATTATGACTTGTCAATTAAAAATAATATTAATTTAAAAAAACAAACAAGTGATAGCATATGGATGCTTTTTCTATTTGTCTGAGTCCAACCTCAGACTCTTAGCATATGAAAAAATACTGTATCTAATTGTTTTCGCCCGCCCCCCATGTATTTAAATATTGTAAAACATACAGAATCAGGCTCACTGTCTTGTTTGTAGTAGAAGAGTCCTGGCTACATTTCATTACATCCTGCAAGGTTCTTTGTGTAGTCTGAAATCTGGATGGCTGTTGAACATACTTGAGGTAAAATGAAGGTAAGTATTGTAACAGATATGATCAGCAAACTATCTAAAGCAGCCTCATAACTCAGTTGCTTTTTTGGCCAAACGTGAATAAATAGACAAATACTGAACATCTACTGCAGTATTATTCAAGATACTGATGTCAGGACTTTGTATCAGTTTGCTAGGGTTGCCGTAAGCCATAAAAAAGTGCCAGGAACTGGATGGCTTAAACGAACAAACGGGTAGCTCAGGCCTGTAATCCCAGCACTTTGGGAGGTTGAGGTGGATCCCCTGAGGTCAGGAGTTCGAGACCAGCCTGGCCAACATGGTGAAACTCGGTCTCTACTAAAAATACAAAATTACAAAACACTAAAAATACAAAAATTAGCCGGGCGTGGTGGTACAGGCCTGTAATCGCAGCTATTCAGAAGGCTGAGGCAGGAGAATCGCTTGAACCTGGGAGGCGGAGGTTGCAGTGAGCCAAGATGGCACCACTGCACTCCAGCCTGGGCGACAAAGTGAGACTCTGTCTCAAAAACAATAATAATAATAAAATAAGATAAAATAAAATATCTCACAGTTCTGGAGGCTAGAAGTGCGAAATTAAGGTATTAGCAGCAGGGCTGCAGGGGAGTCCTTCTGTGTCTCTTCATAGCCTCTGGTGATTTGCTAGCAATCTCTGGCATTCCCCTTGGCTTGTAGCTGCATAACTTCCACCTCTGCCTTCCTCATCACATGGCGTTTTCCCTGTGTGCGTCTGTCTTTGCATAGCTGTCTTATAAGGACACTCTGCTCCAATATGACCTCATCTTACGTGAACTAATTATATCTGCAGTGACCCGATTTCCAAATAAGGTCACATTCTGAGGTCCTGGGGAGTTAGGAACTTCAACATATCTTATTTGGGGGACACAATTCAAACCACATCAACCTTTCTTTGGGCTCTTTTGTGAGAAGGTGAGAGAAAGAAATGTAAAAGCTAAAGATGCTGAAGCCTTCTACCTACAGTGCACTCACCTGCCTAAGTCATAGTGCTAAGAGGTTAAAAGTTACAGCCTCAGCATTCACTGTAATCACACAGTACAGGTGAGTTGCCAAAAGCTTCGATCCTAACCTCTTCAGAGGAATTTACAAAGCACTCCTGCCCCATGTGGATTCCACGCCTTTGCTGTGCATGCTTCACTGAGCTGCTTCCTTCATCTTCAGCCACAGTCCTGACACCCTACCCTTGACATGATGAGCTGCAGGCTTGAGTTGAAAGAAAAAGAATGTACCAATAAGGGTCAAATGACACCCCCAATCGGTTTACAAACTCCAATGAGAGAGCCTTTGTTTTGCTTCTTGTGCTATCGCGTACCCGTTCCTGCTGTCCACATGGGCTCCTCCTTTGCCACCCTTGGAGAGGGACAAGCACCCACAGGTGGAATTGCTCTTGAAGTAATCCCAACAGCTCTCAAGTTGCATCAAAAGAAGTCTCTTTTGAATTCAATACCTGTTAGCTACTAAACCTATTAAGAGTCTATTCAGAGGGCCAGAT
Source organism: Hylobates moloch (assembly GCF_009828535.3). Classification (NCBI taxonomy): domain Eukaryota; kingdom Metazoa; phylum Chordata; class Mammalia; order Primates; family Hylobatidae; genus Hylobates; species Hylobates moloch. Next base: position 62,241,745 of record NW_026652293.1, on the reverse strand, counting down.
TTTACCTCTTGGTTCAGTCACACCTCCATCAAGAGCCTTCTGTGTCTTTCTTGTGGGCAGGACTTAAACTTTTGTTTGTTATTCTCTTGGCATTAATACACAGCCCTTTCTTGCTTTGCTCTGGTATTTTATTAATCCAATCACATCTAACTGGCTTGTTTTATTCTTTTCCAAACACACCTTAGAGCATTTTTTGTTTTGTTCTGTTTTGCTTTTTGTCTTTTTTTTTTTTGCTTTTTTCAGAGGCCTAGGAACTTGATCCTAATTTCTAAAGAGGCAGTGAAGGGCCGGGCGTAGTGACTCATGCCTATAATCCCAGCACTTTAGGAGGCCGAGGCAGGCGGATTACCAGAGGTCAGGAGTTTGAGACCAGCCTGGCCAATGTGGTGAAACCCCTTTTCTACTAAAAATACAAAATTAGCCAGGTGTGGTGGTGCGCACCTGTAATCCCAGCTACTCATCGGGCTGAGGCAGGAGAATTGCTTGAACCTGGGAGGTGAAGGTTGCAGTGAGCCCACTCCAGTCTGGGCGACAGAGTGAGACTCTGTCTCAAAAAAAAAAAAAAGAGGCAGTGAAGTTATTCTTATTTTCAAGTGAGAAGGTCATAGAAATGCAAAGCAATAATTCATATATATATATGAAATATGTTATATAAACATATATATATATATATTTAGAGTAGGTCATCTTTCCTGGTGTGATGGCTATATAGGTCCAGGTGATCCTTCTGCTAATATTCATTCCCCATTGTACTTTTAAGAGCCATAGATTTTTTTTTTCTTTTTTGAGACGGAGTCTTGCGTCTTGCTCTGTCACCCAGGCTGGAGTGCAGTGGTGTGATCTCTGCTCACTGCAACCTCCGCCTCCTGGGTTCAAGCCATTCTCCTGCCTCAGCCTCCCCAGTAGCTGGGATTCCAGGCACCCACCACCATACCCAGCTAATTTTTGTGTTTTTAGTAGAGATGAGGTGTCACCATGTTGGCCAGGCTGGTCTCGAACTCCTGACCTCAGGTGATCCACCCGCCTTGGCCTCCCAAAGTGCTGGGATTACAGGCTTTCTTTTTTTCTTTTCTTTTTTTTTTTTCTTGAGACAGAGTCTCACTCTTGCCCAGGCTTGAGTGCAGTGGCCCAATCACAGCTCACTGAAGCTTCGACCTCCCGGGCTCAGGGAATCCTTCCACTTTAGCCTCCCAAGTATCTGAGACTACAGGCACACACCACCACACCCAGCTAATTTTTACGTTTTTAGTTTTTGTACAGATGGAGTCTCCCAATGTTGCACAGACTGGTCTCAAACTCCTGGTCTCAAATGATCTTCCCACCTTGGCTTCCCAAAGTGTTGGGATTACAGGCGTGAGCCACCACACCTGGCCAAGTTTTGTTTTTTAATCAGCTACACTTGAGTTATTTTTCTATTGACTGGAGGCCCTAGAGAGCAATGGCAGAAAAAGGCAGTGGGATGCCATGCCAGGGAAGGCAGGAAGGGAAGGCCAGTCTGACATATCCTGGCCCTTGCAGCAGCAGGGGTTTTCTGGAAAGTGGGTAAGAGAAAGATGAAGCTTATAAGGGCCTGGGTTAAAATTGTCACTTTCTCTCCAACTGGGAGAGTGTCGCGTTCATTGATGTTTCTGCAGCTGGGCTCAAAGAAGAGGTAGCAGGATGCATGATGAGGAATGATCCCACTTCTTTTCAGAAGTCACTGCATAACATATTTGCTAAAAGGATCATGCTTACTCATAAATATCAGTGGAGCTGATTTCACACTACACCTCCAATTCTAGAACTTCTGCACTGATGAGAGACTAGCTTGAATTGTAGTCACCCTGGGGGCAGGAAAGTGGGGGAGGGGGTAGGGAGGCGAGACTCCATGTCCCCTGGGTTTAAGAGGTTGGACTTTAGAGGATTACATGCTTACTGCTCATTTCACAGGCACATTTAAGGCCCGACTTAACCCCACACTTTCTATTATCAATCCTTCCCCCACCTCACTCCTTACCTACTAGGACCAAATACTTAAGGCACTCTACTAGGGACAAAATTTAAAGATGTGCTAAAAAGTCTCAGTAATCAAATAATGCAAAATTTATTTTAATTGAAAATTTTTTAAGTCAGGTTTTATGAGGAGACTTCTGAAAAGAAATGGGATCGTTTTCATCATGCATCTTGCTACCTCCTCTTTGGTTTTTTTTGTTTTTATTTTGTTATGAAAAGATGCAGTCTTGCTGTGTCGCCCAGGCTAGAGGGCATGGAGTGCGGTGATGTGATCTCAGCTCACTGCAACCTCCACCTCCTGGATTCAACCAATTATGCTCCCTCAGCCTCCCAAATAGCTGAGACTACAGGCATGCACCACCAAGCCCAGCTAATTTTTGTATTTTCAGTAGGGACGGAGTTTCACCATGTTGGCCAGGCTGGTCTCGAACTCCAGACCTCAAGTGATCCGCCTGCCTCGGCCTCCTAGAATGTTGGGATTACAGGTGTGAGCCACCGCCCGGCCGCTACCTCCTTTTTTTTTTTTTGAGACGGAGTCTTGCTCTGTCTCCCAGGCCAGAGTGCAGTGTGGCACCATCTCAGCTCACTGCAACCTCCGCCTCCCGGGTTCAAGCAATTCTCCTGCCTCAGCCTCCTGCGTAGCTGGGATTACAGGCACGCTCCATCACACCTGGCTAATTTTTGTATTTTTAGTAGAGACAGGGTTTAACCATGTTGGTCAGGCTGGTCTCGAACTCCTGATCTCGTGATCCACCCGCCTCGGCCTCCCAAAATGTTGGGATTACAGGTGTGAGCCACCGCGCCTGGCCGCTACCTCCTTTTTGAACCCAACTAAAGAAACATCAAGGATTGATACCCTCCCAGTTGAAGAGAAAGTGACAACTTTAACCCAAATCTCACCTTCCTCTTGCTTTCTTTTTCCCATTTTCCAGCTGCCAAACTAAGGGCAGCTGCTGTCAGTTTTTGTAAATAAAGTTTCCAGGGCTGGGATTAGAGCGAGAGAAGAGAGGCAGGATTGTGAAAGGTCAGGAGTGGATACTCAATTAAAATGTTTTATATTTTGTTCATTATGGATTTTTAAAATTAATTTTGATTTTTAAAAATATTGCACTAAAATGTTTATGTTGATTATTGAGGTTTTTTGTTTTGTGAACCCATAAAATTTGCAACTGACAGTACCCTGTCCAGGTCCAGTAAAAATACCTAGGAGTCTACAAAAATCTACCCACGACTCACTGTACCCCGGGTACATATCCCCTCCCCACCATGAAGTCTCCATAAAGTGTCCCAGTGAGTTTTAATGTTCTCTCCTGTCTTTCCATGCACGTGTATTAAGATACATTGCCTTCTGATTGGTGTTTTCCACTTCGAGCAGCGGGAATGCCTCGACACGCCTGTCTTCAAATTTCTGCTCTAGTTAAGAAACGATCTCGGGCCGGGCGCGGTGGCTCACGCCTGTAATCCCAGAACTTTGGGAGGCTGAGGCGGGCGGATCACCTGAGGTCAGGAGTTCAAAACGAGCCTAACCAACATGGTAAAACCCCGTCTCTACTAAAAACACAAAACCAGCTGGGCGTGGTGGCGTATGCGTGTAATCCCAGCTACTTGGGAGGCTGAGGCGGGAGAATCACTTGAACCTGGCAGGCGGAGGTTGCAGTGAGCCGAGATCGTCTCAAGAAAAAAAAAAAAAGAAACGATCTCTTCCCTTCTCAAAGTTATACACATTTCACTATTCGCCAACCACCTCCTCCACGCCGACCAGAGCTGAGCTGACACGCAGCGAAGTCCTCTCAGTGGTCCCTCCGCACCTCAGCCTTGTGCTTGGCAGCGAGACGGGTGACAGGGCCGCCCCAGCATGGGTCTCCCGGGCCGCGGACCCGCCCCACGCCGTGTACAGCACGCTGTCCTCCCGCCCCATCCTTGTGCCGGCCATCGTGTGGTCGCGTCTGCGCGCTCCGCCCGGTCGGCCGGCGTGAGAAAGAGCTCCTGCGGCTCCCAAGTTCAGACCAGAGGGGACCGCGAAGCGCGAAAAAGTTCCCTGCGCCCAGTACGCAGGCGCAGCCGTGTTCCTGGGCTTCCTGGGCCTCGTCCCAGCTGGCGCGCCCGGCGCGCCTCCGCCAGCGGGCAGTTGGGGGCGCTGCAGGGAGGGCACCCGAGCGGGTTGGGGGCGCTCGGAAGGGTGGCTTGCAAGGTCCTGGTAGCTGCAGTCCCCGGAGTGGGGCGGAGGGGCGCGGCACCGCCTGGACGAGGATGGGGCGGGGGCGGGCGCAGCCCGGGGGTGCAGGCACGATTAGACGGGTGACAGCCAGCGGGGAGGGGCGGGCGCCACCTCGTCACGCCCTTTGCTCGGGGCCGGGCCGGGAGGGTCCTCTGGCATTGCGCGCGCCTGGCCGGCGGCCTGAGGCGTACGGGTCGCACGCAGCGCCATGCGCGGCCCCCCTGCCTGGCCGTTGCGGCTGCTCGCGCCATCGAGCCCTGCCGAGCCAGGTCGGCTCCTACCGGTAGCCTGCGTGTGGGCCGCGGCCAGCCGCGTCCCCGGGTCCCTATCGCCGTTCACTGGCCTGAGGCCGGGGCGGCTATGGGGCGCGGGGCCCGCGCTGCTCTGGGGCGTTGGTGCCGCGCGCCGCTGGAGGAGCGGCTGCCGAGGCGGGGGTCCGGGCGCCTCGGGGGGCGGCCTGGGCCTCGCGCGGCTCCTGGGGCTGTGGGCTCGGGGCCCCGGCAGCTGCAGGTGCGGGGCTTTTGCCGGGCCAGGCGCTCCTCGGCTCCCGCGCGCCTGGTTCCCGGGCGGTCCCGCAGCCGCTGCCTGGGCGGGGGACGAGGCCTGGCGGCGCGGGCCGGCGGCGCCTCCCGGGGACAAGGGGCGGCTGCGCCCGGCAGCGGCCGGACTCCTGGAGGCCCGGAAGCTCCTGGGGCTGGCGTACCCTGAGCGCCGGAGGCTGGCAGGTAGGGCCCTCCTCGGCCACTTCCCTCTGCCGGGCCGCTCCTTCTCCACGTGCGGGGTCCCGGGGCGCCGAGAGGGACACGACCGGGCCGCAGAGCGCCTGTCACCGCCGCCTCTCCTGGGCCACTCCTAACTCCGGAGGAAGGAGGGGATGGTTCACCTGAGAGTAGCGTTGTCAAGATTTCGCCTTAGCTGGGGACTTGTTTGCAGATTTTACACTTGTTTTCTTGTTGACACACGTTATATATGTCATTATTGGAATCTTTGGGTCTGTTCCGCCACCAGCTTAGTGGGAGCATCTGTTTTGGCTTAGGCGGCAAAATGAGCTGGAGGTTTTTCCTTGGAAAAAAAAAATTCTAGCCAAAAATATGCCTATTTTGTTATTAGGCATTTGTACTTTTTTTTTAAACCAAAAAAACATTATTTGCTTTAAGCGAGTCAAGCAGTCACCAATGCTTTCACAGCGGAAAGCAAAACTTTCAGACTTGTCTCTTGTGCTTAGTGGTAAGCAGGAAGTTACAGCACAGTGTTGAACAGTCCACACCAACCAGTGATCTGTTCAGTAGCTGAGTAACTTTTTTTAAAGAAGCCAAATGAATGTTTTTAGAAACAAAATTTAAATAGAACAGTTTTCTATAGCTCCTCATTTTTTAGCCATAATTGGAGGAGTGTTTAGATGCACGGGCCTTGTAAGATCTAAAATTTTTTCGATTTCTCTAAATCTTCATTCCTTCTATAAACATTGTTGAGCCCTCATTCTGGACTGGGCCCTGGGGTTACAGTGGCATGCACAAGGAAACATGGTCCCCACTTCTGCTGGGGCTTCTAGCTTAGTGGGGAGAAGCATCTTCGAAATATTCGTATGTATAGAGGTAAGCCTGCACCTGTGGGCTGTGGAAGGGGGCCTGTGAGGTTGTCAGGTGCAACACCAGAAAAGCATTCTTTGCTGCAAATCCATTGCTTTAGAAAGGACCCTCCTGAGTAGTGATTTGGGATTTAGAGTAGGTTTGCACGGTGGAGGAGAGCAGTTAGGGTGGCGACTTTTCATCTACCAGTAGCTATGAAAGCTTAGGGGGCTCTTGGTATCACCCGGGTATAAAGAGAATTATTTCATTGTTCAGTTGGTTGAGTGTAGATTTTGTTGTAAAATATCTTTCTTTTTCTCTTTCCTCTTTTTAAAAACATCGGAGACTAGGAGCTCTCGCTGGACTTTGAGCTGCTTGAGACGGGGACTGTCTAATTCATCTTTCTGTCTCTAGTTCTTAGCATGTGCACAGCACAGAGCAGGTGCTCAGAGTGCCTTCAGTGAAGGAATAAATGACCATACCACCAGGCACAGAGTGAGGCCTTTAGAAACCCGAAGCATCATAGGGTGCGCCCACCACTTCCGTATGTGACTCAAAGTAAGTGTAAGGAAATCCAGTTCTGTTTTGTTTCTGAAATACTAGATGTCAGGAAGGGTGTTTAGGTGTCAGGCTTTGGTGGCCTGCACGTGCCCAGTCCTGCTTATCCCATGACCATTTTTCCTGTGACCCCTCACTTTGTCCCTAGATAACCTGCTATGCTAGTATGTTTTGGTGACAGCCTTAAACAAGACAAGACTGCCTCCTTTTTTCTTTCTTCTTTTGTTTTTCTGGGATAGGGGTCTCACTATGTTGCTGAGACTTGCGTCGAACTCCCCAGCTCAAGCAGCGCTGCCTCTACCGAGTAGTTGGGACTACAGGCATGTGCCACCACACCCAGCTTGTACCTTTTTTTTTTTTTTTTTTTTGAGGTGGAGTTTCGCCCTTGTTGCCCAGGCTGGAGTGCAATGGCATGATCTCAGCTCACCACAACCTTCGCCTCCCGGGTTCAAGCGATTTTCCTGCCTCAGCCTCCCAAGTAGCTGGGATTACAGGCATGTGCCGTCATACCCGGCTAATTTTGTGTTTTTGGAGACAGAGTTTCTCCATGTTGGTCAGGGTGGTCTCGAACTCCCGACCTCAGGTGATCTGCCCGCCTTGGCCTCCCAAAGGTGCTGGGATTACAGGTGTGAGCCACTGCACCCGGCCTTCTTTTTCTTTTAAGAACAGAATATATTTTGTTCCACCACATTGAGAAATTATGAATATGTAATTTGAAGAAACAAGCCTAGGGTTGGCAAACTATTTTTTTTTTTTTTTGGCTTTTCAAACAGATAAATACATATTGTATGTTATGAGGATATCTGATAAAAAGCCCTTATTTAGATGTATGATTTCCTGAGAAGTCATTATATATTAAAGCTAGTTAGGATTAAGAGGAAGTGGGGGTCATTGTTAATTTGTAATTTAAAAAAATGTGTAATTTATCATTCTAAGAGCAGCCTAAGGTGTTGGCACATCTCGTTGAAATGCTGGAGGTAAAGAGCAATTGTGTGTGTATTTTCTAATCAAAACATTAAAAAAGCTGAGCTGAAAAGGAATTCCAATGTTAATTTGTTAATTTTTAGAAAAACAAATACAAAAATCTTTTTCCAAAAATGCAGCTTTATATTTTAATAATAATACCTCCATCTGTCTCAGCATTTTGCTGGGTATGCCTCCTAAACTGTGTGAACAGAAAACTTTGATAAGTAGTTTGCATCAGAAACTTTAAATACACAGTCTACCATGAAATATGTACAGACGTGTGCCAAAAGCAGTTTTAGCATAACTGTGTTACATTCCTCTCCTAAAGGAAGGCCTGAGCCACCCCTTTGGGGAGGAATTCACAGCTCTCTTCATACAGATGTAAGGTCCCTTTTCACTGGTAATTCTCCATCTTATCACTTTGGCCAGAAGGACTCTTAAAAGATGCAGGTGCTTAAGGAAGAGCAGGGTATGGACTGATGGGATAAGCAACACTTCATCAGAACCCTCTGGCTGTGCCTGGCAGATAGAGGAGGCTCTGACCTGAGTGAGTTAGGGGCAGGGTTTTAGGAGCAAATATGGGCCCCTACAGTACTGTGAGATTAGGGCAAAGCTGCCTCCTGGAGGTTCTTTGTGGGGGGGCTTCGGGGAGGGGTCGGGCAGCATGCCTTCCCCACACCTCCCAGGCAGGCTCCTCATTAAACTGTGGACTGTACACATCTATCCCCTCTACTGGGGCGTGTTCAATTGGTGCCTGTGTGGAGGACTCGGGAGGGCTCCTCTCACTGCAGTTACTGATAAGGGGTTGGTGTGTGGTTTGAGGGCAGGACTGCTCTGAGAACCTGAAGCCTGCTGGCAGCTTTTGCTGAGTTTGTAGTTGCATTTTATGAAGATGGACCGTGAGTGACCACAGTGAATATAGTGACAAAAGCAGTGGGTATGGTGGGCAAGGAGGCCAGAGTAGCTAGTTCCTGAAGCCCAGTGAGGATGGAGATCCCACAGGGACAGTGCCCTGTGGGGGCTGGGGAGGATGAACCTTTGAAATCGGAACTGCCCCCGAAAGCCAGGCATGTGTGTGTGCTACGGAAATACGTTGTTTCAGAGAAACAGCATTCTGTAGCTGTGCTGTCGCATCAGATTCCAGAAGGACAGTAGAGAAAAAATGTAAAATATCTTACTAATTTTTTATGCTGATCATGTGTGGATAATATTTTGGATATATTGGGTCAAGTAAAATGTTACTAAAATTAATTTTACGTATCCCTTTTTATAATGTGGCAACTAGAGAAGTTTAAATTACCTAGGTGGCTCCCATCGTATGTCTGTTAGAGTCCATGGCGAGCCCTCCTGTGGTTCATGGGACAGGTACCCGTAACTGTTTTATTTTAATTTTGTCTTTGGGGTACTCCTAACTCTAGAGCATGCTAGTAGCATGGACAGAGACAGTCTGATCTCGCACCAGACACATGGGGGCCTCGGATCTTTCTTCTCCAGATTTCCAGAACCTGGAGTCTCTGGCTTCTTCCTCTCTTCCGTTCTCATCGGTCAGCCGCTCATGTCCTCACTTATTCTCTACCCTTCACTCAGCCTCCATCTCCCCCACACCCTCGACTCCTGTGTTCTCCATCACACCCACCTGCATCCGTGGAAATGTGTCCCAACATGTATAAAAACCAAAGTTACCTTTCTCCACAAAGCATCTTTCCTCTTCTGTGTCGGTTCGGTGAGAGAGACTGCAGTGTGAACCTTGGCCTTGGCCAGAGACATGGGTCGTTCTTATAATTATAACGATAGTAATAAAGATAATAGTTAATATTTCTTGTGTACTCAGCCCTGGGCGTTGTAACAGATGCTTTGAATATGTGTCTAGTTTACTCATAATTCTGCGAGGGAGGGATTGTTTTTATTGCCATTTTACAAATGAGGAAACTGGGCACAGAGAGATGGAGTGACTTATGCAAGGTCAAACAGCTAGATGGCAGAGCTTAAAAGGAGAATTTAAGATAATGAACGCCTAACCTAGGAGGGCGCGTTCTGAGGTTGAGTTGTTCAGGGTTCCGACACAATCCTGACCAACTCAAGCTCAGAACGGCCCTCCTAGGTTAGGCATTCATCATCCTAAATCCTCCCTTTAACCCTCATCTTATCCTCATTTTTCAGGGAGGAAAAATGCTCACATCCAACCAGTCATCACGTCCTAGTTCTTAAAAATATCTGCAGTCCTATACTCTGCCCTTTATCCCTCTGTCCCCAACCTACTTCACTCTAAGTTTGCTTCTCAGCTAGGGCACTAGAACAGTGCTCTGTCGGCCGCTCCTTTTGCTCTGTAGCCAGAGTGGATCATTTAAAAATGCAAATCTGGCTGGGTGCAGTGGCTCACGCCTGTAATCCCAGTACTTTGGGAGGCTGAGGCGGGCGGATCACCTGAGGTCGGGAGTTCAAGACCAGCCTGACCAACATGGAGAAACCTCATCTCTACTAAAAATACAAAATTAGCCAGGCATGGAGGCGCATGCCTGTAATCCCAGCTACTTGGGAGGCTGAGGCGGGAGAATCGCTTGAACCTGGGAAGTGGAGGTTGCAGTGAGCCGAGATTGCGCCATTGCACTGGGCAACAAGAGGGAAACTCTATCTCAAAAAAAAAAGGCAAATCTGGCTGTATCATTCTCCAGTGTAAAGCCCTGTTAGGCCGACCTTGCCACAAAATCCTCTGTTCTATAATCTAGAGGCTTCATTTCATTTCTCAGTTCTCCTTCCTGTGCACCCATGAGGTCTCTGCCCCTGCTCCATCCTGCCAGGCTTTCTGCTCCCTTCCCTGACTCGAAGGTGAGGCCTGTGCTGCTTCCTCTGCTTGGGACGTGGGAAGATGCCAAAGACAGGCTTTGTTGCAGAATGTGGTTCTGCGTCGTGTAAACTGGGAGACCTTGCGTAGGCTCCCTCTCTGTGTTCGAGATTCCTCTCTGAAAAACAAGGATAAGATGAGGGTGAAAGGGAGGATTTAAGATGATGGATGCCAGATCCTTCAGATAACCGTGAGGACTCTGAAGTGCTGCCTTTGAGTCCTTGAATGACAGTGGAGATTGCTGTACCTGCCTGATACAACCAGATGGGTGCCGTGTTCAGCAGTGGGCAGGTAGTAGGCACAGTGTACAGCTTCCTCCAACCACCCCAACCTCTGTCCTTCTATCCAGCCCTGTTGTCCAGCAATCTGCATTTCAGATTTTCCTTCCCCTTTCTTTTGAAGGATATTTGTTTCCATTTTTGCCGCAATTCAGTAGAATGAGGTAACGGAAAGATACTTGAAAGTATCTGTCAAGAAATAGATAATGGAAGAAGTTGCCGGGGCCACCTCAGGCAAGGGTGGGGGCAAGCAAGAGACTTAACTATGGTGAAAGGTGTGGGAGAATTTCAGAATTGCAGTATGCTCAGTTGTGTCCAGGGCTTGTGGTGGAATATGAAATGGTGTTTATGGAGCAAGTCTAAAGTATTCATTAATATCAGAAGACAGTGATATGTAGTCAGATCTTGATTAACAAGAATCCAGTTAACTAAAAGCTGAAAAATATCTTTTACTTTTCTTACATTCAAATTGGACAAAGAAGCAAATGACAATAAAACAAGCTGATAATTTTTTTTTTTTTTTTGAGACGGAGTCTCGCTCTGTCGCCCAGGCTGGAGTGCAATGGGCGCGATCTCGGCTCACTGCCAGCTCCGCCTCCTGGGTTCACGCCATTCTCCTGCCTCAGCCTCCCGAGTACCTGGGACTACAGGTGTGTGCCACCTCGCCTGGCTAATTTTTTATATTTTTAGCAGAGACGGGGTTTCACCGTGTTAGCCAGGATGGTCTCGATCTCCTGACCTCGTGATCCGCCCGCCTCGGCCTCCCAAAGTGCTGGGATTACAGGCTTGAGCCACCGTGCCCGGCCTAACAAGCTGATAATTTTTAAATGATTATTAAAAAGTAAAAGTGTGGGGGGATATCCTGAAATTAATTTGGATTCAGCTAAATTACTTCCTCTTTGTAATCAGCATCATTACCATGTGAGAACAAGACTCAGAATCATAATTAGGGGGCATTTCATTCATGTCATGTGGATTCTTATTGTAGAATCATAACTGATTTAGAAAACTAGAGGAGGAGGGAAGAGGTGGACCTTTATATAGCAGGTCACATACACTGTGCTTTCGGAATTATTCACTGAGGCGAAAGAATAGAGATTAGCTACTGATGAAGGACAAAAAGAATTTTCTGCTGAATCCTAAATTCACCAGGATGACTCCTTCTGGAGCTGCCAGTTCATCGAGGCTGAGGTATTCGGAACCTCAAGTTAGACACACTCCTCGTCCTTTGGGCCTTCAAGCCCCCTTGGGCACTATTCTAAGAAGCATGGTGCTTTGAAACAAGACTCTGGGCTTTACATCAAAATGAAGCGACCCTTGCCCAGCTTCCTATTATTCAGTTAGATTGTGATTATGGGTTTTTAAGCCAGGCATATGGACTTTATGAGCTGCCAGAGCTCACATTTCTGCTTAGGCTATTGAAGAATTTTGATCTGATAGACGTTATTGCTTCCATTGCCAGAGTTCAATTTATTTGTTTGTTCATCCAACAAAATAGTGATTGAGATTCTCCTGTGTGCCTGTCACTGTAGGCAATCGGTGACAAACCAGACCAAAATCTTTTATGTCCTAATAGAGAAAGAAACTAAATAAACAAGTGAGACATTTAGAATGCTGAAAGGTAGGAGCTTCGAGAACACAAATGGAGAGGGAGTGAGGTGGGTAGTGTAGGGTGTCTGAATTTTAAGTGAGGCTGTCAGAGCAGGCCTTTTTGGGGAGGGGACATTAGAATAAAGACCTTAAGGAGGGGCAAGAGCAATTGTTCAAAATTTTCCCCACTTAAAAAGGCCCATGTTTTTCTTAGAACTCTGTTTGTCGACTAAATGTCCAGTTGGCACTGAGTTTGCTCTGGACTCTTTATTAAGGTTATATAAAATAATACTTTTGGCTGGGTGCAGTGGCTCATGCCCGTAATACCAGCACTTTGCAAGGCTGAGGTGGGAGGACTGCTTGAGGCCAGGAGTTTGATACCAGCCTGGGCAACGTAGTGAGACCCCCATCACTATCTTTTAAAAAAATGCATTTCTCTTATTATGAATGCAGTTATCTGATATGTGTTGTTACTAATTGGGTTTTCTTTTCTTTTCTTTTTTTTTTTTTTTGAGACAGAGTCTTGCTCTGTCACCTAGGCTGGAGTATAGCAGCACAATCTTGGTTCGCTGCAACCTCCACCTCCCGGGTTCAAGCGATTCTCCTGCCTCAGCCTCCCAAGTAGCTAGGACTACAGGTGCGCACCGATATATATATATATATATATATATATATTTTTTTTTTTTTTTTTTATAGAGACAGGTTTCACCATGTTGGCCACGTGGCTTGAATCTGACTTGACGGCCTCCCAAAGTGCTGGGATTACAGCTGTGAGCCACCATACCTGGCCTGTTCGTGCGGATTTTCTAAGCTTTTTTTTTTTTTTTTTGGAGACAGCATATTGCTGTGTCACCCAGGCTGGAGTGCAGTGGCATAATCATGGTTCACTGCAGTCTCAACCTCTTGGACTCAAGTAATCCTCCCACCTCAGCCTCCTGAGTAGCTGGGACTACAGGTGCATGCTACTACCCTGGCTAATTTCTGTATTTTCTGTAGAGACAGGGTTTCGCCATGTTGTCTAGGCTGGTCTCGAACTCCTGGCCTCAAACAATCCACCTGCCTCAGCCTCCTGAAGTGCTGGGATTACAGGCATGAGCCACTGTGCCAAGCCAATATCTTCTCTTCTGATAAGACTATCTTGTTTGCCTGTTTTTTAGGTGCGTGAACAATTTTGTTCATATTATTTTCATATCATGTTGATATTTCCCAAAGCAATAATAAGAAGCAATATATCACATGTTTTATTGACATTTGCTTCTGTGTAATGATCCATGAAACTGTTTTCCAAAAGTTATCTAGAATGGATTGTTTGTTTGTTTAAAGCCTACAGCACCTTGTATTCCCAGGCAGTCTCCCATCCAAGTACTAATGAGGCCTCACCCTGCTTAGCTTCTGAGGTCAGACAAGATTGGATGCGTTCAGAGTGTATGGCAATAGACAGTGTTTTGAGATACTAGATGTAATCAAGGGCTTTAACTAGACAGCTTGATCTTCAAGTTACAGTATAGTTAGATGCCAAGGAGTATAGCATGTATAGCATAAATGGAGGAAAAATATGATCTGAGATTAACACCAAAATCAAGAGATAGGGAGGGAGGGACTGGCCAGAACGGGTTCCATAGTTGGCTCCCAGTTTTTCTTGGTGAGGAAGAGTTGATCAGACTAGGAAGTCATCTTCTCTGGTTCAGATGTGATCACTCACTTCCTTAGTCAACCTGCTTGTTCTCACCTGGAACCATTTGGTTCTTCCCTTGAGTCAGGGGTCGAGGAGCAAAAGGGAGGAAACTGCTAGAGACTGAGATCAACGCATACTCTGAAAACAGCTTATTTGGCAAGGCAGCCTCCTAGACTCAGCACCACAGCCCCTTTGCTGAGGCACCCTGAACATTGAGAGTGCTTGTGTTTTCTAGCTGCGGTTGGATTTCTCACGATGTCCAGTGTTATCTCCATGTCTGCCCCTTTCTTCCTGGGGAAGATCATCGATGTCCTCTATACCAACCCCACTGTGGACTACAGCGACAACCTGACCCGCCTCTGCCTTGGGCTCAGTGCCGTGTTTCTGTGTGGTGCTGCCGCCAATGCCATTCGTGTCTACCTCATGCAAACTTCAGGTAACAGTCTCTCCTCTCAGGGATGTGAGTCATCCTGAAGAAGATGTAGAGTCCTGTGGGTTTGTTCGGGCTCAAATCTCATGTGCTCTAGGCTCCATTCTCTTCCTCTCTTCCTGGCATCCCATTAAGTGGGGATAGAGTCCAGTGACTGCCCAGATGTTGGAGTTACAGATTATTTTAGATCAAGCACTCTCTTCTCAACTCTTCTTTTATAGTTGAAGTTGAGCTGTAAGGGCAATCATGTTGGTCTTATGGGAGGTTTGAAAATAAGCCCCTTGGGCTGGGTGCCATGGCTCATGCCTGTAATCCCAGCACTTTGGGAGGCCGAGGCAGGTGGATCACAAGGTCAGGAGTTCGAGACCAGCCTGGCCAACATGGTGAAACCCCGTCTCTACTAAAAATACAGAAATTAGCCAGGCGTGGTGGTGCGTGCCTGTAATCTCAGCTACTCAGGAGGCTGAGGCAGGAGAATCACTTGAACCCAGAAGGCAGAGGTTGCAGTGAGCCCAGATCACACCACTGCACTCCAGCATGGGGGACAGAGCGAGATTCCATCTCAAAAAAAAAAAAAAAAAGAAAGAAAGAAAATGAGGCCCCTGGCCATGAAGCTGGACTTCTGAGGCTTCCAGAAAGCCATTTACATGCCCCATGCTTGTGTTTCTCCTTTAAGTAGCAGCTGGGATGATAACTTTGTTAGTATTTCTCTGAAGAGGTCTCGCTGTTACAGGCAGGTCACTGCCACAATAATGAGAGAACCTGGGACACCAACTCGAAATCTGTTGCTCTCCATTTATCTCTGTGGATAATTAACCAGTTCTTGCCATTTGAAGGTTCAATACAGGAAAGGGTTTCCAGGGAGGAACAAAGTGAGCTTTTGGAAGTTAATGTAATAAAACTTCTTTGTAAATAATACCTTAAGAAAATCTCGGCCAAGTGTGGTGGCTCATGCCTGTAATCCTAGCACTTTGGGAGGCTGAGACAGGAGGATTGCTTGAGCCCATGAGTTTGAGACCAGCCTGAGCTACATAGCAAGACTCCGTCTGTACAAAAAATAAAAATAAGTTAGCTGGGTGTAGTGGCAGACATCTATAGTTTCAGCTACCCAGGAGGCTGAGGTGGGAGGACAGCTTGAGCCCACAAGGTTGAGGCTACAGTGAACTGTGATCGTGCCACTTCATTCAAGCCTGGGTGATAGAGCAAGACCCAGTCTCTTAAAAAAATTAAAAAGTAAAAATAAAAAAAGCCTCTGAGTCATGTTATATTTATTTTATTCCTGTATCCTCTCACTAGCACCCACAGTCTATAGTTAATAAGAGAAAAGTAGTGTTAGTAGTGCATGACAGTTAATGTGCCTGGTTTGGGAAAGTCTCTTTTCCACCCATGGGATACAGTGCAGCAGACACGCTCAGAGGCTGCATTGCTCAGAAGGGTTACAACTCCAGGCCAAGCTGCTGCACAGTAGGTGGCTGCCCCATAATGGTAATGGATGTCTTTACCCCGGTGAGCCTGTTCGTGTTTGCTTTTGCAGGTCAGCGCATTGTGAATAGGCTGAGAACTTCATTATTCTCCTCCATTCTGAGGCAGGAGGTTGCTTTCTTTGACAAGACTCGCACAGGAGAACTGATTAACCGCCTCTCATCAGACACTGCACTCCTGGGGCGCTCAGTGACTGAAAACCTCTCAGATGGGCTCAGGGCCGGGGCCCAGGCTTCTGTAGGCATCAGTATGATGGTATGTTGGCCTGGTTCCCCTTGGTACCTTCCTGCCAGGGCTTGGCTTGCACCAGGCCTCTCAAGTGTGAGATGAGCTCAAGCTGAGCGGTTCGCATCATTCTGTAAGTGCCTAGAGCCAAAAGTGCTGTTGCAGAGGCTGCTGGGATGTGGGGATTGCCTCTGCCTGCATGGCCTCTTGTACCTTCATTTCTCCAGAATGAGTGATTATCTGGAAAATGGACGCTTGTGTTACTGCTGGGTATTCTGAGATGTGTGTATCCGGGGTATTAAGGCAGAAAAGAGTATCAGGTAGAAGGAGCACTGGGTACTACCCTGTGGGTGGCACCAAGCAGTGACTAAATTCCATTCCTCTGTGTGTATAAGTCGAACTGTGCTCTTTTAAGGGGAGAGCTCTTCACTCCCACGGCCTTTTTTCCTTTCCTTAACTAGGTGGCTTGTGCCTGTCCTGTCTGCCTGCCTTACCTCTTCAACCAGTATTTTTGTTCAGCCCAGTGCTGCAGATCAGTAGAGAGGCAATGCAAGCCACATATGTGATTCTAATGTTTTAGTAGCCACATTTAAAAAAGCAAAAAGAAGCCAATGAGATTGATTTTTTTTTTTAATTTTAATTTTTTTAGAGACAGCCTTACTCCATTACCCAGGCTGGAGTACAGTGGCAAGATCATAGCTCACTGCAGTCTTAAACTCCTGGGCTCATGTGATTCTCCCACCTCAGTCTCCCAAGTATCTGGGACTACAGGCACACACCACCAAGTCTGGCTAATTTAAAGAATATATATATGGCCGGGCGCGGTGGCTAACGCTTGTAATCCCAGCACTTTGGGAGGCCGAGGCGGGCGGATCACGAGGTCAGGAGATCGAGACCACGGTGAAACCCCGTCTCTACTAAAAATACAAAAAATTAGCCGGGCGTGGTGGCAGGTGCCTGTAGTCCCAGCTACTCGGAGAGGCTGAGGCAGGAGAATGGCGTGAACCGGGGAGGCGGAGCTTGCAGTGAGCCGAGATTGCGCCACTGCACTCCAGCCTGGGTGACAGCGAGACTCTGTCTCAAAAAAAAAAAGAATGTATATATATTTTTTTGTAGAGGCAGGGGGGTCTCTATGTTGCCCAGGCTGGTCTCAAACTCTTGGTCTCAAGTGATCCTCTTGCCTCAGCCTCCCGAAGTGCTGGGATTACAGGCTTGAGCCACCATACCTGGCTGAGATTAATTTTTTTTTTTTTTTTTTTTTTGAGACGGAGTCTCGCTCTGTCGCCCAGGCTGGAGTGCAGTGGCGCAATCTCGGCTCACTGCAAGCTCCGCCTCCCGGGTTCACGCCATTCTCCTGCCTCAGCCTCTCCGAGTAGCTGGGACTACAGGCGCCCGCCACCACGCCCGGCTAATTTTTTGTATTTTTAGTAGAGACGGGGTTTCACCGTGGTCTCGATCTCCTGACCTCGTGATCCACCCGCCTCAGCCTCCCAAAGTGCTGGGATTACAAGCGTGAGCCACCGCGCCCGGCCAGAGATTAATTTTAATAATGTTTTGTTTAAGCCAGTATTAACAAAATATTGTCATCTCAACATGTAATTAATATCAAAATTATTAATGAGCTATTTTATATTATTTCTTTCATATTATAGTTGACCCTTGAACAATGCAGGGTTGGGACACTGAACCCCACACAGTCAGAAATCAAAGTATAACTTCTGACTCCCTAAAAACTTAACTACTAATAGCCTACTGTTGACCAGAAGCATTACTGATAACATAAACAGTCAATTACCATGTATTTGGTATGTTATATGTGTTATATACTATGTTCTTAGAGTAAGCTAGAGAAAAGAAAGTGTTACTAAGAAAATCATAAGGAAGGTAAAATATATTTATTATTTATTAAGTGGAAGTGGATCATCATAAAAGTTTTTTTTTTTTTTTGAGACAGAGTCTTGCACTGTCGTCCGGGCTGGAGTGCAGTGGCGCGATCTTGGCTCACTGCACCCTCCGCCTCCCGGGTTCAAGTGATTCTCCTGCCTCAGCCTCCCAAGTAGCTGGGATTATAGGCGCCAGCCACCATGCCTCACTAATTTTTTTGTATTTTTAGCAGAGATGGGGTTTCACTATGTTGGCCAGGCTGGTCTTGAACTCCTGACCTCGTGATCTGCCTGCCTTGGCCTCCCAAAGTGCTGGGATTGCTGGTGTGAGCCACTGCGCCTGGCTCATCATAAAAGTATTTATCCTCATTGTCTTCACACTGAGTAGACTGAGGGGAGGAAGAAAGGTTGTTCTTGCTGTCTCAGGGGTGGCAGAGATGGAAGAAAATCTGTGTATAAGTTGACCCATGCATTTCAAACCAATGTTGTTCAAAGGTCAACTGAATTTCCAAATCTGGTATGTATTCTCTACTTATGGAGCATCTTAATTCGGATGCTAAATTTTCATTGAAAGTACTTGATCTATATTTAGATTTTATAAAATGTACAATTGAAAAAGTAGTTTGACATACTCAAGTTTTCCAGACATACTTAATAGTTTGCCAATAACTGAATGGAGTATAGGCTTTTAAATTTTAATTAAACCTAAATACAATTAAAAAGTCAGTGTCTCATTCATACCTGCCACATTTCAAGTTTCCAGTAGCCATGTAAGGCTATCGTTTTGGGCAGTGCAGTTCTAGACTCGTGGAATAAGAACTGTAAATAATCCTTTCTCACAAGTGGAAAAGCTTGGATTTTGTCCTTTGTGTCCCATGAAGCATTCAGAGAGGAAGGGTGTGTTGACTATTAGATCTGACGTACGGAATGAAAAACAGCTTTGAAATCTCATGATTTTCCAGCTAAGAGAGAAGCAAACCTCTGGAAGAGGACCCTTCCTGCACTAACATGCCATTTTCCAAATATGAATAGTTTTGGGGATCAGGAAGAGTTCAAGCTGGGAAAAATCACTTGGAGTACTTTTTGTAACAAGGAAAGGGAATTCAGTGTAGGTCAGATGAGCAATTCAAAGGGGTCTGTTTGGGATGCCATAATAATACCACAGACTGGCTGGCTGAAACAACAGAAATGTATTTCTCACAATTCTGGAGGTTAGAAGTCCAGGGTCAAGGTGCTAGCAAAATAGCTTCATTCCGAGGCCTTTTCTCTTGGCTTGTAGGCAGCTGCCATCTTACCATGTGCTCACGTAGTGGAGAGAGAGTGTGCTCTAGCATGTCTCTTAAAAGGACACTAATCCTATTGGATCATGGCCCCACATTTAACGACCTCATTTAACCTTAGTTACTTTCTTAGAGACCCCATCTCCAAATATAGCCATGCTGGGAGTTAAGGCTTCAACATGTGAATTTCAGGGGGAATTTCCATTCAGTCTATAAAAGGGCCTCAGGAAGTGGCTTCACCTAGGATCTTATCTTTGGCTCTAGAGGATCAGAAATGTGACTTTGTTTCTCCTGCACAAACTCATGGACCTGACATAGGGGAAGTCCAGTTATGAGAACCTGATATTGTGTGTGGCATACTGCCAATTTATTAATTTACATAGTGGGCCTTCCTACCATCAAGTTGTATTTCTGCTATTCCTTTTTTTTTTTTTTTTTTTTTTTGAGACAGGGTCTCACGCCGTTGCCTAGGCTGTAGTGCAGTGGTGTCATCTTGGCTCACTGCAACCTCTGCCTCCCGAGTTCGAGTGATCCTCCCACGTCATCCTCCTGAGTAGCTGGAACTACAGGCGTGCACCACCATGCCCGGCTAATTTTTGTATTTTTTATAGAGACAGTGTCTCACTATGTTGCCCAGACCACTGGTTTTGAACTCCTGGGCTCAAGCGATCTGCCTGCCTCAGCCTCCCGAAATGCTAGGATTACAGGCGTGAGCCACCATGCCTAGCCCATTTCTGCTATTCAAAACACTTCATTATGGTGCCAGGACCCTGTATTAGTCTTCAGAAGGTTTTTCATTAAGTATGGAACCAGAGTGAAGGGAGGGGGGTGGTTCTGGGACAGTTCTAGGAGAATCTTGATGGACTGTGCCTGCCCCACACAGAGGACACCTGTCCAGTTGGTTCATTTGACATCAGTTGTGTTCAGGCCCCAGAAGTGTTAGACCTGCCCTGTTGGTCTCATGTCCTGATGGTGACCATCAGAGATATGATTGTGTTCCCCGAGGCTCACCCTAGGTGTCCTGATGGACTTGTCTTTTCTGGGTGGGACATTCCTATACATATCTCTCCTCTGTGAAGGTGCCAACCTCCTTTCTGCCTCAGGGCCTTTTTATGCAATGGCTCTTCCTTCTTGGTGGCGAGGTCTTCTAAGATCGTGTTATATCTGCAGTGATACTTTCTCTCTCTTTTACTTGTTTATTATCTAAGTCTCACCTCTTCTTTCTTGCATGAAAACTCTGTGAGGGTTGGTTATCTCCCAGGTGCCTGGAATAGTGCTTGCACTCAGTAATGTGGGCTTTCAGTAACAACTTGTTGAATGAGTAAATGAATGAGTGAATGATTGGTTGATCCATCCACTTATGTTTCAGTTTGCAGTTTTTCCTTAGTATTATTTAGCCTTGTACTGATTATACTATTTTCTGTGCAAATGAGACATGGTAGATTTTAATAATTTGCCGAAGAGATGCTAGTACTATTGAAAGTACAATCACCAACTTGCAAGGTTGACAGGAAAACCCTCTGTTACTTACTTCTAGAAGTTAGGTTATTCTTTCAGCAATTCCAATTGCTAGAAGCTTCTCAGTATGTTGAGCCCAGATCCATCCTGCTGACTTCAGTCCACTGAGCCATGAAAGCAGCTCTAATTCTTCTTTGACTTGTTAGTTGTGCCCTCCAAGTCCTCTGTTGGCTGTTTGTCATGCAATATGCGGGTTTTTGGGTTTTTTTTTTTTTTTTTTTTTGAGACGGAGTTTTGCTCTTGTTACCCAGGCTGGAGTGCAGTGGCTCAATCTTGGCTCACTGCAACCTCCACCTCCCGAGTTCAAGCGATTCTCCTGCCTCAGCCTCCCGAGTAGCTGGGATTACAGGCATGCGCCCCAACACCCGGCTAATTTTTGTATTTTTAGTAGAGATGGGGTTTCACCACGTTGGTCAGGGTGGTCTCAAACTCCTGACATCAGGTGATCCGCCCGCCTTGGCCTCCCAAAGTACTGAGATTACAGGCGTGAGACACCGCACCCCACCCGATGTGGGGTTTTTTGGTGACTTCACCATCTTGGTCATTTTGATGGGACGTGTTGCTCTGGTTGTTCAGTGCCTGCAGGTGGTTCAGACATGAATACACAACTCCTGAGGTGGTCTGGAGTGTGGAGCAGAATGGGCCTCTGCCAAACTCCCATCCTGTCTCTTCCCACTCTGTTGTTAAACAGCATGGTCTGATCTAGTATTGGCCTGAGGATTCTTTCTTCAGCAATTGCTTCTCACATTTCTTCTATGTGGCATGCTGAATATTTATGGGGTTTTGTGAAGAATAAAGATGTCTGAAAAATTCCACCAAAACAGGATATAACAACTTGGGGACAGTACCTTCAAGTCTGCTATTAATTTAAACACACTCACACACACACAGACACACCCACACACACACTCCCCTATCGTAGGTAATGAGAATGTCTTGCCACGCTATGTAACAAACACCTCTCAATTTTTTTTGTTTTTGACAGTTTTTTGTCTCACCTAATCTGGCCACCTTTGTTTTGAGCGTGGTGCCTCCAGTGTCAATCATTGCTGTAATTTATGGGCGGTATCTACGGAAACTGACCAAAGTCACCCAGGATTCCCTGGCACAAGCCACTCAGGTAAAGGCCCCTTCCTATCCGCGTGGTTTCCAGCAGAATGGGGTCACAGCCAGGATCCTAGAGGGCAGATCCTAAGGGATGTGCTTAGGTTTTTCAATAAAGTGCCTTCCTTTCCTTTCATTAGAAATTACCCCAAGATCCCAGAAACTTAAACTACTCTGTTTTCTAGACTAGATTTCTACCCATATCTCAAAGTAGATCCAACTTGACTAAACATTTTGTGGGGTCCTTACTTGTTGCTATCACTATTTCTTTTCGTTCTTTTTTTTTTTTTTTTTTTTTTTGAGACAGGGTACATGAGAAAAGTTTTTTCATGCACTCTAGGCTGGAGTGCAGTGGTACAATCACAGCTCAGTGAAGCTTTAACCTCCCAGGCTCGAGTGATCCTCCCACCTCAGCCTCCTCAGTAGCTGGGACTATAGCCACATGCCACCACGCCCACTAATGTTTAAAATTTTTTGTAGAGACAGGGTCTTACTGTGTTGCCCAGGCTGGTTTCAAATTCTTGGGCTCAAGTGATCCTCCCACCTCGGCCTCCCGGAGTGCTAGGATTACAGGCATGAACCACCATACCTAGCTACTATCACTATTTGTTATAGGACAAAACAGTTAATCAGATTTTGAAAATAGTTACTAGATAACACTGTTTCATTAATTTAATAAATCAAGCTTTGCAGTGCTGTGCAACGTTATCTTTTCAAAAATTAAAAATGGCCAGGCGTGGTGGCTCGTGCCTATAATCCCAGCACCTTGGGAGGCCAAGGCGGGTGGATCACCTGAGGTCAGGAGTTTGAGACCAGCCTGGCCAACATGGTGAAACCTTGTTTCTACTAAAAATACAAAAATTAGCTGGGCATGCTGGTTCATGCCTGTAATCCCAGCTACTTGGGAGGCTGAGACAGGAGAATCACTTGAACCCTGGAGGTGGAGGTTGCAGTGAGCTGAGATTGCGCCATTGCACTCCAGCCTGGGTGACAAGCGTGAAACTCCATTCCAAAAAAAAAAAAGAAAAATAACCATTATACTTTCATGTTACAAAAACCATGCATGTTTATTGTTGAAAAATTTGAAAATATAAAGAGAGAAAACAAAAACACGCATAATCCCGTCTTTTAGAATTAACATTATTAACATTTTGGAGTCTGTCTTTTTCTCTGCATAAAAATGCATTTCTGCGTCTACGTATACTCCTATTTTTCTGCCTATATGTTTTTCTGATACATTTAGGTATAGGTTTTTTTTCCCCAAAACTAGGATTGCTTTGTATACTCTGCTTTGTCACTCTTTTTTGACTTAGTCACGTATTAAGAGTGGCTTTCCACTGATAGTGTCTTTTGTGGAGTTCTCACTTCTTACTATCACTATTTCTTTTCTTTTCTTTTTAATAACAAAATGAGAACCACATTTTATTTTTGCTTCTAGAAGCTCTTGAAATATGACCCTTCTCCTCCTGAAATGTATTTATTATTCTGCCAGCTAGCTGAGGAACGTATTGGAAATGTAAGAACTGTTCGAGCTTTTGGGAAAGAAATGACTGAAATAGAGAAATATGCCAGCAAAGTGGACCATGTAATGCAGTTAGCAAGGAAAGAGGCATTCGCTCGGGCTGGCTTCTTTGGAGCAGTAAGTAGATCATTTTGGAAAAAGTCAAAGTGGCAAATGTTAGAATGGTGAGAGTTTTATTCTGTGGTGCTCAGCATAAGTAGAAAATAATTTTAATTTTTAAAATTTTAGTCTTAATATGAAGGCCGAGAATGACTTTCTTTAAAATATTTTTGTGAAAAAGGAAGAAACAAGTAAATGTCCTTAGAGAAAAGTCAGTGCATGGTGTGATTGGGCACTGATTCTTTGCGCGGTGCAGGGCAGCGGCATCAGCTTTGCCTGAGCACTGGTCTGCCTCACCAAGACTCAGCTCCACCCCAGATCTGCTGGGTAGGAAACTGGGGCCAGCAATCTGTTTAACAGGCCTTCCAGGTCATTCTGATGCCAGCAAAGTCTGAGGATTAACCAAAATCACCTCAATGTGTTTCAAGAAACAAGTATAAAAAATCAATCACAATGCACTCAAATAGGACACTGAAATAGAAAATCACTATGAGGGCAAATTCAAGATATGTGTAAACTGAAAAGAACTTCAGAGGCAATTCCGTCATTGCTATGATTAACAGATAAGGAGCAGTGGCCCAGAGAAGGCCTCCCCTATACCTAAGACAACCACACATGTAACGAAGGGAAAAGCAGGCCATAGATACAGGAGTCCAGCTCCTCAGGCTGGTGTCCTTGCCTAGAACATCTCATTATATTATATAAACCCATACAGTAGATACTTATTTGTTTCCTCTAGTTAGGGAAGGAACCTTTAATATTACTTTTATCTTTTGCAAACTGAGTAGATGGGATAAAATCGGGATCTGATGGGAGACTTAGCTTATAGGTTTTCATGGTGATGAGATTGTTTTCTTCATTATTGCAATATTACAAAACCATTTTTAATTTGAAACTCAGGTGAAATTAATATTTTGGAAAAATCTTGCTGTGACAGTTGAATGCAAAAGGGACATTACAGGCCATGTTCATGCTTTTTGCATTCTGGGTCCTTGATTCCCACCTGACTTCTGTGTTTTCATCACTCGACAGACTGGGCTCTCCGGAAACCTGATCGTGCTTTCTGTCCTGTACAAAGGAGGGCTGCTGATGGGCAGTGCCCACATGACTGTGGGTGAACTCTCTTCCTTCCTAATGTATGCTTTCTGGGTTGGAATAAGCATTGGAGGTAAATAATTTAAATAGGCTTGGGGTGTTACAAATTAAAAATCAGAGCATCATTTCTGAAAGAGAAACTGAACTTTCACATTACTTCAATTAACTTCTACTAAAAAAGCATTTCCTAGAATGTTATTATTCCAACTGGGCTTTTAAAGAAGTAAAATGAGCATGACCCTCCCCAGCAGGTGAGCAAACAGCTCCTTGGTTGGGAAGTTTGGGATCTTTGCAGGCCTCTTATAGCTCAGCATCACTCTGGAGTGGTATTTCCCAGCCTGTGTCTTCAGACCATTTGTTCACTTGCTCACAGGTGCAGGCAGGAGGAGGGCGGCGCTAAGCAAGTGTGGACACAGAAACCCATAGTCCTGTGTTAGTGATGGTTTCGTGATTGGCAAATCAGTGGAGAATAAAATTCCTTTTGTACAAAGTCGACCACATTCAAAACTAATGAGCAATAAAAAAAATTTATAAATTATCAAGTGTATGAAACAGAGTTGCCTGCTTTTATTAAGAATCTGTCAGAGTTCAGCTTTTATTTTTCATTCCCGGATGAAGGAAAGCAGGAATGCATCCCCAGTCAACTTGGGACAAATGATTTCCTGGTTTTTGTTTCCCTTCTTGTCTTTGAAAATCAAGATGGAAAGGTCAGGTAAGTAGCTTAAGGTCTGATTAATGGAACATTATCAGGTATCCTATGGTGTTGCCTCAACCAGAGAGTTTTATTTTCAGGGTTTTGTATCTGTCTGATTGTTGAAGGTAGAGGCATTTCCGTAGACATCTGCAGGCAAGTGAGGATTTTTTTCTGGAATGAGATTTTCAGAGACCCCTGAAAAAAGTATTTTAGTTCTGCCAGCTGATCTTAAATAAAAACTGATTAAGATGTTTTGGGATGCTGGATGGTTTGGGAAACAAGAAAGTGGACCGGTTCAGGAGGACCCACAGACAGTATGTAGCTCTTCCCTCTCCATTTCCTGGATTGAGCCTGCTGGGCTGGAGGTTTCACACCCTGTTGTGGTCCTGTTCCCTTACGTCTTCTGTCCTCCTTCAAGTGGACTACCTACCCCACTTCCCCTCTCCCTAGCCTTTCTGTTCACATTCCAGGCTTCCTCCCTGGCTTCCCTTCATCTTAATGTTTTCTGCCACATTTGACATGATCTTTCTCAGCCCCTCCTCTTCCCTCCTCTGAACCACTTGGCATGATAGAAGTTATTTCTGTTTGTGGTTGTTCTATTGCCCTCTCTATTCACAAGGGACAAGTTCACAACTGTGCCTTGCACAGAATGTGTTGGAAAACACAGTTCTAATCCATTGCTATAGTCAGTTACCACCACTGGTTATGGGAGGTGCTGCTAAGGCTTTGTCTGCATGCAGAGATTGGGTAATTTGGCTTTCTTAACCACAGGCTAGCCCACAACTCTGGTCAACTGTCTTGTTCAGGATCTGCCATCTGGTGCAAGGAGGGATGAGAGAAAATATGGGTAGGTCAGTGTACATCTCTTGCCACCAGTTCTTCCACATTTATAACATAGATGCCTAAGGTGACAGGAATTTAATCCAACAACTTGAATTAGCAGGTGAGAATTCTACCACTGAACCACCAATGCCCAACAACTTAAATTGGATTTTAAGTGCTTTTATGTTTATTTGTTTATTTATTTATTTAGAGACGGAGTCTTGCTCTTGTCGCCCAAGCTGGAGTGCAGTGGCATGATCTCGGCTCACTGCAACCTCCGCCTCCGGGGTTCAAGCAATTCTCCTGCCTCAGCCTTCCGAGTAGCTGGGACTACAGGCACGTGCCGCCACACCTGGCTAATCTTTTGGATTTTTTTAGTAGAGACGGGGTTTCACCATGTTGCCCAGGCTGGTCTCAAACTCCTGAGCTCAGGCAATCCGCCCGCCTCAGCCTCCCAAATTGCTAGGATTACAGGTGAGAGCCACTGCACCCAGCCGTGCTTTTATGTTTTTAAAGTAATTTTATACTTTTATAGAATTGCTGTCTAAAGTGATTCTATAATCTACAAAGCAAGAAATTCTATTTTATTTATTAAATAAGAATTTTTATTTTGGTTTCTGCTTAGAAAGGCAGACTAGGGGTAAAAACCCCAATGATTCTAAGTACATTGTCTGCTAAGATGAAGTCAGAAGTACTGTATGAAGAAAAG
This sequence comes from Hylobates moloch, assembly GCF_009828535.3. Lineage (NCBI taxonomy): Eukaryota > Metazoa > Chordata > Mammalia > Primates > Hylobatidae > Hylobates > Hylobates moloch. The sequence goes on along the minus strand of NW_026652293.1, from coordinate 62,215,195 downwards.
CAAAACCTAACCATTTTCAAGTTTACAATTCAGTGGTGTTTAGTACATTCATAATGCTGTGCAACCACTACCTCCATCTAGCTCCCAAACAGTTTCATCACCGAAAAGAAAACCAATACTCATTAAGCAGTCTATCTACATTACTTCCTCCTGCCAGCTCCTGGCAACCACAGTTTGCTTTCTATCTCTATGTATTTACCTATTGTAGATATTTCATATATCTACATACAATATATGTCCTTCTGTGCCTGGCTTCTTACACTTAGCATAATATTTTCAAAGTTCATCTACATTGTAGCACGTATCAGTACTTCATTTCCTTTCTTTTTTTTTCTTTCCTTTTTTCCTGAGACGGGGGCTTGCTCTGTCACCCAGACTGGAATGCAGTAGGGCAGCCTTGACCTCCTGGGCTCAAGCAGTCCTCTCACCTCAGTCCCCTGAGTAGCTGGGACTTACAGGCATGCACCACCATGCCTGGCTAGTTTTTGTAGTTTTTGTGGAGACAGAGTTTTGACATGTTTCCCAGGCTGGTCTTGAACTTCTGGGCTCAAGCAGTCTACCCGCCTCTGCTTCCCAGAGTGTTGAGATGACAGGCATGAGCCACCACAACTGGGCTAGTACGTCGTTCCTTTTTATGGTTGAATAATATTCCATTATAGCGAGAGATTGCATTTTGTTTATCCAGGGCCATTGTGCTTTTGTTCTTCAGAATCAAAGCTCTTTACTGTGTTAAACTACTTTGGACTCTTTCCCTTTACTTCTTTTTTGTTTTGTTTTGTTTTAGAGACAGGGTCTTACTCTGTCTCCAGGCAGGAGTGCAATGGCACAATCCTAGCTCACTGCAGCCTCGACCTCCTGGGCTCAAGTGATCCTTCTGCCTCAGCTTTCTGAGTAGCTAGGACTGCAGGCATACACAACCATACTCAGCTAATTATTTTTATTTTTTGTAACGACAGGGTCTTGCTATGTTGTGTTGCCCAGGCTGGTCTCAAATTCCTGAGCTCAAGTGATCCTCCTGCCTCAGCCTCCCAAAGTGCTGGGATTATAAGTGTGCACCACCATGCCCAGCCTTACTTTTTTTTCTTCTTTCTTTCTTCCCTCCCTCCCTTCTTTTTAAAAATTAATGCCATTTTCAAAGTAGTTTTACATTCATAGCAAAATTGTGTGGAGATAGGGGTGTATACCCCTGCCCCCATACACGCACAGCCTCCCTATTAACATCCCCCACAGAGTGGTACATTTGATACAATTAATGAACCTACAGCCGGGCACAGTGGCTCACTCTTGCAATCCCAGCACTTTGCGAGGCTGAGGCGGGCAGATCACTTGAGACCAGGAGTTCAAGACCAGCCTGGCCAACATGGCAAAACCCTGTCTCTACTAAAAATACAAAAATTAGCTGGGTGTGCTGGTTCATGCCTGTAATCCCAGCTACTCGGGAGGCTGAGGCAGGAGAATTGCTTGAACCTGGGAGGCGGAGGTTGCAGTGAGCTGGGATTGCGCCACTGCACTCCAGCCTGGGTGACAGAGTGAGACTCTGTCTCAAAAAAAAAAAAAAAAAAAAAAAAGAGCCTACATTGACACAGCATTACACCCAAAGTCACAGTTTACATTAGGGTTCACTCTTGGTGTTGTACATTCTATGGGTTTGGACAAATGCAAAATGACATGTATCCAACATTATTGTATCATACAGAGTAGTTTCACTGCCTCAAAGATCCTCTGAGCTCTGCTTATTCATCACCCTTCTGCAACCTACTGTTTCCATGGTTATGCCTTTTCTAGAATGTCATGTATTTGTAATCATGCAGTATGTAGCATTTGATTGGCTCTTTTCATAGAAATATGCATTTAAGATTTCTCTATGTCTTTTTATGGCTTGATAGCTCATTTATTTTTAGCACTGAATAATATTCCATTGTGTGGATGTACAACAGTTTATTCATTCACCTACTAAAGGACACTTGGCTGCTTCTAAGTTTTGGCAATGATGAATAAAGCTGCTATAAACATCCATATGTAGGTTTTTGTGTAGATAGGAGTTTTCAGCTCATTTAGGTAAATACCAAGGAGTACAGCTGCTTGATTGGATGGTAAGAATATGTTTAGCTTAGCACAGTGGCAATATCATAGGCAATGAGGTTTATCCAAGTCGTGATTATTGCTAATTAAAAACTTTTCTCAATACCCTGCTGTGATGACTTGCAATATAGTCAGCATTGGCAAGGTTTTTTGTTTTTTTTTTTTAAAGGGAGTCTCATTCTGTTGCCCAGGCTGGAGTGTAGTGGCATCATCTTAGCTCACTGCAACCTCCACCTCCCGGGTTCAAGCAATTCTTGTGCCTCAGCCTCCCAAAGAGCTGGGATTACAGGCATCCGCCACCATGCCGGGCCTTTTTTTTTTTTTTTTTTTTGAGATGGAGTCTTGCTCTGTCACCCAGGCTGGAGTGCAATGGCACAGTCTTGGCTCACTGCAACCACCACCCCCCAGGTTCAAGCGATTCTCTAGCCTCAGCCTCCTGAGTAGCTGGGACTATGGGTGCATGCCACTGTGTCCAGCTATTTTTTTTGTATTGTTAGTAGAGAAGGGGTTTCACCATGTTGGCCAGGCTGGTCTTGAACTCCTGACCTCAGGTGATCCACCCACCTCGGCCTCCCAAAAGCCCTGGGATTACAGGCATGAGCCATCCGCGCCTGGCCTAATTTTTGTATTTTTTTTTTTCAGTAGAGACAGGGTTTCACCATGTTGGCCAGGCTGGTCTTGAACTCCTGGCCTCGAGTGATCTGCCCACCTTGGCCTCCCAAAGTGCTGGGATTACAGGTGTGAGCCACCACACCTGGCCAGCACTGGCAATTTTTGACATCTCTGTGGAGACTGAATGAATTTTTTTTTCTTACAAAAAAAATTTTAGTTTTGTAAGAAACTCCCAAACTGCCTTCCAAAGTGTGTGTCACATTTGCATCCCCACCAGCAAGGAATGAGAGTTCTTGTTGCTCCACATCCACCCCAGCATTTGGTGGCGTCAGTGTTCTAGCTTTTAGCCATTCTGATAGATGCAAGGTATTTCATTGTTGTTTTAGTTTGCATTTCCCTGATGACATATGATGTTGAGCATCTGTTCATATGCTTATTTGCTCTCTGTATACCTTCTCTGGTGAGTTGTCTGTTCAGGACTTTTGACCACTTTTAAATAAGTCTTCATGTTGCCGTATTGTTGAGTTTTAAGAGTTCTTTATATATTTTGGGTAGCAATCCTTTATTGGATAGGTGTTTTACAGATATTTTCTTCCAGTTTGTGGCTGGTCCTCTTCTTTTCACATTGTCTTTTGCAAAGCATACATTTTTAATTTTAATGAAGTCCAGCTTCTGTCTTTCATGGATTGTACCTTTGGTATTGTATCTAAAAAGTCATTGCCAAATTCAAGGTCATCTACACTTGCTCCTGTGTTGCCTTCTAGGAGTTTGTTGTTTTGTGTTTTACATTAGGTCTGTAATTCACTCTACATTAGTTTTTGGGAAAGGTGTAAGGTCTGTGTCTAGATTCCTTCTTTGCATGTGGATGTTCAGTTGTTCTAGAACCGTTTGTTAAAAAGATAATACATATATTGCCGTTGCATCTCCATTGTATTGCCTTTGCTTCTTTGTCAAAAATCAGTTGACTATTTGTAGGGGTCTATTTTTGCCAAATGCATTTTTAATTCAGCCTAAAAATTTTAGTCCATTGTATCTTGCATAAATATTCATACCATAGAATATTTGAATTGTATTTTTTCAACATCCTTACTGAGGGAAAATGTTACAAATATATGTCCTCACATTTGATGTAGACCATTGCATTTGGGGTTTAAGTTGTTAAATGGTTCAGGCCAGGCACGGTGGCTCACACCTGTAATCCCAGCACTTTGGGAGGCTGAGGTGGGTACATCATTTGAGGTTGGGAGTTGGAGACCAGCCTGGCCAACATGGTGAAACCCTGTCTCTACTAAAAATACAAAGATTAGCGAGGCATGGTGGGGGGCACCTGTAATCCCAGCTACTCGGTAGGCTGAGGCAGGGAGAATTGCTTGAACCTGGGAGGCAGAGGTTCAGTGAATAGATATTACGCCACAGCAGAGCAAGACTCCATCTCAAAAAAAAAAAAAAAAAATCATGGTTCAAAGCTGACTTTAAAAAGTGATCGCTAGAGGCCAGGGACGGTGACACACACTTGTAATCCCAGCACTTTGGGAGGCCAAGGCAGGAGGATTGCTTGAGCCCAGGAGTTTAAGACCAGCCTAGGCAACATAGTAAGACCCTGTCTCCACAAAAAAATAAAAATAAATAGGTTGCTGGAATGTTTAACATTAACCAAATTTATTTCAGTTTTTGCTACTGTGAAAGTTGTTTTTTTGTTGTTTTTTTTTGTCGTTGTTTTTTGTTTGTTTGTTTTGAGGCAGGGTCTCGCTCTGTTGCCCTGAGTGCTGCCAGAGTGCAGTGGTGCAGTAATACCTCGTTGCAACCTTAACCTCTTGGACTCAAGCGATCCTCCTGCCTTAGCCTCCCAAGTAATTAGGAATATAGGCACATGCTACCAGGCCTAGCCTTACAATTATTTTTTGTAGAAACAGGGTTCTCTCTATGTTGCCCAGGCTGGTGTTGAACTCCTGGGCTCTAGCAATCCTCCCACCTTGGCCTCCCAAAGGGTTGAGATGACAGCCATGAACCGCTTTGCCTGGCCCTTTTTTTTTTTTTTTTTACATAGCATTACATTGTATTAGGTATTATAAGTAATCTAGAGATTACTTGAAGTATATGGGAGAATGTGTGTAGCTTATCAAAGTTGTATTTATTGAGTGCCTGAAGGTGAGGTATTATTTTGTGGATTTGTCTTTAAAATCAACATTGAAGTATTTTATATTTTTTTAAATTATGAGATAGCGTTACATTTCAGTTAAATTGCTATGCTTTTAACTAGGTAGACTTCCTCTGCGGCATTATGATTTTAATCCAGTGGTTGATGAGTATGACTATATGTTTTTCAATCCCTGATCAAACATTAAATCCTTATTAGAAATCAGTGAAATGTGGCCGGGCGCAGTGGCTCACGCCTGTAATCCCACATTTTGGGAGGCCGAGGCGGGTGGATCACCTAAGGTCAGGAGTTTAAGAGCAGCCTTGCCAACATGGCGAAACCCCATCTCTACTAAAAACAAAAAAATTAGCCAGGCCTGGTGGCATGCACCTGTAATCCCAGCTACTCGGGAGGCTGAGGCAGGAGAATCACTTGAATTGGGGAGATGGAGATTGCATTGAGCCAAGATCGTGCCACTGCACTCCAGCCTGGGTGACAGAGTGATAATCTGTCTCAAAAAAAAAAAAAAAAAAAATTAATGAAACTGGAGGAGGAGAAGCCAAAGGAAAACTAGAGTATGAGACAAGGGAATTCTGAATGTCAGTTCCCAGGAAGCTGCCTCAAGTTGTTTTTTGAAAATATTAATAATAGATTTTATATTAAAAGCAATCATTGTCACTGCTCTCGGAGGAGTGGTGGCCAATGCCAGTGCCAATGCCAGTGGTGGACATGTGTGTGGATTCTGCTTCTCGTCCTCAGGTCTGAGCTCTTTCTACTCGGAGCTGATGAAAGGACTGGGTGCAGGGGGGCGCCTCTGGGAGCTCCTGGAGAGAGAGCCCAAGCTGCCTTTTAACGGTGGGTCTGAAAATTAATTGTTTCTTTGCCAGGATTAACGAATATGGCTTTGAACAATGAGACTAGCTCTTCCCCTACCTGCAAGGGAGTGAGGGATGAGCCACAATAAGGATGTGGCTCCTGCTGCATATCGGGCCGGGAGTGGGGGCGGTCAGGTTTTCTATGAGAGGGGGTGGGACAGCTGCTGGGGCACTGTTGTGGGCCAGGATGCCCCTGGATGCATGGGCTGGCCACATAGTGTGCTGCCCTCTGTTCCCCTCCCTGCATCTGAGTGTTACCGCCAAGGGCAGGATGGAAGTCACTGTGGCCCAGGACTGTGACTAGGAAGGGTCCCAGCTAGTCCACCAAATGGATCTTCCCTAGTGATTCTGAAATCTCTGTGGAGGGCTAGGGTGGGAAGAAGGGAGGAGGAACCAGACATAAGAAAATATCTAAGTTTCTTGGCATTTTGGGGTGGGGTAGGGGAGGCTGGTACTCATTGGCTGGAGCCATCTCCTTCCTTATCAGTGACTTCCCTGGAGCTGTAGGGCGTAGACCAACTAGCCAGGAATTGGGAGAAATGGCTATGAGTAGTAACCACTCCCAACTGCTTATTGACTTCCTAGGACATTATTAGGTAGCCCCAGGTCCATAAGTGAAAGCCCAATATTCTCCAATGTGATAGGCCTAGGAAACAGGCCGAGCTGAGAGAGTTTGAGTGGTGTCTCCCAAAGCAGGGCAGGTGAACACCATAGGGCAGAACAGACCTCTGACCCCTCCAGTTCTGCGGCTGTTGTGCAGTGCTCCCCGTTTCATCATAACTCTCAAAATATTTATTCCGGGTAGGTAAGATAAACTCTGGAGCTACACAGAGGCAGTGGCATAGAGAGAAGGCCATCGGGTTTGAAACCAGACTAACAAGGGTGGGTCTTAACTCCACTACTTGTTAGCTTAAGCAGGTTGTTGTCTGTGGTCTTCAATGTCCTCATCAGCAAAATTGGAATTATAATTTCTACCTCTCAGGGTTGTAAGGATCAAATAAGACCGTCTATGTGTATAGTACCTTGGACATAGTAGGTGCAGAGTTGGCACGTGGTAAGCATTTAGCCTAGGTCTACTTCTGACTTGCCCTTTAAGAGCTCATATACCAGGATTAGCTGTGGTGGAGTCACCCATCTGTAGCTAGATGAGTAGGAGAACCGAGTTCAGCTGTGAGTTTAATTTTTTGCTGTAAGTAATTAATATTACATTTTATGTTTCAGAGGGGGTCATCTTAAATGAGAAAAGCTTCCAGGGTGCTTTGGAGTTTAAGAACGTGCATTTTGCCTATCCGGCTCGCCCAGAGGTGCCCATATTTCAGGATTTCAGCCTTTCCATTCCGTCAGGATCTGTCACAGCACTGGTTGGCCCAAGTGGTTCTGGCAAATCAACAGTGCTTTCGCTCCTGCTGAGGTTGTACGACCCTGCTTCTGGTAAGTGGTTCACCACACTGTAGCACTGGGGGACTCTCCCAAGCTCTGCTCCCAGTTTTGCGCCCTGGAAGATGCTTAAACCATGCAGATACCTTATTTTGTGAGAGTACCTTCTTTTCTAAGTGCCAGTGGAAAGAAATCCCTCAGACAGAAGGTATCATTTGCAGGGGCATGACAGCTCATACAGAGGCCTTTAGAGCTTTTTGTATATCATGTGTCCTACCTCTTCAAGCCCAGAGTGACTTCCCCAGTTCTACCTCCTCATCTCCCGTGTGGGTATCTCCTCTGGACATGCCCTCTACTGGGAGCAGGTGGACGAGGCTGTGCTCAGCAGCCAGGAGAAGGTGCCTGGGGTGCTGCTGGACATCCCTACACACCAGCAGCACCCTGGACAACCACCGTGTGCCAGCATGCGTGCTGGGCACAGGAGTGATGGGAAGCTCCTGGAGAACCTCTGCCTCTGCCTGTGACCCATTGAGTGCTTATTGTACACATAGTTAACTTGGCAATCAGTGATTCACTTTTTTTTTTTTTCTTTTGCGACAGAGTCTTGCTCTGTCGCCCAGGCTGGAGTGCAGTGGCACAATCTCGGCTCACTGCAAGCTCTGCCTCCCAGGTTCCCGCCATTCTCCTGCCTCAGCCTCCCGAGTAGCTGGGACTACAGGCGTCTGCCACCACGCCTGCCTAATTTTTTTGTATTTTTAGTAGAGACGGGGTTTCACTGTGTTAGCCAGGATGGTCTTGATCTGACCTCGTGATCCGCCCACCTTGGCCTCCCAAAGTGCTGGGATTACAGGCGTGAGCCTGGCCAGTGATTCACTTCTCTTTTTTTTTGAGATGGAATCTCGCTGTTGCCCAGGCTGGAGTGCAGTGGTGCGATTTTGGCTTACTGCAGGCTCCGCTCCCCAGGGTTCACGCCATTCTCCTGCCTCAGCCGCCTGAGTAGCTGGGACTACAGGTGCCCGCCACCTTGCCCGGCTAATTTTGTGTATTTTTAGTAGAGACGGGGTTTCACTGTGTTAGCCAGGATGGTCTCGATCTCCTGACCTCGTGATCCACCCGCATTGGCCCCCCAAAGTGCTGGGATTACAGGCGTGAGCCACCGCGCCCGGCTGTGATTCACTTCTATGTGACTGTTCCATTGAAACTATTTTGAGCTAGTAGGGATTTTCTTAATGGATGATTTTTCTCATTCTAGTTTTTATTTTATTTTTAACTGGATTATAACATCTTTAAGAGCAAAGAGCCCATGATTTTACTTCTTTATATCTTTGCTGTAGTAGACAACAATGTCAGCAAGCAAACAACTCTTAGTAAAAATCAAATCATGAATTTAGAAAGAATATTTTGGCCAGATGTGGAGCCCCACACCTGTAATTCCAATTTGGGAGGTTGAGGTGGGAGGATCACTTGAGGCTACAAGTTGAAGACCAGCCCGGGTAACATAGTGAGACCCTGTCTCTATTTATTTAAAAAAAAAAAAAATTAATTTAAAAAATGAATGTTTTGTGTCTTTGTGCTTATGCTTTTTGGTTAAAACAATGTAAAATCTCATTGTTTTACATGTCAGATAAATGTGACTTGAGAGGAAAGGACATGTTTACATGTCAGATAAATATGTGACTTGCAAATCCTGACCCACAGAATCACCACCTGTGTTAAAATGGGGCTTACTACAGTGTTTGCCTCTGGAATCACTTTCTTGATTCACCATTGACTTGCTATAAAATCTGGAGTTTAAAAAAATCCTAGTTAGCCGGGCACAGTAGTTCACGCCTGTAATCTCAGCTCTTAAGGAGGCAGAGGTGGGAGGACAGCTTGAGCCCAGGAGTTTGAGACCTGCTTGGGCAATATAGTGAGACCTTGTTCTCCACAAAAAGGAAAAAAAAAAAAAAAAAAAAGACAAAAAACAATCCTATTTAGGTTGCTGTAATTCAAGTAAAAATACTGAGTCTCTGGTTTCTTCATCACAATGAATAAATCCAGGACAAAGCAAACTGCAGTTAAATGTCTGCCATGTGTAGTCTATAGAGAGCTCTGTGCTTTTTCATCAAAGACCTCAAGTTTTTGCCAGTTTATGAACGTTTCCAGCTGGCTTCTATAATTCCACAGCATTAAATGAGAAGAAATGGCATTTCTTATGCTGTCACTGTTGTCATGATCACCAAGTATTGTTGAGCACCCTCAATATGAAGAATTCTGTTAGCGAAAGTCATAGAGATAGCGCCTGATTATTTAAAAGCTCTGCCATGGTATCGATCAGATTCTTAGTTGCACACAACAGATTCCTCACCAACTAAGCTTATGCAGAAAGGGATATTTTAAGGAGTAATAAAAGAGCTCAAAAATCACTGGCAGGAATGAAAAAATAGATTCTAGATTGTACATCCAGGACAGTTCCCAGAACTCCACCCCAGAACCAGGCCTTCAAGGTAGCTGCTGACACTGGTGTGGTCAGGAAGCTACAAATTTAGGAGTTGCCATCATGAGTGCCAGCTTCAGAGCTATGCCATCTCTGCCAGTATTCGTGCCAGCAAGTGGACACCTCATGGCTTGCCCCTCCCTTCTGAATTAAAGCTTTGCACAAGTGCATCTTATCAGTGGAATCCTAAGTCACTAGGGAAAACTCCCTACACCCTCCAGGGTACAGGAAAGCAAGCTGGACAGAGGGACTCAGTGAGATAGTCATCCAGCTACTATCGGGAGACAATAACTTGGACAATCCAGAAAGTCCCTTTTAGCTCTGAAATTTCATGAAATATGTTAGTTTTAGAGTCCATCTGGAGATTTTCAATACATTTTGATCTTTAAAAAATGAGTCTGGAATTTTCCCATCAGATCCTTTCTGTGTTGGTCATCAGCCTCATCACACTCAGCGACTCTTTCCTTTCCTCTCAACAAGGAACTATTAGCCTTGATGGCCATGACATCCGTCAGCTAAACCCAGTGTGGCTGAGATCCAAGATTGGGACAGTGAGTCAGGTAAGAAGAGACGCTTCCATTTCTGTTTCACTTTCTTTTAAAATTACTTTTGTCTTTTGCTTTTTTTTTTTGTCTCGAACTTCTCAAGAGAGAAGGAATGGAAGTCCTTGGAATGTATTAAGCTCATCCCACATGGCAGGTTGTTTAGGTTTGCAAGTAGCGCTGTTTCCTGAAAACCCTAAATGTTTGAGCAAGGGTGAAGCATTGACTTTTTATTGAAAGCTGGAGACTACCATTACTAGATAGTCTAGAGGATGGGAAGGAAATGATAGAAGATTTTATTGACTCTTTTTTTAGCTTTTACTGATTCTTCCCCACTTCCCATTTTCATCACCAGCCACAGTCTGCTATTCTGCATAATGGGCTTCAGGGAGAAGTGAGCAAAGACTATGGCAAGAGCCAGAGTCCTCCTTGCAAAGAAGTTGCAGATTTCGAAGCAGAGTATTAATGTAATGTGGTCACTTTGATAAGGCCATTTTCACAAGACTCTTTGGGGCAGGGAAATGTTGCTGCAGCTGTTTTAATTTTTATTACCAGGCTGTGCACACAGCATACAAACCTGAGCCTCCCCCCATTTCTGAACCTCTCTTTGTGATTAGCTCATCCTCTCCCCACTCCACTTGGGTGAGGGCAGGTGGACAGTGATGGGTGCTCAGGAGTGCAGGGACATCAGTGGTGTATATTATTAGGGATGGAGAAAAGAGCCTGGAAGTTTGCTTATTTTTTAGGACTGCTCCATAGGGTTCTGTCAGAATTGTTTGTTCCCATCTGGTTTGTGTGCATTTCAAAAAGTAATGGATGGAGATGGATTCCCCGCTTTGTCCTGAGTAGAAGGCAGGCAGCTGGAAAATGCAGATGGACTCGGGGTCTCCCGGTGCCTCCTGATTCCTAAGGCAGGGGACTGACATTTACGAAGTTCCTACCATGTGCCAGGCGCCTTGTGGGCACCTGCTGTGAGGTCTCATTGCCTGCAGCATGGTGAGAACTACAGATGATAAAATCCTGTTTATGGCAAAACATAAATTTTAAAAAAGACTGCTAGGTTTGAATTTATTAGACATGTTGGAAGTCTGTTTGAAATTCGTGATACGTTTTATTTCCAATTTGTAGGAACCCATTTTGTTTTCTTGCTCTATTGCTGAGAACATTGCTTATGGTGCTGATGACCCTTCCTCTGTGACCACTGAGGAAATCCAGAGAGTGGCTGAAGTGGCCAATGCAGTGGCCTTCATCCAGAATTTCCCCCAAGGGTTCAACACTGTGGTTGGAGAAAAGGGTGTTCTCCTCTCAGGTGCATTTCTTTACTGCTTTGTAGCAAAGTCTCTATATCCAAAGAACTTTTCACATGTTTCTTGTTTTGTTTGTTTGTTTGTTTGTTTGTTTTTTGAGATGGAATCTCACTGTGTCGCCCAGGCTGGAGTGCAGTGGCGTGATCTCGGCTCTCTGCAAGCTCTGCCTCCCGGGTCATACCATTCTTCTGCCTCAGCCTCCCAAGTAGCTGGGACTACAGGCGCCCGCCACCAAGTCCAGCTAATTTTTTGTATTGTCAGTAGAGACAGGGTTTCACCATGTTAGCCAGGATGGTCTCAATCTCCTGACCTCGTGATCCGCCCACCTCAACCTCGCAAAGTGCTGGGATTACAGGTGTGAGCCACTGTGCCCGGCCCACATGTTTCTATATTGCAGTATTATTTTCTAATTAGGTTTTCATCTTTAGAGTTTTTGAAATTAGCCTTACCACTTGCTCTCTTATATGTGGAAAACTCCCCAGTGTTTTTTTTCACTTTCTACCCCATATGTGTTCCAAAAATTCTGAGTAGTACTCAGCCACAGCAAGCTTTTTTTCATCTGAAAAAAAACAAAAAACAAAAAACAAACTGTATTTTGCAACCTGAGACCCTCAAATATTAAATAAGAAGTGGCAGGATGATTTGCCCAGGGAGTCAGGGAATGTGCATCAGGAACAAAGCTGAAATTGAAAGAATTATTTACTCCCTACATACTGGACCAGGGTTTGACAAACTTTTCTTTAAAGAGCCAGAGAGTAAATATTGTGGGTTTTGGCCAGGCACGGTGGCTCACACCTGTAATCCCAGCACTTTGGGAGGCCAAGGCGAGTGGATCACTTGAGATCAAGGGTTCAAGACTAGCCTGGTGAACGTGGTGAAACCCCGTCTCTACTAAAAATACAAAAAGTTAGCCGGGCGTGGTGGTGGGCGCCTCTAATCCCAACTACTCTGGAGGCTGAGGCATGAGAATTGCTTGAACCCAGAAGGCGGAGGTTGCAGTGAGCCAAGATTGTGCCATTGCACTCCAGCGTGGGAGACAGAGCGAGACTCTGTCTCAAAAAAAAAAAAAAAATTGTGGGTTTTATGGGTCACATATGATTGCCGTCACACATCCTTCTTTGTGTGTGTGTGTTTTTAAGCAACTCTAAAAATGTAAAACACATCTTAGCTTGAGGGCCGTGCATAAACAAGCCATGGTTCAGGTCTGGCCTGTGGGCCATAATTTGCTGAATGGACTCACGGCTGTGAGGCAAAGTGAGCGATTCCCTGTGATGTCAGACCACACCTATCATTCTGGATCACATTATGGTTGCTGTATTTTGAGGCGAGAGAAGACTCACTTTGTATTTCTTTAAAGTGCAGAAATGAACCAATGAGTAGAACTTAAAGAGAAATAAATTTTCAGCTAAACACTTTTTTTAATACAAGTATTGAAATGTTTGCTTGCAAGATAACAAGTTCCTGGCCGGGCATGGTGGCTCACGCCTGTAGTCCTAGCACCCTGGGAGGCCAAGACAGGCTGATTGCTTGAGCTCAGTAGTTCAAGACCAGCCTGGGCAACATGGCGAGACCCCCTCTCTACCAAAAATACAAACAATAGCCAGGTATGGTGGTGAGCAACTATGGTCCCAGCTACTCGGGAGGCTGAGGTAGGAGTATTGCTTGAGCCCAGCGAGGCAGAGGTTGCAGTGAGCTGAGATCGCACCACTGCACTCCACCCTTAGTGACGGAGTGAGTGAGACTCTGTCTTAAAAAAAAAAAAACAAAAAAAACTTGTCTCTGTTTGAGCAGAGGGTTGGTGCCTCTTTGTCACAGTGAAGGCTGGCAGATTAGACTAAAATAATAGTCTTTTCCAATGCTAAACTTTTCATTTGAAGTTAGACCACAGAAAATATAAAACAAAAGGGTTTTAAGCTTATTGTATATGATTAAAAAAAATATATATATATATAAGTAGTAAATGAAAAAGCATCTTTGATAGATCTGAGATGTTCCAGGAGTAGAATTCCTGACTGCTGTGTAAAAGTGAGCTGCTACTCCATCTCTGAAACGTATCTGAGAAATGGGGCAGAAAACCAGTGTAAACTGCTCGTGGTGAAATTATTATTATTATTATTATTTTTGAGACGGAGTCTCGCTCTGTCGCCCGGGCTGGAGTGCAGTGGCACAATCTCGGCTCACTGCAAGCTCCGCCTCCCAGGTTCACGCCATTCTCCTGCCTCAGCCTCTCCGAGTAGCTGGGACTACAGGCGCCCACCACCACGCCCGGCTAATTTTTTGTATTTTTAGTAGAGACGGGGTTTCACCTGGTCTCGATCTCCTGACCTTGTGATCCACCCACCTCGGCCTCCCAAAGTGCTGGGATTACAAGCGTGAGCCACCGCGCCTGGCCCTTCGTGGTGAAATTATTGAACATTGAAGTGTGAGGCTTCTCCCAAGAGCACATCAACTCCCTTGAAACAGATTCTGCATGTCCTTCCCTCTGGTAGGATCCTCCAGTTCTGTTTCTCAGTGAAGTAACCAGAGGTTCCAGTCTGCTCTTGCTTTCTGGGAGGAAGAGAGAGCACCTAGTAATAGATTCCCAGTGTACTGATCGGCACCACAAATGACTCAGAGGGGACCTAAGCCATCAGCAGGCTGCTCTAAGGACCTACCTCAGGGCACTCAGACACCCTCACCAATCAGAGGCTCAGGAGAGGGTTTTCCTCACTGCCCTCCTTGTGTGCACTGGTTTCCTGTTTGAGAGCAGCATTCAGCAGCACCACACACCTCAGATATAGAGGATGAACCTCTCTTATACGAAATAAAATGATGTCCAGCAACTACTGTTGATAAGTATGTTCAGCCAATAAAGTCAACCAAAAAGGAATGTTTTTTATCCCCAAAAATGGAATTGGGTTTTATAAACAATGTAAGTTGGGAGGAGTGAGCACTCTGAGACTTTCCAAGTATGACTTAGGAGTAGCGTCCCTGGAGGAAAGGAGGGAGGATGGGGTGAGACAAAGATAGGGAGGGAATCAACACAGATCCTGCTGACTCCACTCCATCCCACCTTCTCCCACACCTACTTCCAGTTTGTTCCCTCACTTTTAGTAGAATTTGAGCTTAAAAAGACAGGATTAGAGTGGCTTACTGTAACTTTCAGTGTCATACACATATTACTATTTTTTCCTCTAGAGGAGGGGAAAAAAACATCATAAAGAATAAGTGCTATGTTAGCCAGGCATGGTGGCACTGCCTGTAGTCCCAGGTACTGGGGAGGCTGAGGCAGGAGAATCACTTGAGCCCAGGAGCGAGAGGATGCAGTGAGCCATGATTGCACTACTGCACTCCACCTGGAAGACAGAGCAAGACTCGTTTCAAAAAAAAATAAAAAAAGAAGAAGAATTTCTATAATGTGGGAATATTAGAATTATCAGTCTCAGCACCATTGATGTCTTTTGCTCCCAGACATTTCAAGTGTTTTTTGGAAACCTGCAAATATCTTGAGTTTCTGGTTTCCTTTCTACATTGGATATTCTGCTAGGGAGGAAGTATGTGTAGTGATGAACAGCATAGATCTTTACATGCTTTTAAGAGCATACCCCTTGCACTGTGTAGGATCAGATCTCCGTTCCACTACTTACCAACTGTGAGAGCTTGGACATGTTACTTTGTATCTCAGTTTATCATCTGTAAAATGGGAATAATTATAGGGTCTATCTCATAGGATTTTTAAAAAGATTAGCCAGGCACAGTGGCTCACAATCTCAGCACTTTGGGAGACCAAGGCAGGAGGATCTCTTGAGTCCAGGAGTTTGACACCAGCCTGGGCAACAGAGCAAGACCGTCTCTACAAAAAATTTTAAAAATTAGCCAGGTTTGGTGGTATGGGCCTGTGGTCCCAGCTACTCAGGAGGCTGAGGCAGGAGGATCACTTGAGTCCAGGAGGTTGAAGCTGCAATGAGCCATGTTCATGCCATTGCACTCCAGTTGGGTGACAGAGCAAGACCTTGTTTGAAATTATTTAGAATAAAAACATTAAATGAGATAATACATGCAGTGCATATAGAAAATGCCTGGTATTGGCTGGGCACTGTGGCTCCTGCCTATAATCCCAGCACTTTGGGAGGCTGAGGTGGGTGGATTGCTTGAGCCCAGGAGCTTGAGACCAGCCTGGGCAACATGGCAAAACCCCGTCTTTACCAAAAATTAGCCAGATGTGTTGGTGCACACCTGTAGTCTCAGCTACTTGAGAGGCTGAGGTGGGAGGATCACTTGAGCCCAGGAGATTGAGGCTGCAGTGAGCCATGATCACGCCACTGCACTCCAGCATGGGTGACAGCGTGAGACCCTGTCTCAAAAATAGAAAGAAAAGAAAATACTTGGTATATAGGAAGTCCTCAATACATTTTGGCTATGATAATAATTATTAATTTTGGGATTGATACATTTTAAACCTATATTTTAAAATAGGTTTCTGGTCTATCTGTGTCAGCTATGACGAACTAGAAGAAGCTTACCTTCAAATTGTTATATGGTTTATCATAAAAGCCTATTACTAAGATTTTTTGTTGAGGCTTTCTTTTTTTAAATATTGTCTCTGTCAGGTGGGCAGAAACAGCGGATTGCGATTGCCCGTGCTCTGCTAAAGGTAAGCCTGAAGTGACTTGGATGTTTTTTAAATTAGGGATTATTTTTATTAGGGACCTTGTAATAATTTGTAATTTACTATTTGTCTTCTTCCTTTTCCTGTTTTTTTTTTGTGTTGTTTTTTTTTTTTCTTGGAGGGGGAGGGTGACAGTTCTGGTGAAAGGTAAGTTAGTGTAGTATATTGTCCAAATTTAACAAGTATTTCTTAGGTATCATGAGCCCAGTACTGTGCTAAGGTTGTTGGAGGTAGAAGAATTTAACACATGGACCCTGCATCAAGAAGCATACAGTCTAGCCATTGAAACAGTGATTATTAATGCAAAATACAAAACAGCATAAGTATGCGTATTTGTACAATCTGTAATCAGCTGCTAAAGTGAATAGTACAGACTTGGAGTACTTAGACAAGATTCCCAGAAGGAAAGGGAAGAGCCATTTTAGCTGAAAGGCAGGCATTGTCTTTTTAAGGAAGCAATAGCCTTCCCTTTGTTATACAACTGTTCTTCTCAGGCTTATAGGTGATTAAAAAAAAAAGCAGCTTTACTGAAGCAGAATTTACATATATAAAATTCATTTATTTTAAATGTACTTTCCAGTGACTTTTAGTAAATTTGCAGAGTTGGTTGCACACAAAGTCCAGTTTCAGAACATTTCTGTCACCCTAAAAAGATCTCTCGTGCCCACTTGCAGTCTTTCCCTGTTTCCAGCCCCAGGATGCCACGAATCTACTTTCTGTCTGTCTAGACTTGCTTTTCCAGACATTTCAGATAAATGGAATCAGACAATATATGGTTTTTGGCATCTAGCTTCTTTCACTTAGTACAGGTGGAGTGTTTTTGAGATTTCTCCAATTTGTAGCTTGTATCAGTACTTTATTCCCTTCTACTGTTGAGTAGTATGGATGGATCCCTATTTGTTGATCTGTTCACCAGCCGATGAACGCTTGGGTCATTTCCAGTTTGGGGCTATTGTGAATAATATATGAAGAATAGTAGCTACCTTTTTGTGAGGGTGTGTGTTTTCATTTGCAAAGCTAGACTTGTAATGTTTTATCTACATCAGATTAGTCTTTTTTTTTTGGTCTTACGTGTTAGCTTTTCTTTTTTCTTTTTTTCTTTTTTTTTTTTTCTTTTTTTTTGAGACAGAGTCTCGCTCTATCATCCAGGCTGGAGTGTAGCGGTCTGATCTCAGCTCATTGCAACCTCCGCCTCCCAGGTTGCAAGTGATATTCATGCCTCAGCCTCCCAAGTAGCTACGATCACAGACGCACGCCACCACACCCGGCTGATTTTTGTATTTTTAGTAGAGGTGGGGTTTCACCATGTTGGCCAGGCTGGTCTTGAACTCCTGACCTCAAGTGATCCACCTACCTTGGCCTCCCAAAGTTAGTTTACTATTTCTAAATTAACTATAAGCAGGACCTTGTAAGTTATAGACTATATCTTTTTAATTTTATTTTAATTTTATTTTTAAATTTGTGACAGGGTCTCATTCTGTCACCCAGGCTGGAGTGCAGTGGTGTGATCATGGCTCACTGTAGCCTTGACCTCCTGGGCTTCAGTAATCTACGTGTCTCAGCCTCCCAGGGAGCTAGGACTATAGGTGCATGCCATACCAAACCCAGCTAATTTAAAAAAAATTTTTTTTTGGTAGAGATGGGTCCTTGCTATTTTACCCAGGCTGGTCTTGAACTCCTGGGCTCAAGCAGTCCTCCCCTCTCAGCCTGCCAGAGTGTTGTGATTACAGGTGTGAGCCACCATACTCAGCCTTACTCATTTTATTTATTTATTTATTTATTTACTTTATTTTATTTATTTATTTTCTGAGATGGAGTCTCACTCTGTCGCCCAGGCTGGAGTGCAGTGGTGTGAGCTTGGCTCACTGCAGCTTCCACTTCCCCAGTTCAAGCGATTCTTCTGCCTCAGCATCCAGAGTAGCTGGGATTACAGGCACGCACCACCAGGCCAGCTAATTTTTTTGTATTTTTAGTAGAGACGGGGTTTTGCCATGTTGGCCAGGCTAGTCCCAAACTCCTGACCTCAGGTGATCCACCTGCCTGGGCCTCCCAAATTGCTGGGATTACAGTCATGAGCCACCACGCCCAGCCACCTTACTCATTTTAGATTCCCATCTCACTGACCAGCAGGATAAAACTGTGCTATAAATGATACCTGGTCTAGTGATTACTCTGATGATCATTTGAAATAGTCTCTAATTCTTTCATTTAGGTACTTATCCCAGACACTTAGTAATTTGTGGGGTTTTTTGTAACAGCTTTGAGATATAATTCACATACTACATAATTTGCCCATTTAAAAATATAATTCATTGGTTTTTAGTGTATTCAGTGTTGTGCATCCATCATCACAATTTTAGAACATTTTCATCACCCCCCCAGGGACCCTCTACTCTTTAGCAGCCATGCAGCTCCCCTTCCTTATTTCCTGCATTGAACCCAGCCCCAGGTATCCACCAATCTGTAGAAGTGCCTGTTGTGGACATTTCATATAAGTGAACTCATGCAGTATGTGATTCTTTGTGTCTGGCTTCTTTCACTTAGCATAAGTTTCCAAGGCTCATCCACATTGTAGCATGTGTAAGAATTTTATTCCTTTTTTATTGCTGAGAGTTTGTGTTTTTCCAATAAAATTATTTTATCTTTTCCTTTTTTTTTCCTTCTTCAGAATCCCAAAATTCTTCTCCTAGATGAAGCAACCAGGTGAGGATATCTTAATAATATATGCGATTATGTGTATTAAACCAAATTCTTCCTTCACCAAAACAC
Organism: Hylobates moloch; assembly: GCF_009828535.3. Classification (NCBI taxonomy): domain Eukaryota; kingdom Metazoa; phylum Chordata; class Mammalia; order Primates; family Hylobatidae; genus Hylobates; species Hylobates moloch. Next base: position 62,196,370 of record NW_026652293.1, on the reverse strand, counting down.
TTTTAATTCAGTACCTCAAAGTGATACAACTGAAAATGCTTTTTTCTCCCCTGTACTTTAAAGTGAGGGAAGCTGAATTAATTATGACAGTTGAAAAGCAGTGGGCAGACTGAGTCCTAGTTGAGAGTTCTAGGTCCACTTCAGACATGGTTGCCATCAATCCTAATCACTCTGTAAGCCGTAACTGTGCAGAATGCTTTTCTCCTTACATCACAGTATAGTTTTATGGAGATCAGAAAGTCCCAAACTGTTGAAATTTTGATCATAGTAAAAATTCATTGCTCAGGAAGGGCTGCTGTGTGTGTATCAGGAAGCACATGGGTGTCAATGACGTCTTTGCTTTCTTGTGTGTGTGTGCTCCTGTGTCAGTGCGCTGGATGCCGAAAATGAGTACCTTGTTCAAGAAGCTCTAGATCGACTGTTGGATGGAAGAACGGTGTTAGTTATTGCCCATCGTCTGTCCACCATTAAGAATGCTAATATGGTTGCTGTTCTTGACCAAGGAAAAATTACTGAATATGGAAAACATGAAGAGCTGCTTTCAAAACCAAATGGGATATACAGAAAACTAATGAACAAACAAAGTTTTATTTCAGCATAAGGAAGCAATTACTGGTAAACAATATGAGACTTTAATGCAAAACAGTGTTGCAGAAAAAAAAAAACTCAGAGACTATGAAATACGTAAACCATATATCAAGTTATTTGAAAAATACCTATATTTTTCCAAAGTGTGTAAAAGATTGTTTTGAAATGTACCTGTTCTCAAGATCTTTTTATTCAGAGTTTTAATAATTGTAACTTTTTAAATGTCTATAGCACTGAAGTTATTTTCAGGTTTTGTATTTTCTTTTATTGTGGAATACTTTAATTAATATAGCATGGCACCTCATTTTCTTTTGCCTGCTGTTAAAGATTGAAGCTATTGTCAAATGACAACTTTAAAAAGGCAATTATAAATAAAAAGCCTGATTATTTTAGGCCAGTTTACCAATCACTGTGTAATTCTTCTGGTAGTATTCTACCTACTTTTAAGTCTAATTTTACAGATAGAATAATGGAAATTGAAAATTTAACCCTTTATTCCAATAATCTCATGAAGCAAACCTAACTATTTAACATCAGCTGGAAAGACGCGAACATTTATATTGCCCGTCTCCTGTGTCTTCAAAGGTGTGAGAGCTGAGGAATATGTGTTCCTGTGGGAACTATGTTTGAATATGTGCAGTTTTCAACATTTTGGCACATGAAAGCCTGACAAGTTTTTAAAAGGGCAGAAGCTTTATTTTTTGAACAGGAAAACGTGTTTTTTAAATTCACGTGTTTGTATGAGTACTTTTGTGAAGCAAGGCATGAACTGCTAGGTATTATTAAGAATGAATGATTTTTGTATTTAAGTTGTTTGAAGGCATGTATTTTGAAAAATATCTGTTACAAATTTATAATTTCAAGACAAATTGAATCTTATAATACTTTCGGAATTTCATTAATCAGGCTAAAATTTGAGGAATATAACTAATTTTCAGCCTTAAGACATTTAAGTTTGGAAGTCCTTGCTATTCAGCAGAATAACAAGAAACCTTCAGAATGTATCACTCACCCGAAAAGAAGATATCAATAAGCCCTTTTATTTATGGTTATAGTTTTATATATAGTCTCAAAATTCCTAAAGCAATGCTACAACCATTGAATTTGCCATATTTTGTATCAGTGCTGTTAATTTGCTGTTGCCTCAAGAAAAAGTGCTTTTTCTCCATTGATGAGGCTAGACCCTAAGAAGTAATTAAGTCAATGTAAATCAAATGGAAGTTTTCCCATGAACTAAGCATTTATTAGTTCCCTGATTAGACTGGAAGAAGAAACCACTATTTCATGAAAAGCATGGAATATTATATTTTATTCTTCATAATTAATGAATAAAATTGATATGAATGAATGTGGTGTTCTTTGAATTAGTAAACAGTACATCTGTGACAATCATTTGTAACAAGCTCTACTTGTGTTCTTTATAAAGTGTGATTTTCAGAAAGCAAACAAAACACAATTACAAGGTTGAATCTGAGGAAAATAATCCTTGTGCCATAGAATTATTTACAAAATTGCATTTCATTATGTTTTATTTTCTGATACATGATGTTCAATTTTATCTTTAGGTAATATTTTATATCATAGATTAAAATTTATAGTGAACTTTATCTGTGTCTGTCACTTTTTTTTTTTTATGACCCAGGAACCAAAGACACAGTCTGTCATTTCTTATAAAACTTCTCACTACATTGTTTCTTAGTAGAATTTGGCTGTGGAGATTCAGGAATTAAGAAAAGACTAACATTACACATATCGAAAAACATGTTGTAATTAAAAGTTCCATTCATTCCTCCTTATCAAGTTTGTTAATGTCATCACTTGTTTCCTACTTACAAATATTGTTTAATTGTTTCACTGCAGTAAATAAGCATCTCCTATGCACATCAGGGACAAGGAACTGTGCTGTGAAGTTGATGATAGATGAGTAAGGCACAGTTTCTGCCCCAAGGAGCTTCTAGTTTTGAAGGAGTGGGAAGGCCGGGGAAAATTAATAACAAGAATGCAGCTAGGGATCATAAAGAGGTGTAGTTGTAACACTGTGTTCTGGTATCACTTTTTTGTTTCCAGAGTGTTTGCATGTTACATTTGATACTTTGACAAGCCTGTAATTTAGACAAATATTTATCTTCCCCATTTCACAGAGGAGGAAATAAGCCTAGGCAAGTTGTGAATTAATTCAGCATTAATGACATACACAGTTTCAGGCAAGAAGAAACTCAAAAGAAAATTTTCACATTGTTGAGCTCAGCATTTTGTCATATACCCTCCGAAGCTTGTCTCTAGGTTCAAGGTCTCCCCTGACCCTGGGCCTGACAGGTTCCCAAAGAATAATCACAAGTTAAACCATTGTAGGTCAAACCCTCGTAAGTGCATTCTTATAAAAGTAGGGCTCCATTTTGGGAATCCATCTTTTTTTTTTTCTTTTGAGACGGAGTCTCACGCTGTTGTCCAGGCTGGAGTGGAGTGACACAGTCTTGGCCACTGCAACCTCCGCCTCCCAGATTCAAGTGATTCTCTTGCCTCAGCCTCCGGAGTAGCTGGGACTACGGGTATGTGCCACCATGCCTGGCTGCTCTTTGTATTTTTAGTTGAGACAGGGTTTCACCATGTTGGCCAGGCTCATCTCGAACTCCTGAGCTCAAGCGATCCACCTGCCTCAGCCTCCCAAAGTGCTGGGATTATAGGCATGGGCCACCGCGCCTGGCCTGGTTTTAGTTTATTTTTGATAAGCTTTGGCAGTTTTATAAAATAAGATGAATTCCTGGCCAGGCGTGGTGGCTCATGCCTGTAATCCCAGCTACTCAGGAGGCTGAGGCAGGGGAATCGCTTCAACCTGGGAAGCAGAGGTTGCAGTGAGCTGAGATCGCACCACTGCACTCCAGCCTGGGAGACAGAGTGAGACCTTGTCTCAAAAGTAAATAAGTGAAAACCAGTACAAATGTTACAAAACAAATATGAATGAAATAATTATGTGAAAACTACATTGTAAAAGTTCCTTTGGAGTGTATTTCTGAGGCATCATGGGGTTTTCCTGGTCATCTCTGTCCACTGAATTCATTCAATAAACATTTACTGGGCATCTTCGATTTTGCTAGGTCCTGTGCTGGGTGCCAGCTGTGCCTCCCTCACAAAGCTAGTGCAAGGGTTGGCAAACAGCTGTTTTTGTATAGCCTGAAGGCTAAGGATAGTTTTTACAGTTTTAAATTGTTGGAAAAAATCGAGAGACTATCTCATGACACATTAAAAATACATGAAATTCAAATTGCAGTGTCCATAAACAGCCTACTCGTTCTCCTAGGAATTGTCTGTGGCTGCTTTCACCCTACAGCCACAAGGGGGAGGAGTTGTGACAGAGACTACATGGCCTGAGATGTAGTCTCTGTCACAGAGAGCTGAGATGGCCTGACAGAAATCTCACGGATGCCAGAGACAGTGAAAAAATTCCACACTACTTGAAGGACTTCTAAACCACACTGAAATTTAGAACCATCTCAAAAAGTTTCATTGACAGGATTAGATGAGTGCCCTGAAAATGACTGGGTGCGGGTAATTTCTGGATGCATTCTTCCTTGTTCCTGTGCCTCTCCATTTTAACACATTAATTACCATGCTGTGAGAATGGGAGTCTAATAATTCCACCACATCGGCAGGGAATCATTCTGGCTGCTTTCCTGTTGTTGACTGCAGTTGTTAGTTAGTCCCACATAAATCAAAGTTTGATCTTAACTGCAAAGGTGATATTTTGGGAAGGACATACAGAGAAGAGGCACATCTTCAAGTGGAACCACAAGTTGGCTGGGTGCCTCACACATACACCCATGTCTACACTGGGAAGGTATTTTCCTATTTATTTTAACCAAATTTAAATGCGCTTATATTGCATGTAGGGGAAAAGAAATACCTTTTCTTCCCATCTTAGGTTCATGGCTAAGGCCCTTATAACAAAAACCAGATTCACAAGAGAAAGCATGCAAATTTATTTAAAAGTTTAACGTGACATAGGAGCCTTTGGAAATGAAGACCCAAACAAACAGGGAAACTTGTGCATTTTTATGCTTAGGTTTGATGAGTGGACAACTTGTGGAAAGGTATGACTGGACAAAGGTCTGATCTAATGGTAATAACTGGGGGAAATTGGTAAAGCCTGTTTGTTCAGACTCTTCTTTGTGACCCTGTGTCCAGAGATAAGGATGTTTCTTTCCTCCAGGTATGGAGAATGCAGCTCTCAAATGAGAGTCTTATGACCTGTTTTAGGGGAGAAGGGTGGAAGAAGGTCAGAGAATGATCTTCCTGCTTCTACTGTGTTCCCAAATGCCAAGGTGCCACATTTTGGGGTGGTAGGTCCTAAACCGTATCACTGCACACACTATTTTTTATTCTATATATTTAAGGTGTACATGATGTTGATATGTATACGCATAGTAAACTACAGTCAAGCAAATTATCCTATCCATCATCTTCCATAGTTACCTTTTTTGGGTTTTTTTGAGGAAAGAGTCTATAAAATCTCCTCTCAGCAAATTTTCAGGATATAATACAATGTTGTTAACTATAATCCTTATGCTGTACATTAGATCTCTAGACTTACGCATCTTACGTAACTGCAACTTTGACCTAATTCTCTGCACATACTGTTTTTAACCAAACTGCTTTTTAGAAAATTTGCATGAATATTTTCCTACATTGTCAAGTGTTCATTACTCACATCCATATGTATTCTTTTAAATACAGCTTTTCATAATGCTTTTTTTTTTCAGACTCAGGACCTTTGTATTTTTTTTTTCACTTTTCCATAATGTGGATGCACTATAAATCTATAGTTGGCCATTTATGTTACTTTCTACTTCCTTCACTATTATAAACAATACTGTCTTTGTTATTTGACTTTTTCACATACATTTCTAAGGTGAAATTGCCAAGTAATTATAAGGCTTTTTGATAGAAATTGTCCTCTTAAAAGATTGTACTTTTACAATCCCACCAGATAGATATGTAAGCAGTGCTTGTTTCCCCATAGTCTTTTCAACATGAATTGCTACCATTTTTTTTTTTTTCTGCCCTGTTGCCCAGGCTGGAGTGCAGTGGCCAACCTCGGCTCACTGCAACCTCTGCCTCCTGGGTTCAAGCGATTCTCCTGCCTCAGCCTCCTGAGTAGCTGGGATTACAGGCGTGCACCCACCATGCCCAGCTAATTTTTGTATTTCTTTTTCTTTCTTTTTTTTCTTTTGGAGACGGAGTCTCACTCTGTTGCCCAGGCTGGAGTGCAGTGGCGCAGTCTCAGCTCACTGCAACCTCTGCCTCCTGGATTCAAGTGATTCTTCTGCCTCAGCCTCCCGAGTGGCTGGGACTACAGGCACATGCCACCATGCCCGGCTCATTTTTGTATTTTTAGTAGAGATGGGGTTTCACCATATTGGCCAGGCTGGTCTCGAACTCCTGACCTCGTAATCTGCCCACCTCGGCCTCCCAAAGTGCTGGGATTACAGGCATGAGCCACTATGCCTGGCTAATTTTTGTATTTTTAGTAGAGACGGGGTTTCACCATGTTGGTCAGGCTGGTCTTGAACTCCTGACCTCATGATCCGCCTGCCTCGGTCTCCCAAAGTGCTAGGATTACAGGCGTGAACTATGAGCCCGGCCACTGTTACCATTTAAAAAAACATATGTGGGAGGGTGAGGGGAGGAAGAGCATCAGGAAAAATAGCTAATGCATGTGGGGCTTAATACTTAGGTGATGGATTGACAGGTGTAGCAAACCACCATGGCACACGTTTTATTTTATTATTATTACTTTTTGAGACGACGTCTTGCTCTGTCACCCAGGCTGGAGTGCAATGGCGCGATCTTGGCTCACTGCAACCTCCGCCTCTCAGGTTCAAGCGATTCTCCTGCCTCAGCTTCCTGAGTAGCTAGGATTACAGGCGCGCACCACCCCATGCCTGGCTAATTTTTGTATTTTTAGTAGAGACGGGGTTTCACCATGTTGGTCAGGCTGGCCTCGAACTCCTGACCTTGTGATCTGCCCGCCTCAGTCTCTCAAAGTGCTGGGATTATGGGTGTTAGCCACCGCGCCCAGCCCATTTACTTTTTGAGACGGAGTCTCGCTCTGTCATTCAGGCTGGAGTACAGTGGCACAATATCAGCTCACTGCAACCTCTGCCTCCCAGGTTCAAATGATTCTCCTGCCTCAGCCTCCCAAGTAGCTGGGACTACAGATGCTCACCACCACACCTGGCTAATTTTTGTATTTTTAGTAGAGACAGGATTTTGCCATGTTGGCCAGGCTGGTCTCGAACTCCTGACCTCAGGTGATCTGCCCGCATTGGCCTCCCAAAGTGCTGGGATTACAGGCGTGAGCCACTGCCCCCAGCCTCTAACATTCTTTTATTAAATTCTTTTAACTACCTAGCTTGAGGGTACCATCTGTTTTCTCTATGATTTTACAGTTTTATTTATATATATATATATATATATATATATTTTTTTTTTTTAATGATATTTAATTCTAGGGTACAGGTGACAATGTGCAGTTTTTATATGTATACATGTGCCATTTGTGTGTGACCTTTCGTCTTTACATTAGGTATATTTCCTAATTTATCCTCCCCCTCCCACCCCACAACAGGCCTGGTGTGTGATTTCTCTCATTGTTCAATTCCCACCTATGAGTAAGAACATGCAGTGTTTGGTTTTTTGTCCTTGCGATAGTTTGCTGAGAATGATGGTTTCTAGTTTCATCCATGTCCCTACAAAGGACATGAACTCATCCTTTTTTATGGCTGCATAGTATTCCATGGTGTATATGTGCTACATTTTCTTAATCCAGTCTATCATTGTTGGACATTTGGGTTGGTTCCAAGTCTTTGCTATTGTGAGTAGTGCTGCAATAAACATCCGTGTGCATGTGTCTTTATAGCAGCATGATTTACATTCCTTTGGGTATATACCCAGTAATGGGATGGCTGGGTCAAATGGTATTTCTAGTTCGAGATCCCTGAGGAATCGCCGCACTATCTTCCACAGTGGTTGAACTAGTTTACAGTCCCACCAACAGTGTAAAAGTGTTCCTATTTCTCCACATCCTCTCCAGCACCTGTTGTTTCCTGACTTTTTAATGATCGCCATTCTAACTGGTGTGAGATGATACCTCATTGTGGTTTTGATTTGCATTTCTTGCTCTGTCGCCCAGGCTGGAGGGCAGTGGCACCATCACAGCTCACTGCAACCTCCACTTTCCTGGCTCAAGCAATTTCCCAGCCTCAGCCTCCCACGTAGCTAGGATTACAGGCACACACCACCATGCCCAGCTAATTTTTTTGTATTTTTAGTAGAGACGGGGTTTCATCATGTTGGCCAGACTGGTCTTGAACTCCTGACCTCAGGCAATCCACCTGCCTGGGCCTCCCAAAGTGCTGGAATTACAGGTGTGAGCCACCACACCTGGCATTCTCTAGGATCTTATTTGACAGAGCCTACAAGGCCCTTCCTGGTCTCTCCTTGTTTCTCCAATTTCCTTTACTTTTAGTCTTTCAGGTTGATTTGTTTGTTTAAAGTCCCTGGCTCTAATCCCAGCTACTCAGGAGACTGAGGCTGGGGGATCACTTAAAGCCAGGAGTTTGAGACAAGCCTGGGAAATATAGCAAGACTCCATTTTTTTAATTGTATTTTTTTAGAATTTAAAATAAAATTTCTTGGGGACACAGGGTCTCGCTATGTTGCCCAGGGGCTGGTCTTGAACTACTGGCCTCAAGCCATCCTCCCACACCTTAGCCTTGCAAGGTGCTGGGATTACAGACGTGAGCCACTGTGCCTGGCCGTGAGACCCCATTTCTAAAAATATATATATAAATAAATAAATAGGCAGGTGTGGTGGTATATGCCCATGGTCCCAACTCAGAGGCTGAGGCAGGAGGATCACTGAAGCCCAGAAGGTCAAGGATGTGGTGAGCTTTGATCATGCCATTGCACTCCAGCCTGGGCAACACAGTGAGACCCAATCTCTAGAAAAATCATAAAGTAAAATAAAAATAAATAAAGTCCCTAGAATGCACCAAGTCCTTTGCTGCTTCAGGACCTTTGGCCAAGGATCCTCTGCCTGAAACATTCTTCCTCCTATTCTCTTATGCTTCATGTCTCAGGTTAAATGTCCTTTTCTCCCAGAGGCCTTTATAGACCTCCATCCAAAAATAGGTAGCCCCAGTGATTCTCTCGCATACACTTGGCTCTTTTATTTCATAGTACACATCTCAGCTTGTAGCTGGATATTTGTGTTCATTTTTTCAGTGTCTGTCTTTCTCATTGGTCTGTAATCTCCATGAGGATAGGACCCACTGGGCTTTGTTTAGTTATAAGCCTTAGCAATTATCACATAGCCTGGCACATGGTAGGTACTCACTAAATCCATAACGAATGGATGACTTTTAGTGCTGTCTGCTTACTATCCTTCAATAGCCATACGTTTGGACTCCAGGGAAGTTCTTGCTCAAAGGTGGCTGGCAAGTCATTCTAGCTCCTGCAAACAACAGCTTTTACATTAGGATGCTGGGGAAACCACTAACCAGTCTAACAAAGCACAAGAATAAAATTGATCCCACCAATCCTCTCAGACACAACTATTAATACTCTCTATTGCCTATTTCACACCCCTCCTTGTAAGAATGAAACAGGGAGGAAACGCACTGGGCTCTCAGAGCTGTAAGACTCAACAAGCTGCCAAGTTGGGTTAGACACCCAGGTGGGAGAAGGAGTAAAGAAGCTAGCCTATGTAACCTTGGCAAGATGACTGCTCAGATGCCACTGGTGCATAGATAGATGACTGCCTTCCCAGGGGAATGTCAACAACTGACACCCACACTGTGGTCTCCCACATGTCGATACGTCAATGTTTACTTAACCATTCCCTTATTTCAACACATGTTGAATGAAAGTTTACTATGTGTCTGTTACTGTGTGCCACAAAGGTAACAAAGTCACTGCTCCTGCTGTCAAGACATTTAAAAAGAAGTACTTGAGAGACAATTATGAAAACAAACTATTATGCAGGATAAAAATACAGTCTACACACAGGAGCAGAGAGGACAAAGGATAAGGGGTACCTAATCCTGTGGAAGGTTTCACTGAGAAGGCAGCACAGAACTGACTTGATGCGGAAGGTAGGAGCCTTCTGGACCAACAAGGCAGGGAGTGCATTCCAGGTGAAAGAAACATGTACATGGGCATTGGAGGGAGATTTGGGTTTTTAAGTTCCTGGAATGTGGAGTGCAAGTGGGAAGTGGTGGAAGTACAACACGGACAGAAAAGCCAACCTGACTTAGATCACATAGGACCTTGCAAAGGAGCTTAGCAAGTAACCTACTGGCAATGGTCAGCCACTGAAGCATTTACAGGCCCAAGAGTAGCATTAGGTTTGCCTTAATTCATTGTGTTGGCAGTGAGAAGATAGAGCGGAGGAAGACTAGGCACAGGTAAGGAACCCTCTCCCCATCTCCCCTACTCGCTCAGCTGGCAGAAAAGAGGCTACGCAGCGGTTGAGGGAAAGGTAAGTACCAGAACCAGGGCAGAGGCAGTGCAAATGTGTGATCTAGTACAGATACGTAGGACCTTACAACGTATACCATGATCTTAGGGTGGAGGTAGGTGGGAGGGATGACTACAGATAGAGCTCTTCTCTTTGCCTTGGACAACTGGCCAGTTTTACCAAGCTGGAACAGAGATGGTGGTAGGAGAGGGGTCCTAAAGGAAAACATGAATGCGCTTCTCATAAGTGGATTGTGAGGAGTTCACAGGACTTCCAGGTGAAATTGTCCCCTGGGGAGCTGAATGATAGGGGTCTGGGGGTTTTGAGCTGGATCCAGGTTAGAGACACGGATTTGTGGCGTCATCAGCGTGGATGAGACTGCGCAAAGTTGAATGGGAAAATGGCAAACCTAGAAAACAACAAACATCACAGTGCGGTACCAGTGTCAGGTTTACGGCTTTTCTCCGTCCTCAGCTTGGACCAAGCAACATCTTTCATTTCACAAGAGGCTCAGGAACTACCAGTGTGAAAAGAGGCTACGTTCCAGCTGCTGGAGGGCCAGTTCCACCTAGGCGCAGTCAAGAAGGGCGCCTGGCTTTCCGGCTTCACGTCCCCGGAAGCTCAGCACTGCAACTGTTCTAGATCTGGGGCCACCGGCTGCCTTCCAGACCCACCTCGCGGACTGGGCGCCGCCCTTAACGTCACGATCACATCCCCGCCAGCGCTCCTACCGCAACCCGCGGGAGCCATTGCGTTTGACGTCATCATCGCGCGCCATCACTTCCCTTAGGTGTTTAAGTTCCGCGCGGCCGCGCTGCAACCCGACGGCCTGATCCCTCGCCGTCCTAGTCGCTGCTCCTTCGAATCATGTTCCCAGCCGCTCCTTCTCCGCGGACCCCGGGTCTGGGGTCCCGCAGAGGCCCGCTGGCCGGACTCGGGCCCGGCTCTACGCCCCGGACGGCTAGCAGGAAGGGTTTGCCCTTGGGGTCTGCAGTCAGCTCCCCAGTGCTCTTCTCGCCGGTCGGCCGGCGTAGCTCGCTAAGCTCGCGGTAAGTGATCTCCCTAGTTGGGTCTGGCAACCAACAGTCTCACCGACTGCAGTGGGCCGGATAGGTTAGTGTCTTTAGAAGCCTTTGGAACCGGGGCGGCGGAAGAGAATGCCACAGTATTGGAAAATAGACCTTTTCCACTCTTGCAGGTCATATCTGCTTCATTTTGATTATCAGTTGATCAGTTGATTCCCCACTTTGCATTTTTCATGGATACCTTTGTGTAGAAGTGAAGTACAAACTGGATTCGCATCAGTGGTTACCCACTTCCCACCTACTACCCCTGTGATCTGGTGTAAGTCACTCGTGATTTTCTTCATCTGTGAAATGGCGATAATATATCTCACCTGAGCCAGAGGAGTTATTATGAATTGCCACGATGCAGATGTAAAGATGATGGTGATAATGAGGACCTACAACCCTGAAAGATCATTGTTTAATGCCTAACATACCAACTGACATTAATATCTGATGATTGGTAATTAAAGGGTTTCTAGCTACGGAATTTAACTTTCTAGGTAAATTATAAGGAAAAGGCTTTACATAATAAGTGAGATAAGAGTACTGTGGTAGTTTAGTTACTAAAACTGCTGGTTTGGAGCACCAGTAAAATCATCACACACACACCCTTCCCCCCCCCCCACACACACCATGTTCATAATTAACCTAAAACTTTAGTGTTTCTGCATAGTTTTCTCTGAATTCATCTATAAAAAATGATTTTTTCCCTGCAGGAAACACAAAGTATTGTGTCTTGAAATTATGGTTAAAATTTATCTGTACAATTTTTCAGTACTTTAAAGGAGAAGTGGTTTTGAAAGAATACACCGTGTCTTTGACTTTTTTTGGCATAGTTTGAAAAGTACTTTTCAAAGTGCTGATCTTGTCAGTGTTTTCTATTCCTTTTGCGAAAAGTTGGAGAATAAACGCATACTTTATTTACTGTATGTGTTGTTTTATTTAAATCTCTTCTTGCAATCGTTTGAAGAAAAACCTTTGTTATCCTCTGTCAGGAAACAAAGCCCTTAGCCATTCTGTATGTGCATCTTCTCATTTAATTCTCATGATAAGACATACAATAACTTTTATTCTGGTGACTTTACAATATTCTAAATGTTAAGAAGAGGGTGAGCAAGAAATAAAGTTTTTACTGTGATACCTGCTGTTGAAGACCATGTAACAGCTGATGCTCGTAACCTGTTTGATTTCTTGCTTGGCTATACAGATCTGATAGAATTTTTTTTTTTTTTTTAAGAGACAGGGTCTCACTCCCTGTTGCCCAGGCTACAGGCTGGTGCCACAATGCCCAGCTAATCTAAAATTTTTTTTGTAGAGACAAGGTCTTGCCACGTTCCCCAGGCTGGTCTTGAACTCCTGGTCTCAAGCAATCTTCCCGCTTCGGCCTCCCAAAGTGCTGAGATTATAGACATGACACTGCCCCAGCCAGATCTGGTAGATTCTTAAACCCCTAAAGCCAGATGAGCTTAAATCTCATCTAAGCCAATATTTGTAAAATGTGTTTGACCACAACATATGGTAAAAGCTGATGATTTATTTTCTGTCTTTCAAAAATGTTGAGATCTGCAAAATGACCCGCTGTTTGAAAAAACCACTGGTCTAGTTAAGCCTTATTTCACAGCTAAGGAGGCAGAATTATAAGGAGTTTAAGTGAATACAGGCATGCATTTCAATCTAGAGTCTATGGGATTGAAGCCAAGTTTTCCTAAATCCTGTCTTGTTTTTTTTTTTTTACATGAAAAATATTATATTTAATTACATGGTGAATATGAGCCGGTGTTAATTTTTTTCAGAGAACTCCTTATTGTGAAAATATATACATAAAAAATTAGGATAATGGAAAATTTTAAGTTACAAGTAAGGTAATATAGACTCTTTTCTTTAGAGGAACACCAACACGAATGTTCCCACACCACTCCATAACTGAGTCTGTGAACTATGATGTGAAAACGTTTGGATCTTCTCTTCCTGTTAAAGTCATGGAAGCCCTAACATTGGCTGAAGGTAGGTGTCATCTTTCCATTTACCTGTATTAGCAGTTTAAAATGGAGCCTAGATGTGGCATAGAGATTAAATTTATGTTTTCTCTAGTATACCTCTATGTAAATGGTGAGAGATGAGTGGCCTGTCTAGTTTTTTTTTTTTGAGACAGAGTCTCACTTTGTCACCCAGGCTGGAGTGCAGTGGTGTGATCTCAGCTCACTGCAACCACCACCTCCCGGGTTCAAGCGAGTTTCCTGCCTCAGCCTCCCAAGTAGCTGTGATTATAGGTGTGAGCCACCATGCCCGGCTAATTTTTTGTATTTTTAGTAGAGACAGGGTTTCACCATGTTGGCCAGGCTGGTCTTGAACTCCTGACCTCAGGTGATCTGCCCTCCTTGGCCTCCCAAAGTGCTGGTATTACAGGCGTGAGCCACCGCATCTGGCCACCTGTCTAGTTTTTTTTTTACTGTAATTGAGGTATATAATACATTCGAGAAGGAGAATGAGTTTATTTGAACACAATCAAATTAAGTCTTTAATGGTTTTAGGTACTGTACAGTAGTCCCCCATTATCTTTGGGGGATATCTTCCAGGATCCCCAGTGGATGCCTGAAACCTTGTATAGTACTAAACCTTATATATACTGTGTTTTTTTAATACGTACACACCTATTATAAACTTCAGTTTATAAATTAGGCACAGTAGAGATGAACAACAATAATAATAAAGTAGAACAATTATAACAATACACCAGCAGCACTACTCTTGTACTTCGTTTGGGGTCATTACCTAAAATGAGAATACAAGCATTGCATTACTGCAACAGTTGATCTGGTAACTGAGACAGCTACTAAGTGACAAACAGCTGGCTAGTCTCAGGGGTGTCCAATCTTTTGGCTTCCCTGGGCCACTTGGAAGAAGAATTGTCTTGGGCCACACATAAAATACACTTGCACTAGCAATAGCTGATGAGCTAAAAATAAATAATAAAAAGGTCTGTGTGTAAATCTCATAATGTTTTAAGAAAGTTTACAAACTTGTGTTGGACTGCATTCAAAGCTTTCCTGGGCCACACGTGTCCCTGGGCCATGGGTTGGACAAGCTTGGGGTATACAGTATGGATATGCTGCACAAAGGGTTGATTCACAACCTTTAGGCAGGACAGTATGAGATTTTATCACTTTACCCAGAACAGCGTGCAATTTACAACTTAGGAATTGTTCATTTGAATTTTCCATTTAATATTTTCAGACTACGATTGACCACAGGTATTTGAAACTGCAGATAAAAGGGGGAAATACTGTATTTGCAAAATTCAGTCCTGTTTACAGAGTTGATCAGGTTTATGAAGTTTACCGTTAAACCCCAAAACTGGCAACTAATGTTATTGGGTTTAATAATACAGTAAAATCAAGTCCTACCTCCATTTCTGGATCCTATGTAGCATCCCAGAGGCTGTGTGCACAAATTTATGACGTTACCATTGTCGTGGTGTACCTTTAAAAGAGTCTGTTGGCGGAGAATTAGTGTGGAATTTTGACAGATACAATCAACACAAGCTTAGAAAGGCAATTTTTTTTTTTTTTTTTATTATACTTTAGGTTTTAGGGTACATGTGCACAATGTGCAGGTTTGTTACATATGTATCCATGTGCCATATTGTTTTGCTGCACCCATTAACTTGTCATTTAGCATTAGGTATATCTCCTAATGCTGTCCCTCCCCCCTCCTCCCACCCCACAACAGTCCCTGGAGTGTGATGTTCCCCTTCCTGTGTCCATGAGTTCTCATTGTTCAGTTCCCACCTATAAGTGAGAACATGCAGTGTTTGGTTTTTTGTCCTTGCAATAGTTTACTGAGAATGATGTTTTCCAGTTTCATCCATGTCCCTACAAAGGACATGAACTCATCCTTTTTTCTGGCTGCATAGTATTCCATGGTGTATATGTGCCACATTTTCTTAATCCAGTCTATCGTTGTTGGACATTTGGGTTGGTTCCAACTCTTTGCTATTGTGAATAGTGCCACAATAAACATACGTGTGCATGTGTCTTTATAGCAGCATGATTTATAGTCCTTTGGGTATATACCCAGTAATGGGATGGCTGGGTCAAATGGTATTTCTAGTTCGAGATCCCTGAGGAATCGCCACACTGACTTCCACAATGGTTGAACTAGTTTACAGTCCCACCAACAGTGTAAAAGTGTTCCTATTTCTCCACATCCTCTCCAGCACCTGTTGTTTCCTGACTTTTTAATGATGGCCATTCTAACTGGTGTGAGATGGTATCTGATTGTGGTTTTGATTTGCATTTCTCTGATGGCCAGTGATGATGAGCATTTTTTCATGTGTTTTTTGGCTGCATAAATGTCTTCTTTTGAGAAGTGTCTGTTCATGTCCTTTGCCCGCTTTTTGATGGGGTTGTTTGTGTTTTTCTTGTAAATTTGTTTGAGTTCATTGTAGATTCTGGATATTAGCCCTTTGTCAGATGAGTAGGTTGCAAAAATTTTCTCCCATTCTGTAGGTTGCCTGTTCACTCTGATGGTAGTTTCTTTTGCTGTGCAGAAGCTCTTTAGTTTAATTAGATCCCATTTGTCAATTTTGGCTTTTGTTGCCTTTGCTTTTGGTGTTTTAGACATGAAGTCCTTGCCCACGCCTATGTCCTGAATGGTTTTGCTGAGGTTTTCTTGTAGGATTTTAATGGTTTTAGGTCTAACATTTAAGTCTTTAATCCATCTTGAATTAATTTTTGTACAAGGTGTAAGGAAGGGATCCAGTTTCAGCTTTCTACATATGGCTAGCCACTTTTCCCAGCACCATTTATTAAATAGGGAATCCTTTCCCCATTTCTTGTTTTTGTCAGGTTTGTCAAAGATCAGATAGTTGTAGATATGTGGCATTATTTCTGAGGGCTCTGTTCTGTTCCATTGATCTATGTCTCTGTTGTGGTACCAGTACCATGCTGTTTTGGTTACTGTAGCCTTGTAGTATAGTTTGAAGTCAGGTAGCGTGATGCCTCCAGCTTTGTTCTTTTGGCTTAGGATTGACTCGGTGATGTGGGCTGTTTTTTGGTCCCATATGAACTTTAAAGTAGTTTTTTCCAATTCTGTGAAGAAAGTCATTGGTAGCTTGATGGGGATGGCATTGAATCTATAAATTACCTTGGGCAGTATGGCCATTTTCATGATATTGATTCTTCCAACCCATGAGCATGGAATGTTCTTCCATTTGTTTGTATCCTCTTTTATTTCACTGAGCAGTGGTTTGTAGTTCTCCTTGAAGAGGTCCTTCACATCCCTTGTAAGTTGGATTCCTAGGTATTTTATTCTCTTTGAAGCAATTGTGAATGGGAGTTCACTCATGATTTGGCTCCCTGTTTGTCTGTGATTGGTGTACAAGAATGCTTGTGATTTTTGTACATTGATTTTGTATCCTGAGACTTTGCTGAAGTTGCTAATCAGCTTAAGGAGATTCTGGGCTGAGATGATGGGGTTTTCTAGATATACAATCATGTCATCTGCAAACAGGGACAATTTGACTTCCTGTTTTCCTAATTGAATACCCTTTATTTCCTTCTCCTGCCTGATTGCCCTGGCCAGAACTTCCAGCACTATGTTGAATAGGAGTGGTGAGAGAGGGCATCCCTGTCTTGTGCCAGTTTTCAAAGGGAATGCATCCAGTTTTTGCCCATTCAGTATGATATTGGCTGTGGGTTTGTCATGGATAGCTCTTATTATTTTGAGATACGTCCCATCAATACCTAATTTATTGAGAGTTTTTAGCATGAAAGGTTGTTGAATTTTGTCAAAGGCCTTTTCTGCATCTATTGAGATAATCATGTGGTTTTTGTCTTTGGTTCTGTTTATATGCTGGATTACATTTATTGATTTGCATATGTTGAACCAGCCTTGCATCCCAGGGATGAAGCCCACTTGATCATGGTGTATAAGCTTTTTGATGTGCTGCTGGATTCGGTTTGCCAGTATTTTATTGAGGATTTTTGCATCAATGTTCATCAAGGATATTGGTCTGAAATTCTCTTTTTTGGTTATGTCTCTGCCAGGCTTTGGCATCAGGATGATACTGGCTTCATAAAATGTGTTAGGGAGGATTCCCTCTTTTTCTGTCGATTGGAATAGTTTCAGAAGGAATGGTACCAGTTCCTCCTTGTACCTCTGGTAGAATTCAGCTGTGAATCCATCAGGTCCTGGACTCTTTTTGGTTGGTAAGCTATTGATTATTGCCACAATTTCAGAGCCTGTTATTGGTCTATTCAGAGATTCAACTTATTCCTGGTTTAGTCTTGGGAGGGTGTATTTGTCAAGGAATTTATCCATTTCTTCTAGATTTTCTAGTTTATTTGCATAGAGGTGTTTGTAGTATTCTCTGATGGTAGATTGTATTTCTGTGGGATCGGTGGTGATATCCCCTTTTTCATTTTTTATTGCATCTATTTGATTCTTCTCTCTTTTCTTCTTTATTAGTCTTGCCAGCAGTCTATCAATTTTGTTGATCTTTTCAAAAAACCAGTTCCTGGATTCATTAATTTTTTGAAGGGTTTTTTGTATCTCTATTTCCTTCAGTTCTGCTCTGATTTTAGTTATTTCTAGCCTTCTGTTAGCTTTTGAATGTGTTTGCTCTTGCTTTTCTAGTTCTTTTAATTGTGATGTTAGGGTGTCAATTTTGGATCTTTCCTGCTTTCTCTTGTGGGCATTTAGTGCTATAAATTTCCCTCTACACACTGCTTTGAATGTGTCGCAGAGATTCTGGTATGTTGTGTCTTTGTTCTCGTTGGTTTCAAAGAACACCTTTATTTCTGCCTTCATTTCGTTATGTACCCAGTAGTCATTCAGGAGCAGGTTGTTCAGTTTCCATGTAGTTGAGTGGTTTTGAGTGAGTTTCTTAATCCTGAGTTCTAGTTTGATTGCACTGTGGTCTGAGAGACAGTTTGTTATAATTTCTGTTCTTTCACATTTGCTGAGGAGAGCTTTACTGCCAACTATGTGGTCAATTTTGGAATAGGTGTGGTGTGGTGCTGAAAAAAATGTATATTCTGTTGATTTGGGGTGGAGAGTTCTGTAGATGTCTATTAGGTCCACTTTGTGCAGAGCTGAGTTCAATTCCTGTATATCCTTATTAACTTTCTGTCTCGTTGATCTGTCTAATGTTGACAGTGGGGTGTTAAAATCTCTCATTATTATTGTGTGGGAGTTTAAGTCCCTTTGTAGGTCACTCAGGGCTTGCTTTATGAATCTGGGTGCTCCTGTGTTGGGTGCATATATATTTAGGATAGTTAGCTCTTCTTGTTGAATTGATCCCTTTACCATTATGTAATGGCCTTCTTGTCTCTTTTGATCTTTATTAGTTTAAAGTCTATTTTATCAGAGACTAGGATTGCAACCCCTGCCTTAGAAAGGCAATTTTAAAGATGAGCAGTTGGATGATACTGGAAGAGCAAAGTTCAGAGCATCCTTAGTATCTGCTGAAGTCATTTTTATTAAGGCTTGAATTCTAGATCTTTGTGATTTTTCTGGAACAGTATTTTTCAAATTGTAGGGGTGACCAAAATTTAGTGGTTCTTGATCAGCATTTAAAAAAAGAAGAAATAGAATACATCTCATATGTTTAGTAAATTTTGTTTGTTTTTCTTGAATTGTATATGGGTGTATCTTGATGTAAAATGTATTATACTGTGAATAACTATTTGCTGTGTATATTACTGTTAATAACAGTAAAATAAAATGCTGAAAGTACTCTGTTTTAGAAGAAGGAATATATCTCATCAACTGGAACTTGCACATCTTGCCTGTAGGTCCTTGGGAGCTTTTGAGATAGTTGTTTTCAGACAACTACTAACCTTTATATACATTGTTCTGTTTTAAATAAATAAATGCGTATATATATATTGTATATATATGTATATTTTTCCCCTCTAAAAAATTTCAGTTTAAATTACATTTAAACCTTTTAACGTACTACTCATATTTTAACAGACTAGATTAAATAACACAGCCCCAAATAGAGAAATTCAGAGAGTCCCTAGAAATTAGGATATATAAAACAAAGAGGTGTGTCAACTTGAAGAACTCTTTCCCCACTTAGAAACCTGCTAATTACTGTTAAGTCAGCCTTTAAAGGCACACCAGTCGAGGATCTGGAGTTGTAGTGCTTTCAAGAAAAAGAAAATTACTGAGCAGATGATAGTTCAGTGGAGCAAAAAGCCTCACTTAACCTGGGCTTGGTTTGATATTTTTGCTTGTACATTATCTATGCCTTTTACTTCACCCGTCTACCTTTCTTTAAGTAAAGAGCAAAGCTCAACTTAATAAAATTTCCAGGGCTGTTAACACATTTATAGAGGTTTACTACCAATACTTAAGACGTATGCTAATTTAGTTTTGGCACTTAATAGAGAATGTAACTCTTTGTCTCCATATAATAAGTAATTTATCATTCCTTTAAGGAGCTCTTATTTGAAAATTATGTGCTTTTGGAGGAACATTGTTTTCCTTGAAATGTTTTATATAGTTAGTGAGTTTGTTATTTGTGTTACTTTATCGGTAAAATTATACATGTTGCTAAATATTTCTTTTTTGTTTGTTTTGAGACAGAGTCTTGCTCTGTTGCCCAGGCTGGAGTGCAGTGGCACGATCTGGGCTCAGTGCAACCTCTGCCTCCCAGGTTCAAGTAATCCTGCCTCAGCCTCCTGAGTAGCTAGGATTACAGGTGCAGGCCACTGTGCCCAGATAATTTTGTTTTCTATTTTTGGTAGAGACAGGGTTTCATCATGTTGGCCAGGCTGGTCTTGAACTCCTGACCTCATGATCCATCCACCTCAGCCCCCCAAAGTGCTGGGATTACAGGCGTGAGCCACCCTGCCTGGCCTCTTTGTTGTTGTTTCTGCTTATTTATTTTTTAATATGGAGTCTTGCTCTCTTGACCAGGTGGGAGTGATGTGATCATGGTTTACTGCAGCTTCAATCTCCTGGGCTCAAGTGGTTCTCCTGTGCCTCAGTCACCCTAGTAGCTGGAAAGTGCACCGCCAAGCCTGGCTATTTTTTTTTTTTTTTTTAGAGAGAGGGTCTCACTATGTTGCCCAGGCTGGCCCCAAGCAATCCTCCCGGGGTGGCCTCCCAAAATATTGGGATTTATAAGCATGAGCCACCGTGCCTGGCCTAAATATGTCTTATAGGAAATAAGCTATCTGGTCTGTTTGTAACAAAAAATTAAGGAATATTAAATGTCTCAAATACACTTTTTGCCTTTAGATATATTTCTTTTTTCTTTTCTTTTTTTGAGATGGAGTCTAGCTCTGTTGCCCAGGCTGGAGTGCAGTGGCACGATGTTGGCTCACTGGAACCTCCACCTCCCAAGTTCAAGCAATTCTCCTGCTTCAGCCTCCCAAGTAGCTGGGACTACAGGCACGTGCCACCACACCCAGCTAATTTTTTGTAGTTTTAAAGTAGAGATGGAGTTTCACCATGTTAGCCAGGATGGTCTCGATCTCCTGACCTCGTGATCCACCCACCTCGGCCTCCCAAAGTGCTGGGATTACAGGTGTTAGATATATTTCTAAAGTTGGTTGTCAGAGTTAAATAGATCTGTTGTTTTTGGTGTTGATAATTTTGGAATATTCAAAAGTATTTGTTGTGAATTAGTCCTTTCTGAGTGTGCCAATTACTTTTTTTTGATAAAGCGTGTGGTAATAAAGATTTATACTATAAGATTAATCACCCACCTCATTTTTTCCTTTAGTTGATGACCAGCTGACCATTAACATAGATGAAGGTGGATGGGCTTGTCTGGTGTGCAAAGAGAAGCTCATTATTTGGAAGATTGCTCTGTCACCTATTACTAAGGTAATGGCTCTTTAGAGAGCTGGAATAAGATAGAGGAGAGGAATGCCAATTGACTTTTAATTTTTACCCTAATTTTTTTACATTTGGAAGATAGTCAATATGAAACTACTTAGGCATTAAGAGTTTGCATTTTCATAGTGATGTGAAATAATGAGCATGCGTACACATTTGTATATTGGAAAAAAAGTTTCCCCCTTTTAAAGATCTGTGTTTACATTTAATAAAATTAGAGTCATTGAAATTTTCAATGAATATAATGCTAATCCGTCTGCCTAATGAAGTATCAGGCTAAACGCTATCCACATAAGCAAATGAACTTGAGTTTGCATATTTCTGAGAAGATAGAACTATGTTTTGTTGAACCTACTGAATGATGCTTAATACAATAAGAAAATATGATACCAATTGCTAGTTAAACTTTTCACTTGTCCACTTCCAACAGTGGGTTATCATTTGCATATCTAGTAACTTATCCTCAGCAACCTTTTTCTGTTTGTTACAGCTTAGATACACTAGTCTCTTCCGCCAGTCATTACTTCTTTGGCCATGTTCTGTTGGAACTCAGGGCTCCTGCTTACCTCAACTCTTCACTTCTGCTGAACTCTGTGTTATTGCTGCCTAGAAAAGGGTGTATGTGATTAGGAGTAATAGGTGAAGGAGAATTCCTGGGGGACATACTGAGTTAGCTGAGGGATCCTGATATTTGGCTGAGAGTCTAAGAAATGTTTCCTAGGTAACTTGGTATAATTAGTCTTTGGTCATGCTAATTTTAAATGTCAGATGAACAAATCAAGAGTAGATTGGGAAAGTTCCATAGGAAGCCTAAGCACTTGTCTTAACCTTACTTAGCCTTCTCTTAACTGGACTTTCCTAGCCTGGGAAGAGGTTAGGATAGTTCTTCTTCAGAGTTTGGTCTAGCTTTACATTTTCATGATTCAATATCTCTTAAGATACTTTGTTTTAAAATTACTGAAAGCCTGATTAAAAGGAGATGTGAGAAGAAAGAATATTTGTAGAATGGTGTTTCCAGCAGTGAGTCAGCATCTAAAATATGCAGAGAAGGGAAATCAGATGCATCTTCAAAATATTGGATTTGATGTGAAAGATTTTCTGTTTGGGTTTGTTCTACAGTTATCGATTTGCAAAGAACTTCAGCTGCCACCTAGTGATTTCCACTGGAGTGCCGACTTAGTGGCTCTTTCTTACACTGCTCCCTCAGGTGAAGCACATTCTACTCAGGTAGGTGACTTAAAAGCTTATTTAAATAAACTTTACAATAAGGACATCCTAAAGTTAGAGGAATCATCCTCTTTGATTTTGAGACATAACTATAAAGCTATAGAAACCAAGACATTGTGGTATTGGCAAAGAGAGCTGCACACATAGGTCAGTGTAACAGAATAGAGAACACAGTTCTACATCCACATAAAGGCACCCATTTGATCTTTGACGAAGGTGCAAAAGCAATTCAGAAAGGATGGTTTTTTACGATGATTTTTCTCTGTATCAATGCATAGTGTAGGAACATTTGTAATTTTAAAATTACAAATGACCAATTTGTATTGTATTGTAATGAATTTTCCCTTAAACCTCATACCTTGTTACAAAGATGAATTTGAAATGGGTCATAGATCTAAACGTAAAACAGTAAAACTTTCAGAAGAAAACAGGAGAAAATCATCATGACCTGAGATTAGACAGAGTTCTTGGAAAGCACCAAAAGCATGATCCATAAAAGAAAAGTTTGATAAAATTAATAATAAAATTAAAGTAAAATAAAAATTTAAAGCGTTACTTTGCCAAAGACCAGAAAATGAAGAGGTAAGTTACAGAGTGAGAGAAGACATTTGCAAATCATGTATCCAGCAAAGGACTTGTATCCAGAATATTTTTTAAAATTCTAAAAACTTGATAAGAAAACAATGCAGTTTAAAAATAGGGGCTAGGACTTGAACAGACACTTTGTGAGGATATAAGGATGGCAAATAAGCACATGAAGAGATGTTCAGCATCGTTAGCCATTAGAAAAATGCAAACCAAAACACTGGTGAGTTCTTATTTCTGATTTTTCTTGATCAAATAGTAAATTGTCCTGTTTCTTTATATCAGTACCATCAGATTCCTGGTTTTTGGGTTCCTCTTTTATTGTGATTGCTGATTGTTGTGATCTTGTTTTGAGGCTGTTGCTGTCATGGTTGCCACCAGAGAAGGATCCATCCGCTATTGGCCAAGCCTTGCTGGTGAAGATACCTACACAGAGACTTTTGTAGATTCGGGAGGTGATAAGACTTACAGTTTCCTAACAGCAGTGCAGGTATACCATGGATATTCCTTTATATTTATTGGAAAGCTGGGATTTGGCTTGGAAATAACTTTTTATTTTTTTAAATAGAGGCGGGATCTCCTTATGTTGCCCAGGCAATTCTCAAACTCCTGGGCTCAAGCAATAACTCCTGCTTTGGCTTCCCAAAGTACTGGGATTACAAGCATGAGCCACTGCACCCAGCCGTGGAAATGAGATTTGATGACTAAAAATGTGGAGTTTTAAAGAGACTAAGAGGCCAGGGAGGGATCAAAAAGAGACAAGGAAGAGAAGAATGTAAGGATCTATGATTTGAACAGTTAGACAAGGGAGGCTCTTCTCACAGGACTCCAAAATATCAATGTCAGATAGTAGCTTGTGATATGAATTTCTTTTAGAAACATTTTATAAGAGTGGCTTAAAAACTGTCAGACACTATAAAGAATGGCTTGCATTATCTTCTTTGTAGGTTCACAAAGAAACAAAATCTGGCTGAGCATGGTGGCTCATGCCTGTAATCTCACCACTTTTGAGTGGCTGAAGCGGAAGGATTGTTTGAGGCCAAGAGTTCAAGACTAGCCTGCGCCACATAGCAAAACTTCGTCTCTACAAAAAAATTTAAAAATTATCTGGGCATAGTGGTGTGTGCCTGTAGTCCCAGCTGCTCAGGAGGCTGAGGCAAGAGGATCTCTTGAGCCCAGGAGATTGAGGCTGCGGTGAACTATGATCTCACCACTGCACTTCAGCCTGGATGACAGAGCGAGACCCTGTCTCTAAAACAATAAAATAGCAAACAAAAAATATAAATAAATAAAATCTGTTAACCTAATTTGTTGAATCTGAAATATGATGAACTTGTAGTTTAAAAATCAGAATTTAAAAAATATGAAATTTTTTTCTGCCACAAAAGTTTTTTTGTTTTTTTTTTCTTTTTTTGAGACACAGTTTTACTCTGTCACCCAGGCTGGAGTGCAGTGGTGCAATCTCAGCTCACTGCAACCTCTGCCTCCTGGGTTCAAGCAATTCTTGTGCCTCAGCCTCCCAAGTGGCTGGGATTACAGGTGCGTACTGCCACGCCCAGCTAATTTTTGTTTTTTTTTTTTTGAGACAGAGTCTCACTCTGTCGCCCAGGCTGGAGTGCAGTGGCGCAATCTCAGCTCACTGCAAGCTCCGCCTCCCGGGTTCACGCCATTCTCCTGCCTCAGCCTCTCCGAGTAGCTGGGACTACAGGCGCCTGCCACCACGCCCGGCTAATTTTTTGTATTTTTAGTAGAGACGGGGTTTCACCGTGGTCTCGATCTCCTGACCTCATGATCCGCCCGCCTCGGCCTCCCAAAGTGCTGGGATTACAAGCGTGAGCCACCGCGCCTGGCCAATTTTTGTATTTTTAATAGAGACTGGGTTTCACCCCGCCTTGGGCTCCTAAAGTGCTGGATTACAGGTGTGAGCCACCATGCCTGGCCAGTTTTTCTTTTTTCTTATGAGAGTTTTTCTATGTAGGATTAATAATATGAACTGAATGGATTCTGAAATATATTACTTTAATAAAATAACAACGTTCTATTTTGTATTCTTTTAGATTTATTTCAATTACGATGATTTTTCTCTGTATCAAAGAATTTTTCGTTTTCTTTATCTTAGCGTTCGATGCTAAACTGAACTAACTTCATAATATTTTTTCACAGGGAGGAAGTTTTATTTTGTCTTCGTCAGGAAGCCAACTAATTCGGTTGATACCGGAGAGCTCAGGAAAGATTCATCAGCATATCCTGCCTCAGGGGCAAGGCGTGCTTTCAGGAATTGGTCGGAAAGTTTCTTCTCTTTTTGGAATTTTATCTCCTAGTAGTGATCTCACAGTAAGTTTATAAAATAACTATTTTGCAAGCTTATTTCTTAGTTAAATCAATAAGTTGAAAGTATCCTCTGAAGTTAGTATTGCCTCCATATGGACAGTAGCTTATGCGAAATAAAACCTTTGGTCTTTTTAGTGAACTATTTTTATTATGGTGAAATGAGATCATACTAACCTTCTCCCATAACTTGTAACACTAAAATCTTTAAATCAGACAGATTAGCTCACAAGTACATTTTTGAACTAAAACTATTATGTAAAATATAAAATGTGTTTCTTAAAGATTAATTTGACTGTTTAGATGTAACCAGAAGCGTGTCTCTACTCCCATGCCTCCAGCTGTCTGTGTGGACGACTGAAATCTAGATCTGTTGGCTGGACTTCTCTGCCCCATACTCTAGCATAGTGAAGGGAAGATGAGGGGAACTAATATTTATGGACCATCTACTCACTGCTCGGTGCTCCATAGTTGTTATATTCATATTGTGTAATCATTGTGACAACCCGTAAGGTAGCGCGCTTTCCCTCCAGTTTACAGATGAGGAAGCACCCTCAGCAAGGCTGAAGGTGTGTAACTGCTGAGTGGCAGAGCTGGGAATCTTACCCAGGTCTGTCTGAATTTAAAGAACATGCCCTTTTTACTGTGCCGTTTGCCTCTTGTTTCAGATAATTATCACCTGCTTCCTTGAATGTTCTTTAAACCTAAACTTAACGTGTTTAAAAACAAATTTATTGTATTCTTTCATCTCTCCTATTGACTACTCACTTAACCCTATAAAACTCATTTCTCTTTTGACCTGTTTTTGTTAAGAGCACCATCACTTTTTCTCAGTGACCCAGGTATAAAACCTTGTTATTTTTTGTGTCTCCCTCTCCTTCTATGGCAAACTAGTTATTTACCAGGTGCTATAGATTTAACTTCTATCCAGTCTCATTTCCATCCCCATCTTTCTGCTTTTGATGTTATGCCCTGACCTATACTCTTGATAAATTTCACCTAAGCTCCTGGTACCTGCTCAGTTTACTTACTGTTGGCCTTTCTGCCCTATCAGTGATGAGTTTTAACACAAAATGATCATGTATATCCAGCTTTAAAAAGCCGGATATACTTCATGATTAAGTATATACTGAAAAGGCAAGATAACACTCCTGTTTATGACTAACTACATACATTCTGCCAAATGCATTCAAACACAATTCTGTGTTCAGAAGCTATTGATAATATCTCCCTTGCTTGCTACACTTACAAATTCACATTCAGGCCGGGCGCGGTGGCTCACGCTTGTAATCCCAGCACTTTGGGAGGCCGAGGCGGGTGGATCACGAGGTCAGGAGATCGAGACCACGGTGAAACCCTGTCTCTACTAAAAAATACAAAAAATTAGCCGGCGTGGTGGCGGGCGCCTATAGTCCCAGCTACTCGGAGAGGCTGAGGCAGGAAAATGGCGTGAACCTGGGAGGCGGAGCTTGCAGTGAGCTGAGATTGCGCCACTGCACTCCAGCTTGGGCGACAGAGTGAGACTCTATCTCAAAAAAAAAAACAAAAAACAAAAAAACAAATTCACATTCAACACACTCAGCTATATGTCCCTGATTTTTCATTATTTTTTATTTTTATTTATTTTTAAAAATAGAAACAGGGTCTCACCATTTTGCCCAGGCTGATCTCAAGCTCCTGAGCTCAAGTGAGCCTCCCTCCTTGGTATCCCAAAGTGTTGGAATTACAAGCATGAGCCACCACGCCTGACCTCATTGTTTTTCAAAAAATCCTTATTTTTGTTTCTTTTCTACTTGTCATCTACATTCCAATGTAACAGGATGACTTCTTGTTCTCTAAAGATGCTGTAACTTTCCCACCTTTCAGCTCTGCTCCACTTGGGCCTTCCACCTGTATCCTTCTTCCTATAGAGTCCAACCTTGCCCTCAAGCTCTATTTCGGGATCACTCCTTTCTGTTTTCTTTTGTGTTTGTTTTGGAGATGGAATCTCACTCTGTCGCCAGGCTTGAGTGCAATGGTGCGATCTGGGCTCACTGCAGCCTCTGCCTCCTGAGTTCAAGTGATTCTCCTGCCTCAGTCTCCCGAGTAGCTGGGACTGCAGGTGTGTGCCACCACACCCGGCTACTTTTTTGTATTTTAGTGGAGATGGAGTTTCACCATGTTGCCCATGGTGGTCTTGAACTCCTGAGCTCAGGCAATCCACCTGCCTCGGCCTCCCAAACTGCTAGGATTGCAGGGGTAAGACACCACACCCGCCTCAGGATCACTCCTTTCTTTAAATCCCAAATGAAGAATTCTGCTAGGATTACTAATCACATATGTGAAATTTGACTTTTAAAACAATAGTTCCTTAACATTAGAAGTTAATCTATGAATTTGATTTCCTTTTCTTTTCTGAATAGCTTTCAAGTGTTCTTTGGGATAGAGAGAGATCAAGCTTTTATAGCCTGACGAGTTCAAACATCAGTAAATGGGAATTAGATGATTCTTCAGAAAAACATGCATACAGTTGGGATATAAATAGAGCCCTGAGGGAAAACATTACCGATGCTATTTGGGTAAGAAACAATAATATTCATCTCTGTAATTCATGTTTATGGTTGTATGATAATGCTGGTTCCCTTAATTGTTTTGTTTATTTCAACACATTTTAGTGTAATAAACAACATAGTGTATAGTTGTCAGATTAAGTGGAAATGGGGTAGTCAATCTCCAGAAATATTGGAATGCATTGGTTTACTTGCTGAGCGATTTTTTTTTTAATGTATACATTATTCAACAACTGAGTTATGGGTGAAGCACTTCACTAGGTGCTAGGGATATAAAGGTGAAAATAAATCATTCCTGCACTCGAGAAGCTTACATTATTGATATTTTCATGTAGGGATCTGAAAGTAACTATGAAGCTATTAAAGAAGGAGTCAACATTCGATATTTGGACTTGAAGCAAAACTGGTAAGCAATTAATTTGTCATAAAGAACATAGAGAAGAGTTTGGAAAAAATAAGTTGATGTTTATAATAAAATGATGAGCAATCTCACTGTCTGCTCTTTCTTTGGAGACAGGGTCTCACTCTATCACCCAGGCTGGAATACAGTGGCGCCGTGATAGCTCACTGCAGCCATGACCTCCTGGGCTGAAGTGATCCTTCTGCCTCAGCCTTCCAATAGCTGGTACTGCAAGCATGCGCCACCACACCTGGCTGATTTTTAAAATTTTTTTGTAGAGATAGGGTCTTACCATGTTGCCCAGGTTGGTCTTGAACTCCTGGGCTCAAGCAACCCTCTTGCCTCAGCATCCCAAAGTATTGGAATTACGGGTGTGAGCCACTGTGCCCAGCCTGTTCTTTTAGTGCTGATCTTCTCATGCTATCTATTAAGCCTTACTGAATGGTCTTGCTGTTGTTTATCGAGTGATGTTAGTTCATTTGGGGAATTGAGGCATTTTTCAGCCTTAAATAGTATATTCTTACCTTGGTGTCTCATTCGTTAGAGACAAAGCTTTTCTGCTCTTACAGCTAGAGCTTCTCTTCTTCACTGCCAAGAGATGCCTGAGACCCTGTCATTGCCCACTGCTGTGGCTGCCCCATGCTGTGATCTTTCTCTCATTGGAGGTATCAGGCACATGTTTCCCACCCTCTTTCTGTTGCTCAAGGAGCTTTAGGCCTATGTTTGTGGCTGTGCTGAGTTAAGGACGGGATAAGGCTTTGTCTTGGTAGTACAAATTACAGCTTAATTATAGTTCATACTCAGAGTAAATTTCCTCTTAGAAACAGTGCTCTAAGTGGTGCATAGGATCCTAGGTTAGTCTGATAAAGCTAATTATCCCGTGTTACTATTTAACTTTAATGCTCAAGGTCACATGGAACTTAAAAACCATTTGTAACATTGCTCATAGTGAATCCAAATATATAACTAGTAATCCTTCAGAAGACAACTTCTCAGAAGTTAAAGACTATTTTTTATGAGTTTTAGAGTAATTTTTACTGTTCTTGTTACATGTTTTGGGTTAATAGAACAAATTCTACTTGTTCCTTGGAGGGATATTGCAGTTGTACCACTTTGTGTAATGTTTCTGTCTCTTGGGCTGTTTAGACTATTATTAGTAGGCTCCTTTACAGTCTCTGAAAACCTTATAAAAGCTATCAAAGAGGTAAAAGTAATAGTACTTGTTTAATTTCTGTAAGTGTTTTAATTAAATACAGTTTAACTATTTTTGTCTTTACCAGACTTTTGGAAATGTAGGACTACTGCTAGGACAGCTCACTATAGGCATATAATACAGACATTTTTCTTTTTTCTTTTTATTTTTTTTGAGACTGAGTCTCACTCTGTCACCCAGGCTGGAGTGCAGTGGCATGGTCTTGGTTCACTGCAATCTTTGCCTCCCGGTTCAAGTGATTCTCCCACCTCGGCCTCCCAAGTAGCTGGGACTACAGGTGGGTGCCACCACTCCCGGCTAGTTTTTGTATTTTTAGTAGAGACGAGTTTTCACTCTATTGGCCAGGCTGGTCTTGAACTCCTGACCTCATGATCTGCCCACCTCAGCCTCCCAAAGTACTGGGATTACAGGCGTGAGCCACCGCGCCTGGCCATGCAGACATTTTTCACATGGTTTTCTGAATTGGAGGCATGAGGTTGAGAATGAGAAGCATGCTTAGGAATTGCTATGCAGGGTCCACCCAGGGCTCCTCTCCCCCATTTTGTTGTCATGCTGACCAGCAGGGTCCCTGTGAGGGGCAGCCCTTATCCTCCTTGACCTTCCTCTCCACCTTTACTCAAAATGATCCAGTTAGTACTCTATTATGTTCTTGAGGCCTCATGATCAGAACTGTACAGAGAATTTCTCATATGGGTCCGTTTATTTATTTTAAGAATAGTGTCTGTCTTCCTCATAGTCATTCATACCTACTGATTTGTTGTCCATTTGGGCAGAGCTACAATCTGGGCTTATAATTTCAGTGAGTAGCTGGGCTGGGTGGCTCACGCATATAATCCCAGCACTTTGGAAAGCCAAGACAGGGGGATTGCTTGAAGCTAGCAGTTCAAGATCACCTGGGCAACAAAACGAGACCCTGTCTCCACGCAAATAAAAATAAAAAATTAGCTGGGCATGATGTTGTGCACCATAGTCCCAGCTATTCAGGAGGCTGAGGCGAGAGGATCACTTGAGCCCAGGAGATTGGGGCTGCAATGAGCTATGATCCCAGCACTGCGCTCTACCCTGGGCAACAGAGAAAGACCTTTTTTCTAAGACAAATAAAACAAAAATAAATAAATTATTTTACTAGATGATTACTAATACAAAGTTTAGATATCTTCATGTTAGATATAAAGTTTGGAATTTTTTTTAACCTTAACTTCATTACTTTGGATATACTCACATAAAAACTTAACTGGTAAAGCAGGAGGATCACTTGAGGCCAAGAATTCTAGGCCAGCCTGGCATTGTAGAGAGAGAGACACTGCCAACATGTTACAAGTTTGGGCCAATATTCTTTTTTTTAAAGTTGATTTTTTAAAAATTTTTATTTCAGTGGTTTTTGGGGTACAGGTGGTTTTTGGTTACATGGGTAAGTTCTTTAGTGGTGATTCTGAAATTTTAGTGCACCTGTCACCTGAGCAATGTACACTGTACCCAGTATGTGGTCTTTTATCCCTTACCCTCCTCCCACCCTTCCCCTTCAAGTCCCCAAAGTCCATTATCATTCTTATGTCTTTGTGTCCTCATAGCTTAGCTCCCACTTATAAGTAAGAACATACGATATTTGGTTTTCCATTCCTGAGTTACTTCACTTAGAATAATGTGGACCAATATTCTTGAATTCCTTTCAAGAGTCCAAGCAGAAGTAATAAAGTTTGGGGAGCTGGGGGAAGAGAACCGTGAAGAAGGAAAATGAGAGCCGTGCTAGGATTCCTTGCTTTGAAGTGTCATGTCATTTAGTTACTTGCTTGGTTTCTTATTTTTAGTTGTCAGTAGAGGGTGCTTTGCCACCCTTTTAATATTTTTGAGACTTGAATGAAAGTTGCTAGTAATAGGACCGGGCACAGTGGCTCACGCCTGTAATCCCAGCACTTTGGGAGGCTGAGGTGGGCGGATCACCTGAGGTCAGGCCTTTGAGACTAGCCTGACCAACATGGAGAAACCCTGTCTCTACTAAAAATACAAAAATTAGCCAGGTGTAGTGGTGCATGCCTGTAATCCCAGCCACTCAGGAGGCTGAGGCAGGAGAATTGCTTGAACCCAGGAGGCGGAGGTTGCAGTGAGCCGAGATCACGCCCCTGCACTGCAGCCTGGGCAACAAGAGCGAAACTCTGCCTCAAAAAAAAAAAAAAAAAAGTCTCTAGTAATAGTATTAGATGTTTTAGAAGAGCTAAAATAGGAACCATTTAACTTATTGGGAGCAACAAGTTTGCTAGACTTAAGGGACAAATAAGCTTTAAGATGCAAAATGGTTTGTTTTTATGTATATAGCAGTTTGAAATTTCTATAACCAGTGGTTAAAAAGCATTTTAAATATATATGTATATTT
Organism: Hylobates moloch; assembly: GCF_009828535.3. Classification (NCBI taxonomy): domain Eukaryota; kingdom Metazoa; phylum Chordata; class Mammalia; order Primates; family Hylobatidae; genus Hylobates; species Hylobates moloch. The sequence continues at coordinate 62,164,670 of NW_026652293.1, read as the reverse complement.
TTAAACATTAGAGACAGGGTTGCCCTGTTTGGTCTTGAACTACTGGGCTCAAGCGATCTTCCTGCTTCAGCCTCTCCCAAAGTGCTTGGATTAAACACATAAGCCACTATGCCTGGCCTAAAATTATTTTAATTTTTTTTTTGAGTTCGAGTCTCACACTGTTGCCCAGGCTGGAGTGCAGTGGTATGATCTTGGCTCACTGCAACTTCTGCATCCCAGGTTCAAGTGATTCTCATGCCTCAGCTTCCTGAGTAGCTGAGATTACAGGCACACGCCACCATGCTGGGCTAACTTTTGTATTTTAGTAGAGACGGGATTTTGCCATGTTGGCCAGGCTGGTCTTGAATTCCTGACCTCAAGTGATATGCCCACCTCGGCCTCCCAAAGTGCTGGGGTTACAGGTGTGAACCGCCACACCTGGCCTTTTAAATTTATTTTAGAGATATATGGTCTCACAGTGTTGTCCAGGCTGGTCTTGAACTCTTGGGCACAAGTGATCCTCCTATCTCAGCCTCCCAAAGTGTTGGGATTACAGGTGTGAGCCATCGTGCCTGGAGGTAAAATTTTTTAAAAAATGTTTTTCCTCTGGACAAAAGCAAGTAAGTTTTAAATAACCGAGTACATCAGGGATTGGCAAACCTTTTCTGTAAGGGGCCAAAAGTAACTGTTTTAGGCTTTGGTGGCCATGTAGTCTTTATTGCAACTACTCTATTTCACCAATGGTATCATGAAACACCCCTAGAAAATAAATAAATGCGTATGGTTGCCTTCCAACAAAACTTCATTTTAAAAACTGATTTGAGATCAGTTTCACTGGAGGGCTGTACTTTGCCAATCCCTGGATCAGATGGTTTTGATCTTTTTTTAAAGTCAGATTTATTGAGCTATAATTTATAAGTAAAATTTACCCTCTTTAGTTTATAATTCTACAAGTTGTTTTTTTTTTTTCTTTTTTCTTTTTTTTTTTAAGATGGAGTGTCACTCTATCGCCCAGGCTGGAGTGCAGTGGTGTGATCTCAGCTCACTGCAACCTCCACCTCCCGGGTTCAAGAATTCTTCTGCCTCAGCCTCCCAAGTAGCTGGGACAACAGGCATGTGCCACCATGCCTGGCTAATTTTTATAGAGATGGTTTTGCCACGTTGGCCAAGCTGGTCTTGAACTCCTGATCTCAGGTTATCTGCCCACCTTGGCCTCCCAAAGTGCTGGGATTACAGATGTGAGCTACCGCACCTGGCCCTAATTCTACAAATTTTGACAGATACACAGTTTAGTCATTTAACCATAACAATCAATACAGAACAGTTTTATAACCCCCCAAATTCCCTTGTGCTTTCTGTAATCGACCCCTCCATCCTCTAGCCCCTGGAGACCACTGATGTGGTTTCTATCCCTATAGTTTTGCCTTTTGCTTAATGCCATAGAAATGGAACATACAGTGTAAAGCCTTTTGAGTCTGGTTTCTGTCACTTAGCATAATACGTTTCAAATTCATTCAGTAATTTTTTTTTTTTTTTTTTTACTACTGAATAGTATTCTTTTGTATGGATATACCACAGTTTGTTTATCTATTCAGCAGTTGGAAGACATTGGGTTGTTTTCAGTTTTAGGCAATTATGAATAAAGCCACTACGGTCATTTGTACACAGGTTTTTGTGTGAACATAGTTATTGGTTTTTTGTTTTTGTTTTTTAATTTTCTCTTGGATAGGTATCCACGAATGGGATTGCTAGGTTATATGGAAGCATATGTTAAATTTTATAGGAAACTCCTAAGTTGTTTTTTAGAGAGGTTTTACATCTTCCTTTTTTATTGATTAGTGATGGGCTGGTGATTTTGGCAGCAGCATGGCACTCAGCAGACAATCCATGTCTCATCTATTACTCTCTGATAACAATAGAAGATAATGGTTGCCAAATGTCAGATGCAGTTACTGTAGAAGTCACTCAATATAATCCACCTTTTCAGGTAAGATTTATATTGGTTAAATTACAAAGCAATAATATGTTGAGTATTTTCCTAACCATTTCAGGGTCTTATTTATTTACTGACAGAGTTTTGCTCTGTCACCCAGGCTGGAGTGCAGTGGCTCGATCTCAGCTCACTGCAACCTCTGCCTCCCCTTCCGGGTTCAAGTAGTTCTCCTGCCTCAGCCTCCCGAGTAGCTGGGACTGTAGGCACGTGCCACCATGCCCAGCTAATTTTTGTATTTTTAGCAGAGACGGGGTTTCACCATGTTGGCCAGGCTGGTCGTGAACTCCTGACCTCAAGTGATTTCTCCAGCTTGGCCTCCCAAAGTATTGGGATTACAGGTGTGAGCTACCACACGTAGCCCATTTCAGGGTCAAATTTCTTGACAGATTTCATCTGCAGGGCTTGGAAATATTTTAAAATAGCTTGTTTCTAGACAGTGTTGCATTTTCTTTGCCATCTCAGGCTTGTTCTTTTGCTTAGTTTTGGCTAAAGAAAAATGAGAATGGAAGCAACTAGCAGAAAGCAGTTTGTTTCTTCTGCTCTAGGTCTTTGGAGGGATTGTCATGTCGTATTTAAGGAGAAAGAAGATATTGATTAATTGCAGGGTGAAAGTAAGGAAGAAACCAAGCTGGGCATGATGAGTACATGCCTGTAGTCCCAGCTACTCAAAAGGCTGAGGCAGGAAGATCACTTGAGCCCAGGAGTTTGAGGCTGTTGTGTGCCATGTTCACACCTGTGAATAACCACTGCGTTCTAGCTTACGCAACATAAAGAGACCCCATCCTAAAAAAAGAAGAGAAAGAAAAAGGAAGAAAGCTGGTAGGAATTAGGGTTTGGTTTAGAGCCTTGTATATTATAGAAAAATCCCCCTTTTTACCCAAGGCAAGATTATATTTGTAGTCAGCAGTATTATATAGTCATCAAAGTTCTTGTAATCGACTGAAAGACAGGCTTTCTAATTTTAAGTTCATTAATAGCAATTAAACATGTTTAATAACTGATATTCATGAGGGAAAACCTGAACATCTATAAATTCATTTTATTTACTCTTACATAGTATCTAATTCTGTTAAATCCTTGTTTCTTTATTTTTTGAAGAGATAAAGTCTTGCTATGTTGCTTGGACTGGAGTGCAGTGATATTCGCAGGTCCATCAGAGTGCACGGTAGCCTCCAACTCCTGGGCTCAAGCAGTCCTCTCAGTTAGCTGGGATTACAGGTGTGCACCACTGTTCCTGGCATAAATTCTTACTTTTTTTTTTTAATCCTTACTCTTAACATGACTTGTTTAATTGAATCCTGTAAGAAAATCTTTTGATTTGTTCTTTTATGTCAAACAGAAATAAACTTTATCATGTGTTCTGATTATGCAGTGTAGAAAACATGCTCAGTGTTAGAAAAAATTTCAGCCAGGGCAGAAGACTATAAAGAGAATTTGAGGATTAAAATACAATTCTAGAACCTCGCATTTAATGTTTCTGTAAAATTACTTCTTTAATATCAGCTTATCATTTTTAGATATTCTAATTTTATTTAATGAGATTTATTTTTGTTTTTCCCTCTGATTTTATATGTAAACAAATCAACTAAGTTTTCTTGTCATTAGTATCTTGGCAGTAAGGTAAGAACCAAAATGTTTGTTTATCAGGGATCATTTATAAAAAATTGCCAATTCTTAATATAATGAATTTTCGTGCTTTCATTTTCTCCCTTGAATTTGTCATAGGCTTCTAGTTATAGTCACCATCATGGAAATGTTTTCAAAATTTGTTAATTTTGGAAATTAACAAATTAGGCCAGGTGCGGTGGCTCACACCTGTAATCCCAGCACTTTGGGAGGCTGGGGTGGGTGGATCACCTGAGGTCAGGAGTTCAAGACCAGCCTGGCTAACATGGTGAAACCCCGTCTCTACTAAAAATACCAAAAAATTAGCCAGGCGTGGTAGCATGCACCTGTAATCCCAGCTACTCAGGAGGCTGAGGCAGGAGAATCGTTTGAGCCTGGGAGGCGGAGGTTGCAGTGAGCCGAGATTGCACCACTGCACTCCAGACTGGGCAACAGAGTAGGACTCTGTCTCAAAATAAATAAATACATAATAAGCAAATTATAAGCAAGTCAACAAAATATATGTCTAATTGATGTTTATAAACTTACTCTGTCATGTTTTGTTAATCATCTCATGGGTAGTGTTTAGATTTTTACAAAGAGAATTGGTGAATTATTTTATCATTTTTATGAAATAATGTACAAAAATGCATTTAAAAAATCATACAAATATTTTTGTTTTACTTCTTGTAAAATGTAATCTTAAATTTAACTTTCAGTCTGAAGACCTGATTTTGTGTCGGTTGACGGTCCCAAACTTTTCAAACCAGACTGCCTATCTGTATAACGAAAGTGCTGTCTATGTGTGCTCCACGGGAACTGGGAAATTTTCTCTTCCCCAAGAGAAAATTGTCTTTAATGCACAAGGTACAGTAGCAGTTTTAGAAAGCGTGATTGGTGAGCTCATTAGTCATTCTGAGTGCTTTTTTCTCTTTCCCTGAGTGTCACTTCAAGCATGCTGCCTTCAAATGTTACTGAGACATTTCATACCACAACTACAGCAGCTGAAGCCACAACCCTACTAAGAAACCAAAGGGTACTAGAATTTCCAAACTATTATATTTACAGGCAAAGATAGTAATATTTGTTCCAAGAGAAGATGCCAAGAAGCAAAAAACTAATGCCAAGAGAAGTAATTGCTTATTCCTAGTTAGTAAAAGTGACTTATTCTGAGTTGATGCTTTAACTTTTCCACACCCCTGGATAAGTAGATACTTAGCTGAAGGGGTTGGGCAGAGGACAGAGTCCAGGTAGGCAACAGCATGGAACCCAGGTTTTCTAGTCCCAGCACAAGAACCTTGACAGAGGGTGGGTAGGATGTTACTAAGGTGCCAAGCAGGCTTAGACTTTTTTTTTTTTTTTCCAGTCCCCATTGACTGATGTGGTAAGTTAAAGTCAGAATTAAGAGAACTCCACAGGATTGAAAAAGCTCTTCTGAGTTTTGCAGAAGGAATAATTTTCTTTTTTGGCTTACTAGACTGCTCTCTGGCAAGGCTAGTTTTTATTGTCCATAAAGCTGAAAGACACAGAGCCTGCTTCTTCAGATAGCAACCGCTTGTTAACATTTGATTCTGGGATGTAAAGGATGAGTTCGAAGTAGGCATAATGTTGTAAAGGAAAAAATGTGCTTGAGATATCATCAAGATGATTTTCTGCTTAGGGTGGTAGCTTTTACATAGCATTTTGTTGTTATTGTTAGACGTATTTGACTGTTTTTCTTTCTTCTAGGAGATAGTGTTTTAGGTGCTGGTGCCTGTGGTGGTGTTCCTATCATTTTTTCTAGAAACAGTGGACTGGTGTCTATTACTTCAAGGGAAAATGTGTCTATATTGGCAGAAGACCTGGAAGAGTCCTTAGCATCTTCAGTTGCTGGACCAAACAATGAGGTAATGTGATTCTATAAGAATTTGAAGTTTTTATGTTATTTATTTTTTAGAGATAGGGTCTCACGCTGTCACTCAGGCTAGAGTGCAGTGGCACAATCATAGTTCACTGCAGCCTCAAACTCCTGGCCTCAAGCAATCCTCCTGCCTCAGACTTCCCAGTAGGTGCCTGGCTAGTTTTTTTTTTTTTTGGTTTGGTTTGGTTTTTGAGACAGAGTCTTACTCTGTTGCCCAGGCTAGAGTGCGTTGACATAATCATAGCTCACTGCAGCCTCACCTCAACCTCCCGGGATCAAGCAGTCCTCCCCTCTTAACTTCCTAAATAGCTGGGACTACAGACATGTGCCACCTCACCTGGCTAATTTTTTATTTTTTGTAGAGACAGGATCTCCTTATGTTGCCTAGGCTGGTCTCAAACTCCTGGGCTCAAGCATCCTCCTGCCTCGGCCTCCCAAAGTCCTAGGATTACTGGCGTGGAGCCACCATGCCCAGCCTAATTTTTAGTTTTATCAGATTGTTTTATACAAATGATCTCAAAACTGAGACAGTTTTCAAAGACGTAATGATGCAGACATTAGTTCTTTTTATCTTCCTCATCCCCTCTGTCCTCTTTGCCTGAAGCAACTACGTTTAAGCCTTTTAGTGATTTATTCTGGTATTTTTCTCCATATATCTAAGTAATGTACATATATTCCTGTCTCCTGATTCATCTGTTAGTTTTCTACTACAGCAAATGAGGTTTTGGGTTACCTTATACTCCTTCCTCTGCCTTTATCATTCTAACATAAATTTTTTTCACTGTAATGACAATGTGAATATTGTTTATGGTTTGCTGAGCCAAATACTGATTACATTTCCTTTATTATACAACTTCGTGTGACTCTTGGAGTGTATAATGACCTCGTTTTGTATTTTCTCACTTTCCTTTCATACATGACTTACTCTTTTTACACACTCCAGGAGTTCTGTAGAGTGCCCCTCAGTGTAGTTTTTCCCAAAGTCAAGTCTCCAGAAACCTTCCATCTGCACAGCTGTCATCCCGGAACTTCCCTTTTCCATTGTCCTCAAATCCTCAGGACCTGTCCCCTGCACCATGCATAGGTGGCCTCCTCTTCTGTCAGCGGGGCCATTCCCCATTCCTTCTGCTTTCTGTCTTCCTTTATTGTAGTTAGTATCACAGATATTTCCAAGGAACTTGTATTTCTGTTTCTTTTTATTCTGGGATGATTTTTTGAGAGGAATAGCCAGGTAAAAATTACCGATTTTATTCTGTTGTCTTGAAACCTGAAATATCCTATCTATAAGATTTTTATCATTCTTTTACAGAAGACTAAAAATAATTAATACTGTTTGGGGTAATTTCCATTTGAATAGTGTGTGAAATATATAGACTACCTCTGTAATTCAAAATTAAAGTGATTGAGTATAGTTTTAAAGGAAAGTAACTATTTTTTACTTTTTTCTTTTCACAAAAGGATTAATACTTTGGTTATTTTGTAATCGTGTGGTTATTGTAATACTGTTATGCATTCTGAAGCAATTTTATAGTATTCCATTTCTTTAAAATTTTTCTAAATCTTTGTTTAAATTTGTAATCAACCATTATGCTTAGGTAGTATACACTGTGATGAGTCGTGTAAGAGCAAACCTATAAAAAGATTCTGTTAATTATGATGAAATCTCCAAATTATTTTACTTACAACATAATCCCTGAATTACCTGTACCTTTTCTATATGACTTTGGTTGATCATTTGGTGCTATTTATAGTGTTTCAATAAGTATATGAATGAAGCTTGTCCAACCCACAACCCATGGGCTGCATGCGGCCCAGGATGGCTTTGAATGCAGCCCAACACAAATTCGTAAACTTTCTTGAAACATACATTTTTCTTTTAAACTCATCAACTATCATTAATGTTAGTGTATTTTATGTATGGGCCAAGACAATTCTTCCAGTGTGGCCCAAGGAAGCCAAAAGATTGGACACCCCTGGTGCAGACAATGTGGCAAACAGCTCGTGTATATGCGGAGTTGCTATCATAGGATGGGTGCAGTTTTTAGTCCAATAATTAAGAATATTCAGATGCCTTTACCTCTAAACTATACTTTGTTATTTTGCAGAGTATGATTTTTGAGACCACTACAAAGAATGAAACTATAGCCCAGGAAGATAAAATCAAGTTGCTGAAAGCTGCCTTTCTGCAATACTGCAGGTATAACATGTTTTTTAAATTATGGATTATTTTATGTGTGAGGATATGTTTTACTGACATGTGCTACTTACTTATTGACTGTTGGGAGCAAGTTGGAGGAATGATGCTATCAAGAGGAGAATGTTTTTTTGAGCTTTAGCACTTTAATAAACTGTTCTTCTGAACTTAGTAGCCATGGGAGGGTTCCAGCTAGCTAGGCTAGGGAAAAAAACACGGGATCTAACATACTCTCTCCACTTCATGAAAAACAATGTGCCATTAAAAATGGTGATCATGAAGACATCTTGCAAGGGTCTTTTATGTATAATGTTAAGGTGCAAATAAGTTGCTTACAAAGTTCTTTTTTTTTTTTTTTTTTTTTTTGAGACACAGTTTCACTTTGTCGCCCAGGCTAGAGTGCAGTGGTGCGATCTTGGCTCACTGCAACCTCCACCTCCCGGGTTCAAGCGATTCTCCTGCGTCAGCCTACAAAGTAGCTGGGACTGCAGGTGTGTGCCACTACGCCTAGCTAATTTTTTTTATTTTTAGTAAAGATGGAGTTTCACCACGTTGGCCAGGCTGGTCTCAAACTCCTGATTTTAGGCTGACTCCTAAAGTGCTGGGATTACAGGCGTGAGCCACCACTTCCAGCCGCATACAAAGTTTTATTGGTAATATAAAAGAATTATGGCCTGGTGTGGTGGCTCACACCTGTAATTCCAGCACTTTGGGAGGCTGAGGCAGAAGGATCTCTTGAGCCTGGAAGTTCGAGACCAGTCTGGACAACATAGAAAGACCTCATCTCTACAAAGAAAAATTTTAAAAATAATTAGCCAGGCATGGTGATGCACACCTCTAGTCCCAGCTACTCAGAGGCTGAGTTGGGAGGATCATATGAGCCCGGCAGGCCAAGTCTACTGTGAGCCATAATCACACCACTGCACTCTAGCCTGAGTGACAGATCAAGACCCTGTCTCAAAAAAAAGCAAAAGAATTAGACCTGGCCTATTAGTTGAGTTTTGCTTTATGCAAAATCACCACAAACCTTAGTGACTCATTTAACATAGCTGACAATTCTGCAGTTTGACTGTTGTGGCTGGACTCAGGGGGCAGTTTTACTGTTCGGAGTAGGCTCACTCATTTTGGTCTGCTACTGGGCTGGCTGCTCTTTACTGTACTCACATTTCTGGGCCATTGGCTGGGCAGCTCGCTCTCTACTTCCTGTGGTGTCTCCTCAACTAGCAGGCTGCCCTGGGCTTATTCACGTATCACAGGGTTCTAGAGTGCAAGAGAACGAGTGTCAGTGCACGCTCTTTAAGTCTTTGCTTGGATGGCGTTTGCTAGTGTCCTGTTGGCCAGAGCACGTCCAGCTGTGGTGAGAGCGTGCCTAGGCAGATGTACAGATGGGGTGGGGAGTGATTGTCTTCACTTGGTCACACATGCTGCTCTAATACTCTTCTGGGTTTAAGGCGAATGCAGATTTCAGTTTATCTTAGACATGTATTCTGCTCATGTATTCTGGTACTTTCCTTAAAAGGTATGGCAAATTCACATTTGAATAAATACTCAGGAAAATGGTGATCCAGCCCCCCTGCTGTGCCCCTCGTTAGCTATGGGAAACTTTGGACAGATGCTGAACATTTCTGCCTTTCTGTTTCTATTTCTTCCTTTTCGAAGTATTGAGTGGGGTGGGAGTTAGAATGGCTAAAGGATCATTAGTTTATCGTCAGATCTTTGTTTTGAAGGAATATGCTGAGTGTACTACCTTCATTTCCCCCAGTTCTGAGCCCATGGTTCCATAATCCCACTCATGCTGGTATCTGATGCATAACGGCTCACTCACAGAGACAACAGATTCCAAAGTGCTTTTACAGTTCTAACATTCTGTACCTCGTGATCTACTGAGCTTTGTTTGTCGCCAGAAGGGGGCACCATTAGGCAAGTTTTTTGTTTCCATTTAAAATTATACTCTTTTAATCTTGTTCTTTTACATGGTTCAGTCTTCAAAAATCTCAGTTGAAATGCTGTGTTTTTATCTTTCACAAGTTTATCCTGTAATTAAAATTCTGTCAGATTTGTGGCATCTCAAAATGTAAATGATAATGCAGCAAATGACCAGTCATTAGATTTGTTTCCTGTGGCTGCCATAACAAATCACCACGAGCCAGGAGCTTCAAACAACTCAAGTGTCTTCTCTCACAGTTCTGGAGGCCAGAAGCCTGAGAGCGGGGCATGAGCAGGGCCCTCCCTCTGAAGGCTCTGGGAAAGGATCGTCTTCACCTCTCTCGGCTCCGGGTGGCTGCTGGCAATCCTTGGCTTGTAGATGTATCACTCCAGTTTCTGCCTCCATTGTCACGAAGCTGTCCTCACATTCACATGGCCTTTTTTTTTTTTTTTTTTGAGACAGAGTCTCATTCTGTCACCCAGGCCAGAGTGCAGTGGTGTGATATCGGCTCACTGCAACCTCTGCCTCCCTGGTTCAAGCAATTCTTCTGCCTCAGCCTCCCAAGCAGCAGGTGCACACTGCCATACCCGGCTAATTTTTTGAATTTTTAGTAGAGACGAGGTTTCACCACGTTGGCCAGGCTGGTCTCAAACTCCTGGACTCAAGATCCACCCACCACAGCCTCCCAGAGTGCTGGGATTACAGGCGTGAGCCACTGTGCCCAGCCCACATGGCCTTCTTATAAGGACATCAGTCATTGGATTTAGACTCACCGTAATTTAACAAATTGTATCTGCAAAAACCTTATTTCCAAATAAGGTTGCATTTTGAGGCACTGGGTAGATATGAATTTGTGGGAGACACTATTCAACCTGGTGTAGTCATCTTAATATGTTTTACAGGGGAAAATTATTAGGCACAAGAAGGGACCCCTGATCTAAGTCCTGAGCAAGCAGTACCCTCAGGAACAGGGTCATGGGCTCTGTAGCACAGCTGTGCTGAACTCATCCTGCCCAGCATGGGTGATGTACTATGGACTTAATAAGGGATGATTTCTGGGAGAGTGTCAGCTAGCTGTCTTAAAGATGTAGACTCCTTACAAACAGAATTGTGGTGCCTTTAAAGCAGGATTTCTCAACCCCATTAACATTGACATTTGAGGCCGGCTGTGGTGGTTCACGTCTGTAATCCCAGTACTTTGGGAGGCCGAGGCAGGCAGATCATTTGAGGTCAGGACTTCGAGACCAGCCTGACCAACTTGGTGAAACTTTGTCTCTACTGAAAAAACAAAAAACAAAACAACAAAAAATTAGCTGTGTGTGGTGGCAAATGCCTCTACTCAGGAGGCTGAGGCAGGAGAATCGCTTGAACCCAGGTGGCAGAGGTTGCAGTGAGCCGAGATCTCGCCACTGCACTCCAGCGGTGCATCGTAAGCTGTTTAACAGCATCACCAGCCGCTTCCTGCTAGATGCCATTAGCACCCTTTCCCGCAACTTGTGATGACCAAAGTTATCGTCAGACATTGCCAGATGGCCCCTGGGGTCACAATTGGTAGATAACACTTTTAAGTGTTATTATCTGTTTTAATTTTTTGCTAAGGTAATGTTACTGTTTTTATAGCATTATTTCTTTGAAACTAATTTTTATGTTATTTTGGTTTTCATTTTATTTAGCCCAGAAAACACAATCTTTTGTTCATGAGAGTTTTGGGGAACTTTTTCTGTAATTTTTTATTAAATCTTGCCATAGTCACCTTTGTATTTTCATAACCTGTAGCGTGATTGGGTCACCAGCTTCACCCTGGCCTTTCACGCTTTCAAGAGTTTTTCTGCATTTCTCCAGTCAGCTGTGTCTCCTGTTCTACCAAGGGACCATGACAGCCCTTTTCCAGTCTCCTCCCACTTCCCTCAGACTTAGCAGAGGACTTAACTTCCTACTTCAGAGAGATCACAGAAGCCCTTGATGAGAGCTGCCTGTACCTCCTAGCTTACTAGCTATGAATGTGTCTGGATCCCAAATCCTGTTCCTCTTTCCCTCCCAATAAAGTAGGAAGTGTACTCTTCTTCCTATCAGAGACTGCTCTTTGTTTTGAAGGCCACTGTCTCCTGCTTCACTTAAGACTACGTCCTTTCAGTTCTCCCTTTCCTCTGTCCTTTGACCTTTCTCATGCTGGCTCCTTCTCATCAGCAATTAATCATATTTAGTCTGCCATTTGTAAAAAGACCAGTCTTTGACTTTACGTCCTTTGAGTTACCACCTTATCTGTTTGTTCCTGTTGATGGCTAAACTACCTGAAAGGATGTCTACATTCGCTATTGTCGACCACATTCCCTCTCTCTCTACTCCCTTGGTGATCTTTCCTCCTCCTTGGCTTCATTTGCTGAAGAAACGGATGTACCATGACCCGGGCCATTATATGAAAATGGAGAATGTCCAGCAGCAGTACGTATTTCATAGGCACCTGAGTTTCAACGTATCCAAAACCGAGCTTGTCTTCTCCAAAGCTTATTCTTCCATCCCTACTCCCTGCTCCAGTGACAAGCACTACCATCTCTTCAGTTCAAAGCAATAACAGAGGAGTCATCGTTATACAGTTGTTCCCCCTTACCCACAGGGGGATATGTCTTAAGACCCTCAGTGGATACCTGAAATTGCATATAGTACTGAATCATATATGTACGTTTTTCCTATACGTATCTGTGATGAAGTTTAATTTATAAATTAGGCACCCTAAAAGATTAAGAACAATAGTAATAAAACAACCGTAACAATATACAATTGACCTTTGAACAGCACAGCTTTGAACTGTGTGGGTCTACATAATATGCAGGCTGTCTTCAACCAAATGCAGATCAAAAATTCACAGCATGTTTTCAACCAAATGCGGATCAGAAATTCACTTGCCTATACAGAGGGTCACCTTTTTGTATACTGGAGCTCCACAGAGCCAGCTGCAGGACTTGAGTATGGGTGGATTTTGATGTATGTTGGGGGTCCTGTAACTAATCCCCTGTGTATACTGAGAGATGACTGTACTGTAATAAAAATATGTGAGTGTGGTTGGTCTCTCTCTCTCTCTGTCTCTGTCATCTGTTTTCAGACTGCAGTTGACTGCAGGTAACTGTGGCTTGGGAAGTGAAACCATGGATAAGAGGGGACCACTGTACATCAGATCCAGCAGTAACCTAACTGGATTTTTCTCTTTCCTGTCTTTTCCTTTCTGCAGTAATCTCCTAACTGGCTTTTTCTCTTGTCTGATCTGATGTCTGATCCCCTCTCCATATGATAGAGCAATCTTTTGAGTCACTGGAACAGACTGTGACACTCCTTTACAGTGCCTGTCCATTGTCTTTGGTATTAGGTTCAAACCCCATAACATGGTTTACAAGACTGTGTCCTCTAATTTTGTGATTCATCCCTTCTCAGTATCCCTCATTTCTTCATATGTGCCATGGTTAATCCCCTAGGGTTCATTGACACCCTAGTTGTCCCCTAATCTCTCTAAGTTAGAAGAGTCTGCTGCTTTTTATGGGCTTACCCTTCCTTTAATTGGTTATCCTGCAAGCTTTTTTCCAAACTCTTGCTCCCTGAGTGATCTCAGCCTCCCCCGTAGCCTCAGTTCTCTCCTGAGATAGAGGTGTACTTGCTGACGGATGTGGATGTATGTTCTGTGTGCAGCTGTTATACCCCTCCCCCAGTTCTCCCCAGCCTTCCATGACCTCCTCTTTACCTGTTAGGAAGTTTTCCCTGTCTCTGTTGGTGTTTATCACCTGTGTCATTGCTTGCTCAATTGTCTGGACTATTTTTTAAGTCTTTTTATCTTTCTGTGTCCAGAGCCTAGCATGTTCTAAGTATTCAATGTATATTTGTTGAATTAATAAATGGATAATAGTTTTCTCCCTTTTAATTAAATAAATTTTATTAAAAGCAACTTTGAGCCAAAACCTATAAATGGTTTTTAGGTTACATTTAATTTCACAATTAACTTAAACATTTTTTTTTTTTATTTTTATGGGTACATAGTAGGGGTATACGTTTGTGGGGTACATGAGATATTTTCATACGGGCATAGAATGCATAATAATCACATCAGGGTAAATGGGATATCCATCACCTCAAGCATTCATCTTTTTTGTGTGTTGTGAACATTCTAATTATGCTCTTAGTTACTTTAAAATGTACACTAAATTATTGAACATGTAAAGTTTGTTACATGTGTTTCTGTGCCTGACTTAGTTCACGTAACATGTCCTCCACTTCCATCCCTACTGTTGCGAATGACAGGATCTCATTCTTTGTTTTGGCTGAATAGTACTCCACAATTAATTTTTTCTTAGTGAGATTTGAAAATATTTTGCCTCCCTTAATACTTGTGTTTTCCAATTTTATTTCAGAAAAGATTTAGGTCATGCTCAAATGGTGGTTGATGAGCTCTTTTCCTCTCACTCTGATTTGGATTCTGATTCTGAACTAGACAGGGCAGTTACCCAAATCAGTGTAGACCTGATGGATGACTACCCAGCATCTGACCCACGGTGGGCTGAGTCTGTCCCTGAGGGTAAGAACGTTTCAATTACCGAATAGTATGTTTTGAACATATTCTGGTTTCTTTATTAGAAGCATCTCTTAAAGCATATTTTTTAGCTTCTCAAACAGTTTAATATTAATTCAGTTTTTTTTAAATATTGTGACCTTCCTTTTTTTTGAGACAGAGCCTTGCTCTGTCACCCAGGCTGGAGTGCAGTGGCACAATCTCGGCTCACTGCAAGCTCCGCCTCCCAGGTTCACGCCATTCTCCTGCTTCAGCCTCCCAAGTAGCTGGGACTACAGGCACCCGCCACCATGCCTGGGAAATTTTTTTGTATTTTTAGTAGAGACGGGGTTTCACCATGTTAGCCAGGATGGTCTTGATCTCCTGACCTCATGATCCACCCACCTTGTCCTCCCAAAGTGCTGGGATTACAGGCGTGAGCCACCAGGCCCGGCCAGGTAACCTTCCTTATAGTAGGTTTTGAAAAAGGGTCAGAACAGGTCTAGATAACAGAATAGAAACTAAAGGAACATTGGAACAAATCCTAATTGTTCTATCCAAGGCAGATTAATTAGCCTTACTTAACTTTCCTGGCTTTTATTTCTAAAAGAAAATTGGTAGCATAGGTAGACAATTGGCACTTACCTGCCCCCCAGTTTTTGTTTTTTGTTTTTTGTTTTTGGAGACAGAGTCTCCCTTACTCTGTCACCCAGACTGGAATGCAGTGGCGCAATCTCAGCTAACTGCAACCTCCACCTCCTGGGTTCAAGTGATCCTCCCACCTCAGCCTCCCGAGTAGCTGAGATTACAGGTGTGCACCATCACACCCAGCTAATTTTTGTATTTTTAGTAGAGATGTAGTTTCACCATGTTGGCCAGGCTGGTCTCGAACTCTTGACCTCAGGTGGTCCACCCGCTTTGATCTCCCAAAGTGCTGGGATTTCAGGTGTAAGCCACCACGCCCAGCCTACTTACCCCCAAATTAAATGATAATTTTGGCATAATCAGTATATTTGACTAATAGAAATGATCCATTCCCCTGAGAGTAGCAGTGATCAAATGTCAATATGTAGAAGTGGACAAGACATGTCTTGCTGCCTGTCCCAGGTGACTGCCCCTCTTACGCTTACTTCCACCTCAGAAACTCGAGGAGAACTCTGGGGTCCCCAGATACCAGGGAACTGTCTCAAACATGTTTCTCTCCCTAATTATCCTACTTCTTAGCAAGTTCACTAAGCTGCGTTAGAGATTTAGGAAGAAAACATCAGAGCTCATCTCCTTTCTTTGACTGTTTTTGTTGGTGCTGTCAAGCTTAAATTGTCACAAATGATTAAACTAAAAACGTATTTTGCATTTTGAATACATACAGTATGAATTGTATCAAACCTCCAAAATTTTCTCCCAAAGTTTTAAAACTCCTGAGTAATGTTATAAATAATTTTGTAAGGTTGATGTTTTTCTTTTGTATAGACTTTCTTTTTTTTTTTCCTTTTCTTTTTTGAGACGGAGTCTCACTCTGTCACCAGGCTGGAATGCAGTAGCGCAATCTCAGCTCACTGCAACTTCCACCTCCCCGGGTTCAAGCAATTCTCTTGCCTCAGCCTCCCGAGTAGCTGGGACTACAGGCACGCGCCACCACACTCAGCTAATTTTTGTATTTTTAGTAGAGATGGGGTTTCACCACGTTTGCCAGGATGCTCTCGATCTCTTGACCTCGTGATGTGCCCACCTCGACCTCCCAAAGTGCTGGGATTACAGGCGTGAGCCACCGTGCCTGTCCTTAGCTTTTTATTTTAATAGCAGTTAGCCACTAATATTAAAATAGTATAGTTGTAAAACCACTATGTTCTAAGTTTTATCACTGTGTTTTAACAGAAGCACCTGGGTTCAGCAATACGTCACTGATTATCCTTCACCAGCTAGAAGACAAGATGAAAGCTCATTCTTTTCTTATGGACTTCATTCATCAAGTAAGAGCCCAGGGTGCTGGGCACAGGGCGGGCCAGAACATCTGTCTGCTCTGCCTTTGTCAGTCTCTCCAACACAGTGGGAAGTCCCTTCTCTCTATTTTGAGGCATTTCATTGGGTGGGGCATGACTAGTGTTTTCCATTTTCTGTGCTGATTTAAAAGTCTGTAATTCTGGGGCTGTGTACAAGCCTGTTAATCCAGGTATAAGAAGCAGGACTTCATTCAGATTTCCTGTGTGCGTTTGGGTAAAAACTTAAGTTTTCATGAGTCGATTTTGTATTTGACAGATTTTTATATATGACTTTTAATTTTGAGGTGCCATTAGAATCAAATCCTCATTTAAAGTATTCCTTTTCTTTTTTTTGTGTAAAGGTTATCCTCGTATATATTGTGCCTGAATTAGAAAATGTTTTGCTACTGGACAGAATTTTACATAAATTCACCCATACTTGCCTCGTCAATAAAAGTGGCTTGCAGACATATTACATAGCCAAGTGAATGAATTTCAACCTGTTTTGGGTTTTGTTTTGTTTGATTTATTTATTTATTTATTTATTTTTTTGAGACAGGGCACTCTTGTCACCCAGTCTGGAGTGTAGTGGCACAGTCTTGGCTCACTGCAGCCTTGACCTCCTAGACTCAAGCAGTCCTCTCACAGCCTCCTGGGTAGTTGGGACTACAGGTTTGTGCCACCATGCCCATATAATTTTTTTTTAGTTTTTGTAGAGACAGAGTCTTACTACGTTGCCCAGGCTGGTCTCGAACTCCTGGGCTCAAGAAATCACTGCACTTCAGCCTCCCAAGGTGCTGAGGTTACAGGCATGAGCTACCAGGCCCAGTCGCTTCCCTGATTGTTTTTGAAACTCAGTAGTGCCTACTCACTACCATACCTGGCTAATTTTTTATGTTAAGGAGATTCTAGTGAGTGCTGTCCAATCCATTGCTTTCTGTGATCATGGGAATGTTCTCCTAGTGTGATGTCTAGTGGGACAGCTGCTGGCCACATGTGACCTGAACAGTTGAAATGTGACTAGCAACTGAAGAACTGAATTTTAACTTACTTAAATAGCCACTATGGACAGTGCCTACCTTATTGGACAGTGCAGCACTAGATAATTTCAGAAATGACTTGATTGTTCCTAATCCCACATTCTTTTTCAATTTTGTGCATGGCTTATCTCCTGTCTACTCTTTTATTTTCTTGGCAAGAAAACTCCAATCATTCATTGAGTCTCTCTTTTTTTGTTGTTGTTATTTTAGGTGGGATATGGATTAATGAGGAAAAAACGCATTTTCTCCCGATATGGTCGTTTAATTAGCCAAGTGTATCAGTTAACTATTACTGCTGTATAAACCACCCCAAAACACAGTGGCTTAAAACAATTCTGTGGGTTAATCAGGCAGTTCTTCTGTTGGTTTCACCCGGAATCACTCGACCTGCATTTAGGATGCACTGAGCTGGAGGGTCTGCAAGCCTCTTCCCACTTTCTGGCAGTTGGTTCCAACTGTCAGCAGAGGCTATGTGGTTCTCCATTTAGTTGCTCATCCTGCTCTGGGCTGGACTGGCTTCCTGTGGTCTTAGCAGATGAACATAGAAGCTGTAGGCTTCTTAAGAGCTCATCTCAGATGTCACATAATGTTACTTCCAGTAAAGTGACATTGGTCAAAGCAAGTCACAAGGACAGCTGGGATGAAAGATTAAATAATTTATTATACCTCTTTTTTGTGTGTGTGTGTGACAGGGTTTCACTCCCATCGCCCAGGCTGGAGTACAGTGGCGCAATCTCAGCTCACTGCAACCTTTGCCTCCTGGGCTCAAGCGATTCTCCTGCCTCAGCCTCCCCAGTAGCTGGGACTACAGGCACATGGTGCTGAACCTGGCTAATTTTGTGTATTTTTTGTGGAGAATGGGTTTTGCCATGTTGCCCAGGCTAGTTTTGAACTCCTAAGCTCAAGTGATCGCCTGCCTCTGCCTCCCAAAGTGCTGAGATTACAGGTGTGAGCCACTGCGCCCAATGTGATTGTACCTCTCGATGAGAAGAGTGGTAAAGTCATTCTCATTGAAAGAGAATGTGCATACTGGGCCAGCAGGAACTTGCCCTGACCTGATTTGCCACACTAAGAGCATGGATTTATCAGAGGCCTGAAAGCCATGAAAGCATGAGCTCTCTTCTCTCAGCCTTCCTGGGTTCCAGAGAAACCTCACAAAGTTCCAAGGCTGCTGGTAGCAGTATCTGTCTCAAGGCAATGTCTAGCTAGTTCTGAAAACACCATTCCAGCCATGCCTTTTATGTTTCTATTTCCTTTCATATTTAGCGCTCATTTTACTAATCGGGAAGAATTTATGTTGATAATTAGGGAAAAGGTATAACTAGATACTAAGGAAAATTTTTTTTTTTTTGGATACAGGGTCTCTGTTGCCCAAGGTGGAGTGCAGTGGCACGATCGCAGCTCACTGCAGGATTGACCTCCTGGGCTCAAGCAATCTTCCCACCTCTGCCTCCCCGATAGCTGGGACCACAGGCACTCACTACCATGCCCGGCTAATTTTTTTATTTTCTGTAGAGACAGGGTCTCATAATGTTGCCCAGGCTGGTCTCAAATTCCTGGCCTCAAGTGATCCTCCTGCCTAGGCTTCCCAAAGTGCTGGGATTACAAGCCTGAGCCACTGCACCCAGCCCTAGGGAATATTTCTGAATATAGAGAAACATTCCTTTTCTCCTTGAGCCAAACTGGGTATCTGCAGGGCCATATCCTCATTCTGAAGGGGGTGGAAGTAACACCAACACTTCAAACAGTACCCTTGCCTCTAGTTTTCTGATGTTGAGAGAAGCCTCTGTGTTCATACATTGTGTTTCCATACCTTACAGAAGCAGGGAGGTAATCTGATCATATTCACTGTGTGACTAGAATGATTGTATATGTGTGTGTGTGTATATATATATATATTTAGTTTTTTAATTTTTTTGAGACAGGGTCTCATTCTGTCACCCAGGCTGGAGTGCAGTGGCATGATCATAGCTCACTGTAGCTACAGCCTGCCCGGGCTCAGCTAATCTTCCCATCTCAGCCTCCCAAGTAGCTGGGACTACAGGCATGTGCCACCAAGTCAGCTAATTTTTGTATTTTTTGTACACATTACCCAGGTGATTGCCTGCTTCTACCTCCCAAAGTGCTGGGATTATAGGTGTGAGCCACTGTGCCTGGCCTAGAATAGTTTTAATATAGAGCTATTGCTTCACTGTCAGTGCCACAATCAAAGCAAAGTAAAGCAAGCAATTGGGATGACCTTGCATGAAAACTCCACCTAAGATATATATATATATATATATATATATATTCTGTCGCCCAGGCTGGAGTGCAGTGGCGTGATCTCTGCTCACTGCAAGCTCTGCTTCCCGGGTTCATGCCATTCTCCTGCCTCAGCCTCCCGAGTAGCTGGGACTACAGGCACCTGCCACCACGCCCGGCTAATTTTTTGTATTTTTAGTAGAGACGGGGTTTCACTGTGTCAGCCAGGATGGTCTCGATCTCCTGAACTCGTGATCGTCCGGCCTCGGCCTCCCAAAGTGCTGGGATTACAGGCATGAGCCATCACGCCTGGCCAATTACACCTAAAATATTTTTGAGGGAACCAGGAAATAAATTCAAGTCAGGAAAGACCATGTAGCTCTTACTTTAAAATAATAAGGTGAACAGGTTAAATACATTAGGATTCAGCGAATTATTCCACAGTCATTAAAAATAAGAATATCTAAATGTGTTAGAAAAAATAAGATACTATCAAAACAGGGTACAGAACAATAAATACAGTGTGACCCCTTTTGTGTTATAAAAAGATATCTCCTCGCATGTAAATACTACAAAAGCATATAGAAAATGAAGGATAAGAAAATCAGGTCACTTATTAACGAAAGAGAATTATATTTAAAATGTGAAAAAGTATTCATTATTTATGCCTGTCTTTTGGCTCCTTCCTAGTTCAGGTTATTGTAATGTCATATGCAATGAGAAAGCTTAGGAAAACCCCTAGAAGATCATAACACAGCACAGATGGGCACCAAGCAACTCAGTAGGAGATGCAAAGGATTAGAGACGCCCTCACCCTCCCAGCAGCATTAGGGGTATGGAAATCAGTCCTTAAAGGTGGAGGTTGCTGAGTTTCTGATTTCTGAAAGTCTGGAATCTAGGGGAGTTAATTGATACAGCTAGTAAAGGGTAGTGTGAGGCCAGGTGCAGTGGTTCACACCTGTAATTCCAGTGCTTTGAGAGGCCGAGTCAGTAGGCTCACTTGTGGCCAGGAGATCTTGTGGCCAAGATCGGCCTGGGCAACATAGTGAGACCCCATCTCTACAAAAATAAAGTGTAAAAATTATCCTGTTGTGGTGGTGTGCTGCTTGGGAGGCTGAGGTGGAAGATGGCTTGAGTTGAGGGTTTAAGGTTAGGGTGACCTGTGATTGTACCACTGCACTCCAGCCTGGGCGACAGAGCAAAACCCTCTCAAAAAAGACGAAAAGAGCAGTGTGACTGTTTTGATAACCATAAACAATAATTTGGGAAACATGATATGCAGAGACAGTAGTAGTGGACAGAAGCCCTGGAGTGACCCTGTTCTTAGAACAGGAATATCTGCATTTCCTTGTGGGTGTTAATGGCCTGGCTGAAGTGTCTGTGTGTTAGAAACAGTTAAAACAAGAGACAGCGGCCGGGCGCGGTGGCTCAAGCCTGTAATCCCAGCACTTTGGGAGGCCGAGGCGGGCGGATCACAAGGTCAGGAGATCGAGACCATCCTGGCTAACATGGTGAAACCCCGTCTCTACTAAAAATACAAAAAATTAGCCAGGCGTGTTGGCAGGCACCTGTAGTCCCAGCTACTTGGGGGGCTGAGACAGGAGAATGGTGTGAACCCGGGAGGCGGAGCTTGCAGTGAGCCGAGATCGCGCCACTGTACTCCAGCCTGGGGGACAGAGCAAGACTCCGTCTCAAAAAAAAAAAAAAAAACAGACAGCTGGAGGGACTTGCTGGGGGAGAGCTGGGGCCAGTGACTGCCCAGGGTGCTTCTGGGGAAAATACAGCTGTGGTATTTTGCATGTTACCATAATTGCTTTCTAAGAATATATGTTTGCCTTTTTGCAAGGTTGGCTTATTTGGACGTCTAGGCAGTTTTCCAGTTAGAGGGACACCGATGGCCACTCGACTGTTGCTCTGTGAGCATGCCGAAAAGCTGTCAGCCGCCATTGTTCTCAAGAACCACCACTCCCGGCTTTCTGACCTCGTCAACACAGCCATATTGATTGCTTTGAACAAGAGGGAGTATGAAATCCCCTCCAACCTGACTCCTGCAGATGTCTTTTTCAGGGAGGTAAGATGAGTCCTCTTTCATGTGGCTTTGTAGAACTGTGCCATTTAGTGATCATGCCCTAGGCAGGAAAGAGGGTGAGGACGAGTTAAATCACAGAAGATCTCACTGACATTTTAAATTGGACTCCAGATTTTCTGGCTAGAGTGTCACTCAGAAGTATCATTTATCAGTTACCTGTAAAGAAGAGCTTGCAAAGTTGACTAAGAAGTGCTCCCTGTTTACTTTTTTTCTCTGATAACTGTCTCCACGTACCTATTTGCTTTGTGTGCTGATCTTCTTTTTTTTTTTTTTGAGATGGAGTCTCACTCTGTTGCCCAGGTACCTCTGCCTCCCGGGTTCCAGCGATTCTCCTACCTCAGCCTCCCGAGTAGCTGGGATTACAGGTGCCAGCCACCACCCCGGCTAATTTTCATATTTTTAATAGAGATGGAGTTTAGCTGTGTTGGTCAGGCTGATCTCAAACTCCTGACCTCAGGTGATCCACTCGCCTCAGACTCCCAAAGTGCTGGGATTACAGGCGTGAGCCACTGCATCCATCCTGATCTTCTCCTTTGTCTCTCTCGATCTACTCTTTTTTTGGGGGGGCAGGGGACTGTCGCCAGGCTGGAGTGCAGCGGTGCAATGTTGGCTCACTGCAACCTCTGCCTCCTGGCTTCAAGCAATTCTCCTGCCTCAGCCTCCCAAGTAGCTGGGACTACAGGCATGTGCCACCACGCCCAGCTAATTTTTGTATTTTTAGTAGAGACCTGGTTTCACCCTTGTTGGCCAGGCAGATCTACTCTTGACTCTGCCACAGCAAAGTGGACTTCCTGAGTGGGCTCCCTTGCCCTCCGGCTTCTGCCAGGTCAGATGAATATGAGGCCCTGCCATAAGGCCAGAAGTTGGAGTAGTTATTCCGCCAGCTTTCTTCCTTGCCTGTGCCCACTTTACATTGGCTGTGCCCCTCTGTCAGGGACTGTGCCTCCTGTCCAACTGCTTTCTCTGTGTTTCCAGTAGCTGCCCCCTCCTCTTGCCTCTTCAGGCCTGAGGTTGATAATGCCTTATCCTAGGGTGCTGCCCTATCTGTTTTTGGACCCGTTAATCTTGCCCACACCTTTGCAAACAGTACCTTCACCGAACTCCTCAGCTACCTCCTAGGATCCTGTTGCTACACCTTGCTTGTAAAATCAGATTTATTTTCAGAGAAAAAGTAAAGTCTTCCACAAACTTCAAAGACAGAAATGGTTAAGATGCTGGGCAGCCAGTGGCAGCTGGACATTGTGGAAATAGTGACGGAGTCCTCGTGCTTTTGTGAAGCTTCACAGCCTGATGAGGCAGCAAGGTAGATTTCGCTGTCTCCCTTTAAAGGTGTGACATTAGGACTTAGACCTGTTGTCTTAACTAAGACTGCAGAATTATCTGGTTTTAGAAACTGCCAGTTCTTCCCTCAGCTCTGTGAAATTTGGAATTCCTTATGCATTTGAGGAACTTCAAACTCTATTTGATGTCTCAAATTTTGCTTCCTTCCTCCTATAGCCTAACTGTATTCTAACATGTAGCACACTGCGCCGACAAGTCTCTGTTAATGTTTGATGTACTATAACCGAAGTTCAGTCTTCCTGTTGATTCCATAAATGTGTTTAGTGTGAATTCTTTGCTTTTATGCATTTGGGTTAGTTCCTAGGGAATGGAAGGAAAAGCACTTTGTTATGTTTTGTTTTTAATCTAGAGAGTGTGCCAGAAATCTGAAAGAAAAACAAATCACCTCAAGTTTCATGACCTAACAAATCAAATTGTTGTCATTTTTGTGTCCTTTTTGGTCTTTATTCATATATAATTTTATATGATAAGACAATGAATTTTAAAAAATTAATGACAGGCTACTTGTAAGAACTGAGCAAGAGCCTGGTTCATTATTCTGCATTTGGATCAAAGGGCAAAGTATAATTGTCAATTCAGTGTATGTACATGTTTCAGTTAGCTGAATTATTAGAGAAAGGTCTGGAAATTATCAGTTGGATACATAATGTAGAATAATATTTTAGGAATATGATACAGCAAAACTAAAAATGTGATTGGCTCCTCAAAAGAATGTTCCATATGAAAAATGCTAATGTTTAGGACTGTTCACGTCACCATTTGTCTTCATTTCTCATGATGCTCATTGGTCTTCAGCTTCTCTGGGGTGTAGTTCTAAAGGTTTTCTCCCATGTCATAACGATCATGAAAAGAAAATACAATAGCTATATGCATATAGTAGTTTTTCTTTCTTTTTACTGTCCTTCCACTTGGGGGTGACAAATTACCTTTCTAAGGAGTATTTGTGTTTTGGGACGAGCTGGTTAACCAAAATCAATCTCTGATTGGTGGGCCATGTGGAAAGATATTTTGACTTGGCAGCCCTGATAGAAAGTAAAACAATACAGAGCCTGCCTGAGGGTGTGCTCTCCACTTTGCCTCTGTCTCCAGTTTGGGAAGGCCTTGTACCTCCTAAGGCTCTGGAAAAGCAGAGCTCACTGCTTAAGGAACAGACTATGTTGACACGGCATATGAGCAATATTTGAAATCACTGAATATATACATGATAAGAGAATTTAACAAATGTTTTGGCATTTTATGTGCTTTTATGTTATTTTCTGTCTTTTATATTATATATGCTTTCCTTCTTTTTTTTTTTTTTTGCGATGGAGTCTTGCTCTGTCGCCAGGCTGGAGTGCAGTGACACAATCTCTGCTCACTGCAGCCTCCGCCTCCCCGGTTCAAGCAATTCTCCTGCCTCAGCCTCCCAAGTAGCTGGGACTCCAGGTGCGCGCCACCACGCCCAGTTAATTTTTGTATTTTTAGTGGAGACAGGGTTTCACCATGTTTTCCAGGATGGTCTTGATCTCTTGACCTTGTGATCCGCCCACCTCCAAAGTGCTGGGATTGCAGGCGTGAGCCACCGCACCCGGCCATTATATAGGCTTTCATTGTGTTTTTCATGTTAACAATGTAAAATATTCTTATGCTTAATCTTACAAATTAAATGTGCTGAAGATTTCTTGCCTGGGCTGTTAGGATGCCTTTGGCTAACATCAGAAATGCAAAAGGAAGAACAAGGTTTGCAAAAGAGAGGGATTTTGTTTGGGTCATGTTTTATCTGTGCCTATATATCTTATTCCTTCAGCCAGTTTGTGAGGTCCTTGAGGGCAGCTAATCTGATTTTTCTTTCCTCCTATCTCTGAGTGTCCATTGCTATGCAAACTCTAAATAATGGGAAAGCTTAAACGCAGACTTGAACTTGAAACAGGAGTTTCAGTGCCTGATGATATTTTTGCACTGTTATCTCCATGTATTAATTAATGACAAAGGAAGAGTTAGAAGTTACATATTTAGTTCATTATTCTCTTATGTTGCTTACTTCTGTTCTACAAATGTTTCTGTTATGTCTGAAGAAGGGGAATTCCTCAAAGAAAGAAATTAGCAAGTTCATATTTTGAGGTCATTATTTTAGTCTTTTAGTTCATTAGTTTGGGGTATTACATTGTAAAGTGGTGTCATCTGTAACCTAGTGCTATTTAAAGGTGCACTGAGCAGAGTAGCTATAATAAATAATATCATCATTTAAATAAAAAAAATCTCGGTAACAATCCAGAATTTGCCTGTTTATAAGACTTATTTGGGCACTCTGACTTTTAAAAGTTAGGAGATCTGACTTTTCTTGATTTTTGAATTTATTTTTACCATCAAGTGTCAATAAATTTTCCTCCATCTATAGGTCTGAGGACATGGCTTAACGAGTAAAACTCACTGGGTAGTTGTTACCTGTCACCATAGTTTTTGTTGTAAGTAGTTTACTTCTGTGTATTCTCTCAGGTATCCCAAGTAGATACCATCTGTGAGTGCTTACTGGAGCATGAGGAGCAAGTCTTGAGGGATACACCTATGGATTCCATTGAATGGGCTGAAGTGGTGATCAATGTGAACAATATTCTCAAGGTACAAAAATATGGTAAAGGCTTCAGCAAATCAAAGCCCAGAGCATGGATAGACAAGGAACTGGTTTCCATATTCCTACTCTGTATTGCCAATAATTTATAAGGTTGTAGACATTTGTTAATCCCAAAAAAGTTAGAAAAATGTCAGTCATTTTATTATTAATCAGCTAATGAGTATTTTGAATGTTAGCCTGGTGCCTATTAATAAATTTCTATAATCCTGAGTTTCTATTTGGTAGAATAATAAACCTTTCATTTGGGAAGATGTGTTTGTATCTTTGCAATTTTTTTAGCTGGTTTTCTTCGGAGAGAAGGTCTCACTGTCACCCAAGCTGGAGTGCAGTGGCACCATCATAGCTCACTGTAACCTTGGGCTCACAAGTTCCTCCTGCCTCAGCCTCCAAGAATGTTGGGATTACAGACCTGAGACACCATGCCTGATTACAAACGTATTGTTAATGTAACTGTCTAAATATTTCTCATTTCTATTTTTTTAATTACTCAAAACCCTGCTACTTTTACTATTGACTAAAATGTTCCATTTAATTTTAGCTAGTGGACTTGTAGTAATGATTTTCCTACTTTGGTTACTATTATTTGCCAAAACTGAAGTTAAATTATGGAGTAAAACAAACTTCAAAAGCAGAAAGAACCAAAAAGTAATCATGCAGATCTGTGCTCACTTTTTTCTCTTATTTTCTTTTTTTTTTTTTTCTTTGTGAGACATGGTCTCACTCCATTGCCCAGGCTGGGTTTACAGTGGCTTGATTATAGCTCACTGCAGCCTCCACCTCCTGGGCTCAAGCAATCCTCCTTCCTCAGTCTCCCAAGTAGCTGGGACTGCAGGTGCATGCCATGATGCCTAGGTAATTTTTAAAATTTTTTGTAGAGATGGGGTCTCACTATGTTGTCAGGCTAGGAGCAATCCTCCTACCTCAGCCTCCCAAAACACTGGGATTACAGGTGTGAGCCAGCGTTCCTGGCCCCTGAGTATTTTTTCTTACTAATTTACTTCGCCGTCTTAAATTATCTTCAGAAATACTGTGATCCATCACCTTTTGCATGTGATAACACATTAACTTTTTTTCCAGGATATGCTGCAGGCTGCTAGTCATTATCGCCAAAATAGAAACTCTTTGTATAGAAGAGAAGAATCACTAGAAAAAGAATCTGAATATGTTCCATGGACGGGTAATATACTGATTTATTAACAGTTGTTCAAAACATATTTCTAATGACCCATCATTTTTAGAAATTGTGTTATTCCCCTAGTGTAGGTTTGTAAGTGAAATGAAAAAGTGCCATCTCCAAAATGAGCAGCTCTTGTCAAAATCACTTTATTCTTCCCTTGCTCTTATTTATCGATCTCCCTATAATTTATGTATTCAACTGGTACTTATGCATTTACTAGGTTTTAGTTCAAATAGTTATTCATAGAAGCAGTCCTGGCCCTGGAGGTATGGACTATATTTTGTGTTGATTTCATACAAGAAAGTAAGTGGAGTAGCATTAAAGGAATTTAGAAGGAAGAAGAATCATGTTTACCTGGCTTTGCTGAGGAAATCTCCTTGGACAAGATGGGGTTCAGGCAGGGCATTGACAGGTATCACCTGAATCCCTGTTCAATTTAATTTTCCAGCAGTGATGAAGAGGCATAATTTTTATGCTATTAGTCTTTCCTTTAGCCATCACTAGAGCCCTTACTTTAACCATATTATTTTGTGTAATTTCACAGCAACGAGTGGTCCTGGTGGCATCCGAACGGTAATAATACGCCAGCATGAGATTGTCCTGAAGGTGGTTTATCCACAGGCAGACAGCAACCTCCGCAACATCGTGACCGAGCAGCTGGTAGCCCTGATCGATTGCTTCCTGGATGGTTATGTTTCTCAGCTGAAGTCTGTGGATAAATCCAGTAATCAGGAAAGATACGACAATCTGGAGATGGAATACCTACAGAAAAGATCAGATCTCTTATCTCCTCTTCGTAAGTTCATGATACTTGGCAAGAGTTTTAAATTTGCTGAATGGATGAAAGGGTTGAATAGTTAATGCAGTGTATTCAGTGTAGTAGTGTTAATCCAACTGTAATAAAGAACTTAAAGCAAATATGCACAGCTTTCTGTGCTCATTTATTCAACTTTTTTCCCACTACTATCTAGGTATAAGTACCATAGATGATACTGAAGATAATTAATAAATACATAAATAAACAACATGTGGAGACTACCCTTAAAGAGCTTGGCATCACAGACCTTTACGTGAATAACTGGATTGCAAAGTAGAGCCTGGTGAGGGCTGCTTGAGGGGTACAGATAAGATAGTATGGCTGTTCGGCCAAGGACACATGATACTCCAGGCTAGGATTGGGAAGAGTTTGCTTTACTCTTACACGAAGGAAGAGAATAGCGTTTTGGGGAGGCAGTGATGAAACAAGGGTCTGAATTTGCATCTTTTTTTGTTGAGACAGAGTGTCACTCTCTCGCCCAGGCTATAGTGCAGTGGTATAATCTCAGCTCACTGCAACCTCCGCCTCCGGGGTTCAAACAATTCTCCTGCCTCAGCCTCCCAAGTCGCTGGGATTACAGGCGTGTGCCACCACAACTGGCTAATTTTGTATTTTTGGTAGGGATGGGGTTTTGCCATGTTGGCTAGACTGGTCTCGAACTCCTGGCCTCAGGTGATCCACCCTCCTCAGCCTCCCAAAGTGCTGGGATTGCAAGTGTGAGCCACCGCACCTGGCCTGAATTTGCATCTTTAAGGAATTGATGTGAATTGTGAAACTAAGTGCCAGTAAGTGGGAAGGTTTCCATTCCATTAATGATTGTTGGTTTATAATAGGAATAAAGATAAAATTTCAAGTAACATTTTTTATTACAGATTTTAAGTTTTGCTAACAGGATTTTTTCCCATCTGTTCTCATTTCCACAGTTACACTAGGCCAGTACCTGTGGGCTGCTTCTCTAGCAGAGAAATACTGTGACTTTGATATATTGGTACAAATGTGTGAGCAGACTGACAACCAGAGCCGACTCCAGCGCTACATGACCCAGTTTGCTGATCAGGTGATGAGTGTTGGGTGTGTGGCCACTGAGTCCTTTAGTTGCCTTTTCTTAAAATGGCTTTGCCATTTCAAATCTGTAATCAGGGCTTTTGGAAGATGATAACGATCTTTTTGTAGTTAACTTTGATGAGATAATTTGTATGTTGCGTTTCTTTGTAAATTTTGTCCAGTAGCGAGATCACAGTTCACGACAGCGTCAACCTCCTGGGTCCAATCACTTCTCCCACATCACCCCCTCCCACACCTCCTGCCTTCCAGTAGATGGGACCACAGGAGCTCGCCACCATGCCTGGCTAATTTTGTTCATTTTTCAGTAGAGACAAAGTCTCGCTATGTTGTCCAGGCTGGTCTCAAACTCCTGGGCTCAAGCGATCCTCCTGCTTCAGCCTCCCAAAGTGCTGGGATAACAGGCATGAGCCATCTGCCTGACCACACAATTCTTTATATATAAATATTACTGAAAGATTCTTTGACTTTTGGAAAATATAACTTTCATTTCTGTTTATATATTTTCTAGTTATTATAAAAGTACTTAGGTACATGAATATTGGTAAAGTTCTTAAAAATTGGATAGAAGATACTCGGGAGCATAGAACACTACTTTAAGAGAGCTTAGCTTTACAAATACACCTAACATTCTCATTTTCCTTGAGGGATATTATGCTTCCTGTTTAAAAAACAAAATTCCCAGCCAGCCTCAGTGGCTCATGCTGTAATCCCGCACTTTGAGAGGCCAAGGCGGTAGGATCACTTGAGGCCAGGAGTTTGAGGCCAGCCTGGGCAACATAGTGAGACCCTGCCTTTAAAAAAAAAAATTTTTTTAAAACATGCCACCACACGCCCATCGCCACATTTATTCAGAAGGCTAAGGTGGCAGGATCATTTGAGCCCAGGAGGTCAAGGCCAGTGAGCCAAGATTGTGCCACTACACTACAGCTAGGTGACAGAGAAAGACCCTATCTTTAAAAAAAAAAAAAAAGTTTCCATTGTGACACTATCTTAAGTGAATTTAAAGTTGTTTCTTAAAACCAGTCTATTCAGTCAGTTGATTACTATGAAAAGCTTATTTTTTATTACTGTAAAAGTGATATTGTATAAAATTTAGAAAACCACTTTTATAAACACAAAAGATAAAAAACTCAAAATGCCACCACCCAGAGAGAACCTTTTAAACATTTGGTTTATAGTTTCAGTCTTTCCACTCTATGTGTTATAGACAAACATGTTTTGTCAACTGCTTTTTTCACTTGATACATTGCAAACATTTGTTCATGTCATTAAATATTCTACAGCAGCATTTTTAATGGCATTATAGTATTTCATTGACTGGGTATGACTTACTTGATCAAAGATCAGTTGTTGGGCTGGGCGAGGTGGCTCACGCCTGTAATCCCAGCACTTTGGGAGGCCGAGGTGGACGGATCACCTGAGGTCAGGAGTTCGAGACCAGCCTGGCCAACATGGCAAAACCCCGTCTCTTCTAAAAATACAAAAATTAGCCGGTCATGATGGTGTGTGCCTGTAATTCCATCTGTTCTGGAGGTTGAGGCAGGAGAATCGCTTGAACCCAGAAGGAGGAGGTTGCAGTGAGCTAAGATCGTGCCACTGCACTCCAGCCTGGGCAACAGAGCAAGACTCCATCTCAAGAAAAAAAAAAAAAAAGGTCAGTTGTTGGACATGGCTTATTTAGTATTTCAAAACGTTGCTAAATAAATATTTTTTGCACTGATCATGATTTTAAAATTATTTTTATGGATTTTCTCTTCGTGCATTTTTGCATTTTTTCTTATATTTTCTTTAACGTGTTTAAATGTTAAAGTCCTTTTGTGCTTACTCTGATCATCTTTGAGTCTGTTTATGTTGCCTGCTTTTATGTTACTTGAATCATAGTTTTCTGCTTCTTATATCTGGTAATTTTTAAATTGTATTTTAGACATTGTATGTTTTTAAAACTCCATAGTATGGAAATCAGTGTTATTTGTCCCCTTGTGGATTTTCCTTTTTCTCTGTTAGGCAATTTAGAGGAGAGGAAGATGACTCAGTTCATTAGGAATAGAGGTGGCCCAGGACTCAGTCTCAGCTTTTGTAATATTCATTTCATTTCTGGTGTCAGAAGTCTTTCATGGCAGGATCCCTGCTTTAGGGGAAGTATCTCTTAAACACTGTGAGACTGTAGGACGTCTTGGTCTTCCTCTCCAGCTCAGCCTCCACACCACCCCAACACTCCACAAACAGCCAGTGGGGAAAACTGTCTGGGCATTTGGGCCTCTCTAGATTTGGATGTATCATGCCAGGCCATGTGGCCGGCTGGCGCAGAATTCTGGAATGTTACAGTCTCAGTGCCGTCCCACAGAGCTTTCTGTGATAATGGAGCTGTTGAAAATGCGCTGTCCAAATGGGAGCCACTGGCCACATGGGGCTACTGAGCATTTGAAATGTAGCTAATGTACCTAAGGAACTGAATTTTAAATTTCAGTCTAATTTTTTATTTAAGTTAAACAGCTACATATGGCCAGTTGCTACCATATTGGCCAGTGCACATCTAGATTCTGCCATTAATCTTGGCAGTGATATTGAGCAAGATGCCCTTTCTGAATCGGAATGTACACATTTGTCAAATGAGATGATTGGATTAAGTGATCCTGCAGTATAGGAAATTATTGTTTAGAACAGGTTTTCTGTTTTGGAGGCCTTTAGAACAAAGTTATGTTTTGTTATCAGAAATGTATTTTTTTAAATATTATGAATGAATTCTATGTTCTGTTATTTGTAGAATTTTTCGGACTTTCTCTTCCGTTGGTATCTGGAGAAAGGAAAGCGAGGCAAATTATTATCTCAACCCATTTCTCAGCATGGACAGTTGGCAAATTTTTTGCAAGCTCATGAACATCTCAGCTGGTTACATGAAATTAATAGTCAAGAATTAGAAAAGGTAAGAAGGATTTTTCTATGGAGCAGATGTGTGCAATTTATTTAGGTAGTTTTAATTAGTTTTGTTTTTAGTAATTAAAATACTGTTTACTGTCATACACCTGAGGAGAGGTTACTATCCAGAATATTTAAGGGAGCTGGGCATGGTGGCTTATACCTGTAATCCATCCCAGTACTTTGGGAGGCCGAGGCAGGTGGATCTCTTGAGTGCAGCAGTTCAAGACCAGCCTAGGAAACATAAATAACAAAAACATTAGCCAGGTGTGGTGACACACACCTGTAGTTCCAGCTACTTGGGAGGCTGAGGCAGGAGGATCACTTGAGCTCTGGAGGTTGAGGCTGCAGTGAACTGAGATTGCACCATTGCACTCCAGCCTAGGCGACAGAGTGAGGCCTTGTCTCAAAATAAATGAATGAATGAATGGCAAAAGACCTGAATAGACATTTTCAAAAGAAGACATGCAGATGACCAATAGATGTGTGAAAAAAATGTTCTGCATCACTCATCATTAGGGAAATGCAGATTTATACCACAATGAGACATCACCTTACATTTGTTCAAATAGCTGTTATCAAAAAGGTGAAGGTAACAAGTGCTGGAGAAGACATGGAGAAAAGGGAACCCTGATGCACTCTTGGTGGGAATGTAAGTTAGTACAACCATTATGGGAAACTGTATGGAGGTTCCTGAAAAAGTTAAAAATAGAAATACCATATGATCTGGCAATCCCACTTGTGAGTATATATCCAGAGGAGTTAAAGTCAGTATGTTGAAAAGATACCTGCACCCCCATGTTCGTTGCAGCATTTTCACAATAGCCAAGTTATGGAATCCACCTAAGTGTCCATCAGTCAGTGTAAATGATAAAGAAGATGTTGTATATAGAATACACAGTGCGGTAATAGCCTTAAGAAAGAAGGAAATTCTCTCATTTGCAACAACATTGATGAAGCTGGAGAACATTACACTAAACCAAATAAGCCAGACACAGACAAATAACTCATATGTGGAATCTAAAACAATTGAACTCATGGAAGCGGAAGAATGGTGGCTGTCAGAAGGGTGAGGGGATGTTATATGCACGCACACACACACACATACACACATATACATATATACATACATATAAGGAACTCAGCTCAATTGCAAGAAGACAACCCAATTTAAAAATGGGGAAATGGGCCAGAGAAGTTGGTCAAAGGGTACAAGTTTTTGTTAGGAGAAAGAAGATTATTTTTATTTTTATTTTTGTTTTTTTAGAGACAGGGTCTCACTGTGTTGCCCAGGCTGGTCTTGAATTCCTGGGCTCAAGCAATCCACCCACATCAGCCTCCCAACGTGCTGGGATTCCGGGCATGAGCCACTGCACCCAGCCAGGAACATTTTTTATATACATTGCACAGTATGGTGGCTAAAGTTAATAATAGTGTATTGTACATTTTAGAATTTCCAAGAGAACAAATTTGAAATGTTCTCACCACAATGATAGGTATTTGGGGTGATGGGCATGTTAATTAGCTTGATTTAATCATTCCACATCACATACATATATTATAACATTACTCTGTATCCATAAATATATACAATTATAATTCATCAGTATACAATAATAATTTTTTTAAATTTAAAAGCATTTCTTATAGATTATTTAGAATGTGTACTCCTATTTTCTCACATAATTTGCATAAAACATTCTTAATTTGTGATGGTATTGCCATTACTTCTAATATCTCAATAAAAATATGTAGTCTAGGCTGGGTGCCTGTGGCTCATGCCTGTAATCCCAGCTACTCAGGAGCCTGAGGCAGGAGAATCACTTGAACCCGGAAGGCGGAGGTTGAGTGAGCTGAGACTATATCACTGCACTCCAGCCTGGGTGACAAAGCGAGGCTCCCCCCAAAAAAAAAAAAAAAAAAAAAAAAATGTGTAGTGCATCATGATTTGACATCGCATTAAAATCACAAAAATTTTAATGATGTGTTTGTAACAGTCATTGGCCTTTTTGCAATGAGTATATTGTTGTAATAAATATTCAAATTATGAGTAAAAACATACAAATTAATTTTAAAATTTGTTCTTGACAGGATGTTCAGGTGAATATGTAATTGTTTTAGAGCAAATGTTTTGTGCATGTCTCTTTTCCCAATATTTAGTGAGGATGCTTGATATTTTGCTGTGTAATTACTCTCAGTATTACGGTACTGCTCAGTTTTTAGGTTTGCTAAATGTTGACTTTTCATTCATTGATATGGCTCAGGGGAGAAAAACAAGTTTGGGGTTTACTTACCTTTGTTTCAGCTTGAATTGGTACTCAGTATCTTAAGATGGTTTGCATATTTTATTGTAGGCTCATGCAACACTTCTGGGTTTGGCAAATATGGAAACTCGTTACTTTGCAAAGAAGAAAACCCTTCTTGGCTTGAGTAAATTGGCTGCATTAGCTTCAGACTTTTCAGAGGATATACTGCAAGAAAAAATTGAAGGTGAAAGAATTTGAGCAAAAAGATTTACAAATTGGTCATGCTATCAATTAACTCATGATGTGTTTCTGTCATCATTTAGCAGGATCTATCTCTCAGAAACAGGACCTGTCTCTAAGAGGAATGCATTTAGTTAATGTCCATGTGTAGTTACTCAATTATATACTTGGAATTTTTGTAGAGAAAAGTAATTTGTATTTTAAATAAGAATTCCTAAAGAATAGATTCAAATGATTTTGAATGGAGAGGTCTGATTATGTACCCTTAGTGATGTGTATTCCAAGGGCAAAAAGAACTACAAAGCAATCTTGACCTTTACACAGTGGGTTTGTTGTAGGTAGTGTGGTATAGGTGCAATAATTCTGAACTATTTTGTGTGTATTGTAGATGAAAACAATTACATATAGTACAGTTGACCCTCCATATTTTTGGATTCCACATCTGCAGATTCGACCAAACATCAAAAATATTTGGGGAAAAAAAGAATTAAAAATAATTCAACGACAATTAAAATTACAACAGAATTAAACAAAAAATTAAAACAACAAAAATAATGCAAAATTAAAATAATGCAAATTTTAAAAAACCAATACAATATAACAGCTATTTACTTAGCATTTACATTGTATTAGGTATTATAATCTAGAGGTGATTTAAAGTATATGGGAGAATGTACATGGGTTATGTGCAAGTAACTACCGTTTTTATATAAGGGAGTTGAGCTTTTTGGTATTCCCATGGGTCCTAGAACCAGTTGTCAGCAGATACTGAGGCCTGATGGTATTATTTTTTAGAACCAAGCAGAGAGGAGATACAAATATAGAAAGACAGTGAAGAAAAACTCTGTATTACTGAATTTGAATTGGAAATACCAGATAGAATCTGATTTTTAAAAACAATATATTTTCGGCCAGGCACAGTGGTTCACGCCTGTAATCCCAGCACTTTGGGATGCCGAGCCAGGCGGATCACAAAGTCAGGAGATCGAGACCATCCTGGCTAACACGGTGAAACCTCGTCTCTACTAAAAATACAAAAAATTAGCCAGGCGTGGTGGTGGGCGCCTGTAGTCCCAGCTACTGGGGAGGCCGAGGCAGGAGAATGGTGTGAGCCCAGGAGGCAGAGCTTGCAGTGAGCCGAGATCACACCACTGCACTCCAGCCTGGGCGACAGAGCGAGACTCCATCTAAAAAAAAAAAAAAAAATAGTATATTTTCTTGTTTGAGATGATGATATGCTAATTACCCTGTGATCATTACACAGTGTATACATGTATTGAAGCATCACATTGTACCCCATAAATATGTATAATTATTATGCATCAATTAAAAAAATACATCAGCTGGGTGTGGTGGCTCACGCCTGTAATCCCAGCACTTTGGGAGGCTGACATGGGAGGATTGCTTGAGCCCAGGAGATCATCAAGCCAGCCTAGACAACTTAATGAGAACCTGTCTCTACAAAAAATTTAAAACTTAGCCGGGTGTGGTGGTGTGTGCCTGTAGTCCCAGCTACTGGGGAGGCTGCGGTGAGAGGATCACTTGAGCCCAGGAGGTCGAGGTGGCAGTGAGATGTGATTGTGCCACTGCCCTCCAGCTGGGGCAACAGAGCAAAACTCTGCCTCAGAAAAAAAAAAAAAAGTCTCTCTCTATATATATGTAGATAGATATAGATAATAAAATGTGTGTGTGTATATATATAATTGTGTGTATATACACACACAATACATATATATATATACATTTCATCTATACACACACATACACACACATGCATATTTCTTGTTTCTTTGCAGTGACACCCCAGTAGCATGAGTATACGTGGTTCCATATGTTGGTTTCTGACTACCATTTTCCAGTAAAAGAAGTGAGGGCTTATTGAAGAAATCTTGGAGTCTTATTGGGCCACAAAGCAAGGCTAATGTAGAGATATTAAAATAATACAAGAGCCTTGAACAGCTCCCACTGTTCAAGTTTGGGGACTATTTGAACATCAAAAGATTGGTAGTAAAGGGTATATTCCACAGTTTATAAAACAAAAAAATTCACAAGTCTACAGTGATTTTCAAAAAGGGAGAGGGTCAGTGAAATGCTCCTTCACAGGAGAACGCCAACTAATAAATGTGGAAAGAATGACAGAAGTCACTATTACAACCACAGCGAATAACTGGTCACCAAAGGATGCTGAGACCATTGAGTTTAGGGGCTAGGGAAACAGGATATTCCCATGTTTTTGGAGTATCAGTAGACAGATCTAATAGACCCTGTCATCAACCACAAAACAAACCACATTGCATACTCCTGAAGCAATGTACTATTATCACATGTGTCCTGTTCTTGCCAAAATGTTCACCCTGATTCTAATTACAAGAGACCAATCAGACATAACCTGCTGGTGGGACATTGTATAATATAGTTGCCCTAGACTCTTCAAAAACTTTACCAGCTTGAAAGACAAAGACAGACTGTTTTAGATGAAAGGAACCTAAGAGCCATGACACCTAAGCAAATGCAGGGCAAGATTCTTGATCCTGAATCACCCTCAACATAACCATAACAGTTAAGGTGAATGTTTTGGAAACAAGTGGGAAAGTTTGAAAATACTTAATATTAGATGATATAACTGTATTGATGTTAAATTATATAAGCCTGATAATCGTATTGTGGTTGAATGTCCTTGTTTTTAGGAGATACATGCTGAGTATTTAGAAATGAAATGTCGTGATGTCTGCAACCTTCATATGCTGAAAAAAAATTACCTATGTACATAGAGAAAACAAAAGGGACGGAGTGTAAGCAACAGATGACTCTAGCTGGAGGATATAAAGTGCACATTGGCATTTAAAAATTTTTTTCTGTAGATTTGGACTTTTTCTGTTTTTTATTTTTATTTATTTATTTATTTATTTTCTTTGAGACAGGGTCTCACTCTGTTGCCCAGGCTGGAGCACAGTGGCACAATCATGGCTCACTGCAGCCTCGAACTCCTGGACTCAGGTGATGCTCTTGCTTCAGCCTCCCCAGTAGCTGGGACTACAGGTGCATGCTCCCATGCCCGGCTAATTTTTGTATTTTTTTGTAGAGACGGGGTTTCACCATGTGTATCCAGGCTGGTCTCAAACTTCTGGGCTCAAGCAGCGTGCCCACCTCGGCCTCCAAAGTGCTGGGATTATAGACGTGAGCCACCACACCCAGCCTAGAATTTTTCAAAATAAAAATTGGAGTGGGGAATCTCAGCTATGTGGTTTGGATCCAGTATATGCAGATATGGATATCTGGTTATGTGGCTTATCCACAGAGTCCAGCCTAAGATCTGGCTTTAAATTATACTGCTGTCATTTTTTTCCTTTTGAGGGAGTGGATATAGTAGAAAGAATCGGGATTTCAAATATTTTCTCCAGAACTTACTAGCTTTGTGACCTTGGATAGTTGATTTATGTTCCTTTGCCTCAGTTTGTTCATCTATAACAAGAGTAGTTGTAAGGATTGAGGACACTGTCTTGAGAAAAATGGCTTGCATATATTAAGTACTCAATAAATTATAGGTATTAGCCCCTTTTATTAAAATTATTTTATACTGTTTGGGATAATCCTCCTTCAATCTTTTTATTTTTTGCATTAGTAGCACCTGTTCTAAAAGCGTGTGTTTATATTCTATAGGACTGGCTGATAGTCTAAGAAGGGAAGCCATATTTTAGCCTGGCCACCAGAGATAGATCATGTTAATCAAAGTATTTTAACACAAGGCTTTCCTATTTCTTCTTTCTGCCTGCTTTGCATTTGATCACTTCTTAGCTTTCATTTCTTAACACAATGGGAACATTTGCAGGTCTCAGTGATTCTACAGACTGTTAGCAGAATGTATCTAATCGGAGGGGATAGGCTTTTTAAAAATAACTCTTCTGGTAGTTAAATAATTCCTCATGGAATATGTGTAAATTATAGAAAAAATACAATAGGAAAAATAAGTTGTCTATAGTCCCACCTCCCCAGAGATAACCACTGGTACTGTTTTGCAGGTTTCCTCCCAGTCTGTTTTTCTAGGTATAGAAATGGACAAAAATGTTCCATTTAATTTTTCCAAAACCAGGATCATGGGGAATGCTGCCAGTATTTGAACAAAAGTATCTGTGCTTTGGTCACTGTTTTGCTGTGAATGCTGTGTTTATGAGGCTATCTAGCAGTTTTCACCCTTTCCTGCAACTCAGCGCATTCCCTGGGGCGGAGTCAGGTCATGGGCTGCAATCTGGAGAGTTTATGGCAAACAGAAGCCCCTGTTACCTCATCCAGTGGAGATAACCCTTGCTGCTTAGGACTCTGCTGTATATTCTTCCAGGTCTTGTTTTTCTTGATAGACTGATGGTAGCTTTTACCTCATTTCTATTTGAGAGTGAAACTCAGTTGACCCTTGAACATGAGTTTGAACTGCATGGGTCCACTTACATGCGGATTATTTTCAATCATTATATTTCAGAGATTTTCAACAACATGAAAACACTCATAGATATATACCATGTATAACCGTGTAGCTTAGATATACCAAAAAAAAATTAAGAAAAAGGTTATGAATATATAAAACATATGTCGTCTATTTTATCATTTACTACCATAGAACATACACAGATCTGTTATAAAAAGTTAAAATTTATCAACACGCAAACACAGACCTCACATAGCACCATTCACAGTGGAGGCAAATGTAAACAGTGTAAATATGCAGCACTAAATCACAAAATTAACTGTAATACATACTGTACTTACTGTAATAATTTCACAGCCACCTCCTGTTGCTATTGTGGGCAAGTGTCCGCTTGCTGAAGTGTTAACAGTATTCAATTAAAACCCCAATTAAAGTGATGATCCAGTTAAAATGATTCTCATCATCTCTGTGTGAGAAGTTTGTCTACACTCCAGTAAATTGCCTGTTGCAGCAAGAAATAAATTTCCTGTTGCAATAAGAAGTGATTTCTCATAGTTCTCGAGTATTTTTTCCTGTGTTTAATGCAATACCATAAACCTTAAATAACACCTTGAGACTCATATGAAGTGCCACTAAATGATGCTAGACATGCTCCCAAGAAGCATAGGAAAGTCGTGACATTACAAGAAGTGGAATTGCTTGATATGCACCACAGATTGAGGTCTGCAGTTTTGGTTACCCCCATTTCAATATAAATTAGTCTAGCTTAATGACCATTGTTAAAAAAAATGGAAATTTGTGAAGCTGGCAGCAGCAGTTAAGCTTTTGGGGAGTCAAAAGTTACCCTCCCAGCACTTTGGGAGGCTAGAACAGGAGGATTGGCTGGGCGCGGTGGCTCATGCCTGTAATCCCAGCACTTTGGGAGGCTGAGGCGGGCGGATCACAAGGTCAGGAGATCGAGACCATCCTGGCTAACACGGTGAAACCCCGTCTCTACTAAAAAAAATAGAAAAAATTAGCTGGGTGTGGTGGCGGGCGCCTGTAGTCCCAGCTACTCGGGAGGCTGAGGCAGGAGAATGGTGTGAACCCAGGAGGCAGAGCTTGCAGTGAGCTGAGATCGTGCCACTGCACTCCAGCCTGGGTGACAGAGCGAGACTCTGTCTCAAAAAAATAAATAAATAAATAAATAAATAAATAAATAAATAAATAAATAAATAAATAAAAATAGAACAGGAGGATCACTCAAGCCCAAGAGTTTGAGACCAGCCTGGGCAGCACAGCAAGACTCTATCTCTTTAAAAAGTTATGCTGGGATTTTTGACAGCACAGGAGCTTAGTGGCCCATCCCCCTTGTTATTCAAGGGCCGACTATATACTATAAATTCTAGTGGGAAAAATTTTACTGAATTATAAAATATGATTGAGAGATCTCCACACTTAGGAAGCTTATACTTCATGAAATAGCTATCTGCTTTCCAACTTCTTCAAGCAGTAGAACGTATTTCCTTACCTGTTCTCTCCCCTCCTATTTCTCGTTGCTGTGATAATTCATAGGACTTTGATCAAACCATGGATATGTTGTAAACAAAACCAGCAATCAAGAATAAGAATTAAAAGCATTCTAAGATCATTGAATAATGATAGGATTACCTCTGGAGCTATTTTTTTCTTTTAAAATTCAGATTTGTTTTATGACAGCAAAAATGAGAGCAAAAGTCAAAGTTCATCATATTCTCTTTCCCTCTCTCTCATCTTGAATACTAGAAATGGCTGAGCAGGAGCGCTTTCTACTGCATCAGGAGACCCTACCTGAACAGCTGCTGGCGGAGAAACAGCTAAATCTCAGTGCCATGCCAGTATTGACTGCACCACAACTCATTGGTGTATGTGCTTTTCAAATCCTTAACACTGTTTCTTAAACTCAAAACATTGTTGGTGTTTGTTGGGCCATGTAGTATAGTTCCTAAGAGGAGTTATCGTTCTACTTCCTACCTTCCAGAAAACTCCCCTAGAAAAACGTTGTTGGAAGCTGCTTGGGAACAGAAAGCTAATTAGAGAAAAATTAATCGGCATCTGCCTCCCCATACACCTCCACCTAAAGGTGCTTTATCTAGGTGACCAGGAGAAATTACTTATATTTTGCTTTTCTAGTATAGGACAAATAAGTACCATGAGATAACTTTATTTCCCCCACAAAATTACTTTTCAAGCTCTTCTATGAGAAAAAATGGGTTAAGGAACTCAGTTTACATGGTCTAGCAGCACTGTCCTTACCCCTTTCCTCTGCAACCCAACACATCCCCGAGGGCAGAGCCGGAATACGGGCGCTGCAGCCTAGAGAAGAAGCATCTCTTTGCCAGAGTGATGTAGGATCACCTTAAATGTGTCCTATTTATATGAAAAAGCAAACAATTAAAAAATATTAGCATTTTAGCCATTATTAATAACAGATTTCCTGTTGTAACTGAATTTACAGCAGCCTCTCCTGACAGAATATATGTATTTAATTTAGAAATGTAAGATACTATCTATTGTAACTTACTAGTATGTATCACTAAGAAAAAAGTAGTGCCAATTTTACTCTGATACATCATTAATTTTAATACCACAGTCCAATTTCAGAGATGGTGGAGTAAAAAGGATGTTCAACGAAATAAAGTATTGTCTTTTGAGTGCTATAAGACAATGAACACAAGCAGATAGCTTTTTCTCTGAAATGGTCTGAGTATTGTTGCTATTAAAGGATTATGCATACAATTTTTAAAAAATGAAATTAGTTATAGTTTTTGGGAAAGGAAGATGGGAAAAATTCAAATTGATATTTTTAATAAGGCAAGTATTTTTCTGACCATAAAAATTACAAGAAATTTGAAGAATACAGAAATGAATTTGCAGTCAGCTGTAATCTCACCAGGGATAAGTATTGGTAACATGTTGATGTGTTTTTTTATTTTTTAGGTAAATATAGATCAACTATATACTTTATTGTAGGTCTCAATTTTTTTTTTAAAGACAAGGTCTTGGTGTCGCTCAGGCTGTCAGGCTGGAGTACAGTGACCCTGTCATAGCTCACTGCAGCCTTGACCTCCCATGCTCAGGTGACGCTCCCACCTCAGCCTCTGGAGTAGCTGAGACCACAGATGTGCACCACCATACCCAGCTAATTTTTATACTTTTTGTAGAGACGAAGTTTCGCCATGTTGCCTAGGCTGGTCTCAAACTCTTGTTCTCAAGGAATCTGCCTGCCTCGGCCTCCCAAAGAGCTGGGATTATAGACATGAGCCACTGTGCCATGCCTAAAATATGCATTTTTTTAAAAGACAGTTTATTTTAAGGTAGATACAATACAGTTTCCAAATATGAGACTATTTTTACTATAAAAATACAACTGGCCAGGCACAGTGGCTCATGCCTAAAATCCCACCTCTTTGGGAGGCCAAGGCAGGCAGATCACTTGAAGTCAGGAGTTTGAGACCAGCCTGGCCAACAGGGTGAAACCTTCTCTACTAAAAATATAAAAATTAGCCAGGTGCGGTGATGGATTCCTGTAATCCCAGCTACTCAGGAGGCTGAGGCAGGAGAATCACTTGAACCTGGGAGGCAGAAGTTTCAGTGAGCTGAGATCGTGCCACTGCAATCTAGCCTGGGTGACAGAGCAAGACTTTGTCTCAAAAAAAAACAAAAAACAAAAAAACTACAACTTCCTTACAAGACATAATGACTTCTTTTCTCCATAAATGTCTCTAGTATTAGTTACATGACCATATAATCTTCTACCTTATTTTAACTTGTCATAGCTATATATCTGTGAAGAAAATAGAAGAGCTAATGAATATGATTTCAAGAAAGCTTTGGACTTGCTGGAATATATTGATGAGGTAAGTAAAATCGCTTGAGATGATCTCAGGCAACTGAATACATATATAAAAAGAGGGAGATGCCTCTTTTAGTCAATCATGAAAATGAATTAAGCAAAAAAGACTGTATCTGTGGTTCGACCACCTTTAATCCTTAGAATGTACACAACTCTTTAGAAAAGCTGTCAAGGTCAAGAGACTCCCTTTCGTGATAATTCTCACACATTCCTGGGTATCTTTTTTTGTGCACAAATAAATACTGCTTTTCAAAGTCCTGAAATATTTTTTTCTCTTTCATTTATTAAGTCATTAGTTTCTGAATCTAATATATGACTTTATCAGTTTATTCTGACTGGGTGCAGTGGCTCACGCCTGTGATCCCAGCACTTTGGGAGGCTGAGGCAGACGGATCACCTGAGGTTGGGAGTTTGAGACCAGCCTGGCAAACATGGTGAAACTCCACCTCTACTAAAAATACAAAAAAAAACCAAAAAATAAAAAAAATTAGATGGGTGTGGTGGTGCATGCCTGTAATCCCAGCTACTTGGGAGGCTGAGGCATGAGAATCTCTTGAATCCAGGAGGCAGAGGTTGCAGTGAGCCAAGATCGCGCCACTGAACTCAAGCCTGGGTGACAGAGTGAGACTCTCAAAAAAAAAAAGAAATACACATATATATATGTATATACATATGTATATATATGTATATGTATATATATGTATATGTATATATATGTATATGTATATATATGTATATATATGTATATATATATATATGTATATATATATATATATTTAAAGACAAGGTCTTGATGTCACTCAGGCTGTCAGGCTGGAGTACAGTGACCCTGCCACAGCTCACTGCAGCCTTAACCCCTCCCAAGCTCAGGTGACCCTCCCACCTCAGCCTCTGGAGTAGCTGGGACCACAGGTGTGCACCACCATACCCAGCTAATTTTTTTTATATATATAAAATCTTCATAGTATTCATCCTAAGAGTAGCTGTTTCTTGTGTTTCAACAGGTTATAGTGAAAATTCTGTAGGATAAGTAGTTCTAATTACCTGTCCATGCAATTGAAAGTAATTTGGTAGATTTTAAAAATGTAATATGTTGACTTTTACATTACCTTATTTTAAAATCTTACCCCTCTCAGGCTGGGTGAGGTGGCTCACACCTG
This sequence comes from Hylobates moloch, assembly GCF_009828535.3. Classification (NCBI taxonomy): domain Eukaryota; kingdom Metazoa; phylum Chordata; class Mammalia; order Primates; family Hylobatidae; genus Hylobates; species Hylobates moloch. The sequence continues at coordinate 62,121,325 of NW_026652293.1, read as the reverse complement.
TAATCCTAGCATTTTGGGAGGCCAAGGCGGGCAGATTGCCTGAGGTCAGGAGTTCAAGACCAGTCTGGCCAACATGGCAAAACCCCGTCTCTACAAAAAATCCAAAAATATTAGCTGGGCGTGGTGGCGTGCACCTGTAATCCCAGCTACTTGGGAGGCTGAGGTAGGGGAATTGCTTGAACCAGGGAGGCGGAGGTTGCCGTGAGTTGAGATCGTGCCACTGCACTCCAGCCTGGGCGACAGAGCGAGACTCCATCTCAAAAAAAAAAAAAAGAAAGAAAGAAAAACTCTTACCCCCTCAAGGTTGCTGATAAAATCATCATCACAGAGTAACCTGAAAGTAATTAATAGATATTAATTGGCTTCTATGTATGTAGTATTAACATAATGAAAATTTAAGCATGTATCTCTTTCAAAGCCAGGATTTAATCAGGATTTTTTGTTTTGCTGTGAAGGAAGAAGATGTAAATATAAATGATCTAAAACTGGAAATCCTTTGCAAAGCTCTTCAGAGAGATAAGTAAGTGCTCATGGTATCGCTTCCTTGGAAAGTATAGAAACTGCTTTTCCTCTGCTCTCACCACACGATAGCCAGTAACAGAAGACTTCTGTGACCAGACGTGTTGGGATTTCCCACCTCCCACACTGGGCAACCAGTGAGTTCTGTTGGTGGACACCAGCTGAATGTCCTTTAATTTAGTTCAGTCCTGACACTTATCTACAACCACAGGTTGAGGGCTCAGACTGCCCCCGACTTTGATGCCAATCTAAGCCCCAGGTGGTTTTGCCTGTGCTCCTCACTGACCAGCTATAAATTGGGGTTCCCACAACCCTCTCCTTGGGTTTGATTAATTTGCTAGAGCAGCTCATAGAACTCAGGAAAACACGCCTACCAATTTATTATAAAGGATATTGTTACCAGAAAGGGGTCCCGATCCAGACCCCAAGAGAGGCTTCTTGGATCTCGTGTAAGAAAGAATTTGGGGTGAGTCCACAGAGTAAAGTGAAAGCAAATTTATTAGAGAAGAAAATAAAAGAATGGCTACTTCTTACACAGAGTAGCAGCATGGGCTGCTTGACTTGAGTATACTTATGGTTATTTGTTGATTATGTGCTAAACAAGGAGTGCATTATTCATGAGTTTTTCTGGAAAGGCATGAGAAGTTCCCAGAACTGAGGGTTCCTCCCCTTTTTATTTTTATTTATTTATTTATTTATTTATTTATTTATTTATTTAGAGACAGAGTTTAGCTCTTGTTGCCCAGCCTGGAGTGCAGTGGTGTGATCTTGGCTCACTGCAACCTCTGCCTCCTGGGTTCAAGCAATTCTCCTGCCTCAGCCTCCCAAGTAAATGGGATTACAGGCATGTACCACCACGCCTGGCTAATTTTGTATTTTTAGTAGAGATGGGGTTTCACCATGTTGGTCAGGCTGATCTGGAACGCCAGACCTTGGGTGATCTGCCCACCTCAGCCTCCCAAAATGCTGGGATTGTAGGCGTGAGCCACCACACCCGGCTCCTCCCCTTTTTAGACCATACAGGGTAACTTCCCAATGTTGCCACAGTATTTGTAAACTGCTGTGGCACTGGTGGGAGTGTCTTTTAGCATGCTAATGCATTATAATTAGTGTATAATGAGCAGCAAGGACGACTAGAGACCACTGTCTTGGTTTTGGCTGGTTTTGGCTGGCTTCTTTACCACACCCTGTCTTATCAGTGGGGTCACTGTGACCTGTGTCTTGTGATACCAGTCCTGCTGACCTGTCTCTTCCTGTGACTAAGAATTCCTAACCTCCTGGGAATGCTGATTCTAACGCATCTGAAAGTATCACATAGAATACAGATGAAGAGATGATGGGGTGAGGTATGGGGGAAGGGGCTTAGAGCTTCCATAGCCTCTCTGGCCTTCCACCTTCCAGGAACCTCCACGTGTTCAGCTATCAGGAAGCTCTTCGAACCCTGTCGTTTTGTGTTTTTATGGAAGCTTCGTTATGTAGACATGATTGATTAAAGTTGGTAACCAATTTAACCTTCAGCCCCTCTTCCCTCCCTGGATATTGAGGAATAGGGCTGAAAAGTCCCAACTCTGTGCTTGTTCTGGTGACCAGCCCCTATCCTGAAGCTAGCTGGGAGCTGCCAGCTGTCAGCCAACTCAATAGTATTAAAAAAAAAAGACATCTCTGGAGATCCTAAGGATTTTAGGAGTTGCAAAGCAGGAAGTGGGGTGAGGAAGAAGATTAAATACATGTTTCACAGTATCACAGGAAGATTATGATATTATATGTCAAACGGTTTTATAACCTAACCATATTGTATCATATATATTATGAAAATTTTAATGGTTACATTAGTAATATTTATTTAGTCTTGGTCTTCTCTATTTTAATAATTAAGAATAGCAAGAATAGCCTAAAGACTTAGGACCACTCTTATAATCACTACTTTTGATTTTAAAATTTAGATTGTCAGTTTGCATAGAAATACACATCCCTTATTTTCTTTCTGTTTTTGTGATGGAGTTTCACTCTTGTTGCCCAAGCTGGAGTGCAGTGGCACAGTCTCGGCTCACCGCAACCTTCACCTCCTGGGTTCAAGTGATTCTCCTGCTTCAGCCTCCCGAGTAGCTAGGATTACAGGCGTGTACCACCACGCCTGGCTAATTTTGTATTTTTAGTAGAGACAGGATTTCTCCATGTTGGTCAGGCTGGTCTTGAACTCCTGACCTTGTGATCTGCCTGCCTCGGCCTCCCAAAGTGCTGGGATTACAGACGTGAGCCACCATGCCCGGCCACATCCCTTATTTTCATAGAAGTAAGGCTTGTCATGCCAAACAAGACTTGAAGCTATGATTTTGTTTTATTTATTTGTTTATTTTTATTTTTATTTATTTTTTATTTTTTATTTTTTTTTTTTGAGATGGAGTCTGGCTGTGTCGCCCAGGCTGGAGTGCAGTGGCACAATCTTGGCTCACTGCAAGCTCCACCTCTCGGGTTCATGCTATTCTCCTGCCTCAGCCTCCTGAGTAGCTGGGACTACAGGCCCCCGCCACCACACTTGGCTAACTTTTTTTAAATGTATTTTTAGTAGAGATGGGGTTTCACTGTGTTAGACAGGATGTTCTCGATCTCCTGACCTCGTGATCCACCCGCCTCAGCCTCCCAAAGGGCTGGGATTATAGGCCTGAGCCACCACGCCCGGCCTATTTTGTTTTTTAAGTTACTACGATTTGAGGGTCAGTGCCCTTTTCTAAGGCATTAAGTACTACTTTCTCTTTTTTTGTTTGTTTGTTTTGTTTTTTGTTTTTGAGACAGAGTCTCGCTCTGTCACCTAAGGCTGGAGCGCAGTTGCTCAATCTTGGCTGGCCGCAACCTCTGCCTCCCAAGTTCAAGCAATTCTCCTACCTCAGCCTCCTGAGTAGCTGGGATTACAGGCATGTGCCACCATGCCCAGCTAATTTTTTGTATTTTTAGTAGAGACCCGGTTTCTCCATATTGGTCAGGCTGATCTCAAACTCCCAACCTCAGGTGATTTGTCTGCCTCGGCCTTCCAAAGTGCTGGGATTACAGGCATGAGCCACCGCGCCCGGCAAGTACTACTTTCTCACAGTCATATCCTTTCTGCAGAGGAGGACTTCCACCTATGGAAATGGTGTTTACGTTACGATTCGATGGCAAAGACTAATCAGTTGAAGGAACGAATTCTTTCCAGGAAAAGAATTTTAAACAAAGCATGACTTGAATGCTAAAAGCCTTCTCCTACTCACAATTTCCTTTTTCCTGTGGTAAAATATTATAGAAGAGCTATTTTTACTAAAGCATTTCTTCCCTCCTCTGATCACTCCAAAATAGTTAAAATTGCTGTTAAGTTTAGTCTTAGAGGTCAGTCCCTGAAGCTTCTAGCTTTATGCCTACTTGATTGTTTGGTCCCATCCCAGTCATACAAAAGGATGCTATCATTTTGATTAGAATTCCTTGTCTTAGTTTCCTGTTTAAAAATTTTAAAGGTATCATGTCCATTGATTACAGAGCAGTGGTTTGGTATTTTTATTTTAGTAGTAGATAGTCACAACTACATAAAGCTTCTGGCTGGGTCCAGTGGCTCATGCCTGCAATCCCAGCACTTTGGGAGGCCAAGACAGGAGGATTGCTGGAGCCCAGGAGTTCAAGACCAGCCTAGGAAGATAGCGAGACTTTGTCTCTACACAAAAGTAAGAAATTAGCCAGGCACAAAGTGGTGCATGCCTATGGTCCTAGCTACTTGAGAGGCTGAGGTGGGAGGAACGCTTGAGCCGGAGGAGTTAGAAGCTGCAGTGAGTCATACTTTGGGGTCCATACTGAATGTGTTACTTACTAATAGAATTTTCTTCAGAAAGATACCTCACTACTTGGTTTTTGAAATCAAATACATAAGAGTTATATTGAGTCAGTAGCTACCTTGAGTGTAACATCTTTTTTTAAATGTATTTTCCTTGGCTTCTCTTGCCTGTTCCCTAGAGTGTAATGTCTTATCTCTAATGTAGAAACTGTCAGTGTATTCAGCGTGTAAAGTGCCTTTATTTAAATGATTTGGAACAGTATCACAAAACTCAGATTCTCCATCCCCCACAGCCATCAAAATAAAACCATGATAGCAAACAGATCATTTATTTCAGCTATATCAGTGATTTCATTTTTCCCTCATAATGATTTTGTTTTCTAGCTGGTCCAGTTCTGATGGCAAAGATGATCCAATTGAAGTATCTAAAGACAGTATATTTGTGAAGATCTTACAGAAACTTTTAAAAGATGGTAAGTGGTTTGTTACTATACTGTTGGAAATTACAGTATCACTCCTCAGTTTTTTGGTTTTTTTTTTTTTTTTTTTTTGAGACGGAGTCTTGCTTCGTCACCCAGACTGGAGTGCAGTGGCATGATCTCGGCTCAGTGCAACCTCCACCTCCCAGGTTCAAGCGATTCTTCTGCCTCAGTCCCTGGAGTAGCTGGGACTACAGGCCCGCGCTACCACGCCTGGCTAATTTTTGTATTTTTAGTAGAGACAGGGTTTCACCATGTTGGTCAGGCTGGCCTCGAACTCCTGATCTCGTGATCTGCCCACCTCGGCCTCCCAAAGTGCTGGGATTACAGGCATGCGCCCCTGCGCCCAGCTGAAACTTTTATTTAAATAAAAAATATAGGCAGGTGCAGTGGCTCACACTTTGGGAGGCTAAGGTGGGAGAATCACTTGAGCCCAGTAGTTCAAGACCAGCTGGAGCAACATAGGGAGATCTTGTCCCTATTTTAAAAAAAAAAAAGGGTTAGTTGGGCACAGGGGTGCATGCCTGTGGTTCCAGCTACTGGGGAGGCTAAGGTAGGAGATTGCTTGAGCCCAGGAGGTGGAGGCTGCAGTGAGCTCTGATGGTGCCACTGCACTTCAGCCTGGGTGATAGAGTGAGACCTTGTCTCAAAAAAAAAATTTTATGTGTGTGTGTGTATTATATATGTATATTTTACATATATAAGGCGTGTGGTTTTTTAATAACAGGACAAATGTACTTTTGGAACCTTCTTAATAATATGGCTTTCATGTACAATAGTGTTTTTAAAGGACAGATTCTGAAGGTAGGGAGATACAGATAACCTTGCATTATATTTCATAGGCATTGACAGTGCAACAGCTACTTCAGTCTGTGCATTCTTCCTGCAGACATATTTAAATTATCCACAAGGTTTGTTTTTACATGTTACCTGAAATACATTATACATATAGAACAAAATGCATGTCTCATTAAATGGAGTTTAAATTTTTTTCTAGTTAGTCACCAACACTTAATAGTTGAGAATAGTGTTAATAAAAGTCTTATTTTGCCAGGCGTGGTGGCTCACGCCTGTAATCCCAGCACTTTGGGAGGCTGAGGCAGGAGAATCCCTTGAGATCAGGAGTTCAAGACCAGCCTGGGCCACATAGCAAGACCCCACCTCTACAGAAAAAAAAAAAAAAAAAAAAATTAGCCAGGCTTGGTGGTGTATGCCTATAGTCCCTGCTACTCAGGAAGCTGAGGTGGGAGGATCACTTGAGCTTGGAAGATCAAAGGATTGAAGCTACAGTGAGCTACGATTGTACCACTCCACTCCAGCCTGGGTGACAGAGTGGAGACCCTGTCTCAATAAAAAATAAAAACTACAATTAAGAACCAAAAAATAGTCTGGGCACAGTGGCTCATGCCTGTAATCCCAGCACTTTAGGAGACTGAGGTGGGTGGATCGCTTGAAGTCAGGAGTTCAAGACCAGCCTGGCCAACATGGTGAAACACCGTTTCTACTAAAAATACAAAAAATTAGCCGGGTGTAGTGGTGGGCACCTGTAATCCTAGTTACTGGGGTGGCCGAGGCAGGAGAATCACTTGAACCCAGAAGGCAGAGGTTGCTGTGAGCCGAGATCGCACCATTGCACTCAAGCCTGGCCAGCAGAGTGAGACTCCGTCTGAAAAAATAAAAAAAAAAAAAGAACCAAAAAATGATGCAAGGCCCTTTGAGTGTTTTTTTTGTTTTTTTGTTTTTTTGAGACAGAGTCTTGCTCTGTCGCCCAGGCTGGAGTGCAGTGGCACGATCTCGGCTCACTGCAAGCTCCGCCTCCCGGGTTCACGCCATTCTCCTGCCTCAGCCTCCCGCGTAGCTGGGACTACAGGCGCCCGCCATCACGCCCGGCTTATTTTTTGCATTTTTAGTAGAGATGGGGTTTCACCATGTTAGCCAGGATGGTCTTGATCTCCTGACCTTGTGATCCGCCCGCCTTGGCCTCCCACAGTGCTGGGATTACAGGCTTGAGCCACCGCGCCCGGCCGCTTTTTTGAACCAGTATTTGATTTTGAGAATCTTATGGTAATGTAACAAATTATAAAAATATTATTGGCTTATTAATTTGAAAATTTTCATCTAGTTTTCTCTATCTGTCAAATGAGAAAATTGTATATGTTTGTTTGTAACTACACAGATGTCAAACAATCCATTTAGTTCATGTTCACTGGCTTTCAGCTCTATGGATGATTTGTGAAGAAATGGTTCTTTTGCCTATCCAATTTTAGATTTATACTGTAAATACATTTTGAGATCCTGTAGCTAGCGTTCATAACAGTATTACTACTAAATTATTCCCTAAATAGGGGATCATATAAGTGTTTGAAATACTTGTTTTCAAGCTTGGGAATACATGAAAACGTTTCAGATCTTATTAAACACTTTAAATAGAATGACTATTTTGACCACTGGAGGGAAAAACACTCAGGCAGCCCCTGTAAAGGATATCACATTGTTAGACTTGAAAGTATGTTTGACAGATGGAAGGAATTTAGAAGAGAGTATTTCCCAACAGCAAAGTGACATTATATTTAAATAGACGCACAGGTGCTTTTGTCATCAATCATCTGAATTCATTTGAGCGTTTTATAATAATTGAAAAATGACTTCTTGTGTTTGTGTTTATAGGCATTCAGCTCAGTGAGTACTTACCGGAGGTGAAAGACCTGCTACAAGCAGATCAGCTTGGAAGCTTAAAGTCCAATCCTTACTTTGAGTTTGTTTTGAAAGCAAATTATGAATATTATGTTCAGGGACAAATATAACTTTTTCTAAAAATGGCCATTGTTTATGAAATTTGTATAAGTGTGTCCTTATAAAAATTTTAGGCCACAAACAAGTGTAAGTTTGTACAATTTCATAACATGCATAGCTGAGTTTTTACACTTTATATGTAGGAAGCCAATATAAAATAGTTATGTAACTGTGATTTTGGTTTTCAGTTACGTGACTTGTTTTTTCCACCTGAAATGTGTCAGTTGTTGTTCGTGTACTCGGTGCCCTTTCTTTTTACTCTGATGTGGTCCCAGGTTCTGGAGTTCTTGTCTGGTTCTAGCTACTCACATGTACAAATCACTTCTAGGCCTCAGTTTCTGTGACCATGAAAATTACTAGATTGCACTAGCTTGTCTCTAAAATTGCTATGACTCCAGATACTTTGCACTGAAGAGAATCTCGGGGGTTTGGTATCTGTTTCAGTTAGGGCTAATGGGAAATGTCCAGTAAGATAAACGTCAACTTTTGCTGACCTACTATGCGATGAAAAACCAAAGGAGGGCGGGCCTAACTCATGTGAGCTTGAAAACTGATGAACTCATCGGGAGCATTTTAAACTTTTCTACATAGATAATAAATGAGCACTAATGAAAGTATTTTAGTGAATGAACCATTTATGTGGTTTTCTAACCTATCTAGAAATTACTGTCGATGTTTAGTTCTAATCTTTCAGTATGGGGATTCAGCCAGCTCATGTATTTTCAGAATGACTCATGAATCTTTACCACAGTCTGCCTAGCTAGTCAAGAGCATGAATGATACTAGAAACCATTATAGGTTTTCCTAATATGGCAATTGATGTGACTAAAAGGTACTGTTCTCTCAGAGCTTTGTCCTGACCAGTGTCATCACTCACTCAGTGTTTATCTGGGTTTTAAATAAAGGCCAGAGGTTGGGCAGGGAGTTGCTGGCATGTCCGTGCCTTGGCCCAGTAGAATGCCCACTAACCAGCTTGCTCCAGCAGCTGAAAAGGTCAGAAGTTAAACATGGTGAAGAGTCCAGTTCCTGGATTCACAAAGCCCAGCATCAGGCCCTCTCCCCGGCAGGCTGCAAGGCCAGCCCTTGAGTATGTTTGGAAGAGCAGGTTAATGGAGCTGTTTGTAAATCAAAGGGAAGAAATGAGCAGCCTTGTCTTTTTCTCTTTGTAGCTTGTATGTTAGGACAGCATTAGGGTCTGGGTTAGGAACATGTTGGAAGGTACTAAGAGAAGTTAGGAAGAGCAGCTTGTCAGATGGCCAGTAAGAAACTGCTGAGTACTTGTATTGTAAGATGAGGCTTTGTTTTTACATGGAGGTCAGCTGTCAGTGTTCACTTCTCACCTGTAGGACCCTGTCAGGTGATAATGTGCTCTGGGACACACAGGCTCCCACCACCCTCCTGTGCTGCTGCAAACCTAGTGATCCCTGGTGTATGGGACAGTACCACAGGAAAGCCGATCTGATCATGCCCCAGAACCCACTGATCATGTCGACGTAAAACGACTGCTCTTACGGTGTGAAGTAGAGTCATCCTGTTCAAGGGAAGAAAAAGCTCACTCTTTTAATCCTCTTTCTATCTCATAGTTGGTAGCTATTACACCCAAATGGTTGAGTTTCTAAAAATTATTTAAACAGTAAAAATGAAATTAAGACCTAGGATTTTGAACAATTTTTTCTCTAGAATTTTAAAAATTGGTTTCACAACGTAGTCTTCATCAAAGAATTATTAATGGTTTTTGTATAAATCAAGTAGCTGATAAGTATACAGATGCTGTGTGACATTTCTGTGGAAAGAGATACTTTACTGACTTGGAAAGGGTTCGTGATCATGCCTGTCTATAAGTGCTGCCCTGAGAGTCCCAGCTTGGGACCTTGACAGAATACAAGAGTAAAGTGTTGTGTGTGATCATGAGCAGAGGGGAGTGTACGCAGGCATGGGGACTGGCATGTCTTGAGGATTCGTGAACAGAATGGTGTCAAGGATTGCAGCAGACCTGGAGATAGACAGTAAAAACTTGCTGAACTCCTGAGTGAGGTAAAGGCTACTGACGCCTCTCTTTGAGGGCTTTCATTTTTAATGATTGAACTGTGTTTCTTTTTTTACTTTAGGGGCTGAATCGTAGTTTTCCTAACATCACCCACCTACATCCTACACACCTGGACATTTTGAGGCTAACTACAAAAGCAGTGTAGCCTGTTCCTGACATTTTATCCTGAGGATGCCTGAAAAAAAAAAAAAAAAAAAAAATATGTATATATATATATATATATACACACACACACACCTGTGTAAACAAATCCACTCATTAAAAGCCGACATACATTTTAAAAAAATAATACTGGGTCAGGTATGGTGGCTCACACCTGTAATCCTAGCACTTTGGGAGACCAAGATGGGAGAATCGCTTGAGCTCAGGAATTCACAACCAGCCTGGGCAACATAGCAAGACCCTGTCTGTACAAAAAAAATTATAAAAATTAGCCAGGCATGGTGATGTGTTCCTGTAGTCCCAGCTACTTGGGAGGCTGAGTTGGGAGGATTGCTTGAGCCCAGGAGTTTGTGACTACAGTGAGCCATGGTCACACCACTGCACTCCAGCCTGGGTGACAGATTAAGACCCTGTCTCAAATAATACTATGTAATTCTAAATTTTAAGAAAAACACTATAGAAAATGAAAAGGAAAATAGACCTCTGTAATCCCACCAGCTGGAAATAATTTTAGTCACCATTATGAAATAGAATGTTTTGGGCTGCATATGCTTTTTCATTCTGTAACCTACTTTTCTCATGGGAGATGTGAGCATTTCACTGTATCCTTAATCCAGTGTTCCTTGACCTTTTTTTTTTTTTATCACCCCTCCTGAGGAGCCTTTTTAGACAGTTTTTCCTAATCACCTCCCACTCCAAAGAAAGTGTAATACCACAGACCTACTATATATCATTCATTCATTTCATTCGTTCATTCATTTATTTATTTGGAAATGGAGTCTTGCTCTGTCACCCAGGCTGGAGTGCAGTGGCGTGATCTCAGCTTGCTGCAACCTCTGCCTCCTGGGTTCAAGCAATTCTCCTGCCTCAGCCTCCCGAGTAGCTGGGAATACAGGCACCCGCCACCATGCCTGGCTAATTTTTGTATTTTTAGTAGAGACAGGGTTTCACTATATTGGCCAGGCTGGTCTAGAACTCCTCACCTCAGGTGATCTGCCTGCCTCGGCCTCCCAAAGTGCTGGGATTACAGGCGTGAGCCACCACACTTGGCCGACTATCTTTTAAATGTACTGTGGGCTTTGGAAGCCACAAACCATCGTACTATCTGAATTTTTTTCACTCCCTAAGAACCAAGTTTTCCCCCTTTGAGAATGCCCATCTTAATTATTCTTTAGAATACAGTGTTTTAAATGCGTGATACTTTACCATATGGCAGAACCATAATTAATGTAACAGCCCTTACTCTCTTGCTGTAGCTCTCTCTCTTAAAAATTAAGACACATGCCGGGCGCGGTGGCTCACGCTTGTAATCCCAGCACTTTGGGAGGCCGAGGCGGGCGAATCACGAGGTCAGGAGATCGAGACCACGGTGAAACCCCGTCTCTACTAAAAATACAAAAAATTAGCCGGGCGTGGTGGCGGGCGCCTGTAGTCCCAGCTACTCAGAGAGGCTGAGGCAGGAGAATGGCGTGAACCCGGGAGGTGGAGCTTGCAGTGAGCCGAAATTGCGCCACTGCACTCCAGCCTGGGCGACAGAGCGAGACTCCGTCTCAAAAAAAAAAAAAAAAAAAGACACATGGTTTTTTTTTTGACCATTTTAAATAATGCTAGAATAAATCTTTGTACAAAAATCTTTATGCCCTCCAAATACGGTGAACATGACATTGACTCTCCCTGCTCAGTTGCAGTGACATTGATGTGTGTATACTGAGCAGGCCAGTGACTTCTAGTGTTCTTTCTTACCTTTCCTGCCACTGCATTGCGTGCACCTGCCCCAAGCCCTTAGTCATTGGAATCAAGACATGGCACCATGTGCTGAATGTTTCATATGTCTCAGGTACTCACCTAGTTTGTTGTTTTGTTTTTGTTTTTGGCTTTGGTTTTGTTTTTGTTTTTTTGAGATGGAGTCTTGCTCTGTTCCTAGGCTGGAGTGCAGTGGCGTGATCTCAGCTCACTGCAACCTGTCTCTTGGGTTCAAGAGATTCTCCTGCCTCAGCCTCCCTAGTAGCTGGGATTACAGGCACCCGCCACCATGCCCAGCTAATTTTTTTGTATTTTTAGTAGAGACCAGGTTTCACCATGTTGGCCAGGCTGGTGTCGAACTCCTGACCTCAAGTAATCTGTCCACCTGGACCTCCCAAAGTGCTGGGATTACAGGCGTGAGCCACCGCACTCAGCTCTCACCTAGTTTTAATCCTCAGATCAGTCTTAAGGAGTATCATGAGTTGAGAATGCTTTCTGGAAAGTCACTAGTCCAAGATCACATAGCCAGTCAGAGGGGAAGGTAAATGCAGCTCTGCTTGATTCCAGAATGCAAGCTCCTAACCAGTTCATGATATTCTGGGTATAAAGAATGTTGAAGAGGGGGCACTGCTCCAGTGAATCATCAGGTTCTTAGATCTGGCCATGAGTGCAAAAACCACCAGCTTCAGGAGGAGGAAAAAGTGTAAAATCCAAGCCCTTTCTTTGTGACTTCCAGGAGTTGACCCAATCTTTTTTTTTTTTTTTTTTTTTTTGAGATGGAGTCTCTCTCTGTTGCCCAGGCTGGAGTGCAGTGGTGGGATCTCAGCTCACTGCAACCTCTGCCTCCCAGGTTCGAGTGATTCTTCTGCCTCAGCCTCCCGAGTAGCTGGGATTATAGGTGTGCACCATCACGCCTGGCTAATTTTTGTGGTTTTAGTGGAGACGGGATTTCACCATGTTGGCCAGGCTGGTCTTTTTTTTTTTTTTTTTTTTTTTTTTTTTTTTTTTTTGAGACGGAGTCTCGCTCTGTCACCCAGGGTGGAGTGCAGTGGCCCGATCTCGGCTCACTGCAAGCTCCGCCTCCTGGGTTCACGCCATTCTCCTGCCTCAGCCTCTCCGAGTAGCTGGGACTACAGACGCCCGCCACCACGCCCGGCTAATTTTTTTGTATTTTTAGTAGAGACTGGGTTTCACTGTGGTCTCGATCTCCTGACCTCGTGATCCTCCCGCCTCGGCCTCCCAAAGTGCTGGGATTACAAGTGTGAGCCACCGCGCCGGGCCTGGCCAGGCTGGTCTTGAACTCCTGACCTCAAGTGATCCACCAGCCTCGGCTTCCCAAAGTGCTGGGATTACAGGCATGGGCCACCGCGCCTGGCCGACCCGACCTTTTTAAGTAGCTTGTGAGAAGAATGAGTTTGTCTTTGTCTACCCAGTCCCTGGAATGTCTCTAAGTTGGAGTGCCCAGCCAGCTCCTCAAAGCTGAGTTTCTGGGGAAGCCACGGCTTTTCATGTCAGGATGTCTTTGGCTCATTACTGGGAAAGATCCCTCAAGGGCCTGTTCTGTTGCGAACTGTATCCAGTGTTGGGGAAGATTAGAGAGAAGCAGCAGTCCTTGCCCTCCCTGGCCACTGGCAGTAGAAGGAAGGACAGCCCAAGCCCATCTCCTCCACTGGCTGCTGTGGAACCTGGGGTGTGTTTTAGCTCATTAAGCCTCAGTTTTCTTTAAAAGAAAAAAAAAATGGAATGAGTAATACCTATCTTATTTACCTTAGGATAGTTAAAAGGTTAATTGAAACATGAAAGCATATTATAAAGTGTTTTAACAATTCCTGTTTAAATTGATAGGAAACACAGTAGGAAAGACTGGAACTGAGCAAGATTGGGGTACGGGTGTGTGGAGTGTTGAGGGGCACAATTGGAGAGAAGGGAAGTGTGAACACACTGGTGTAGTGGTAGCAGAAGGGCCCCGTCAGGGTATGAAGAGCTGAGGCTGCACCTGAAGACTTAGAAGCAGGAACTCCCTGTCAAGCATACCCTACATGGCTGACCTTTACTTAGTGACAGTTCTCAAACGACCGTGCAGGGCGCCGCTGCGCTCCCCCAAAACGTACATGTATGGAGACGTGGCTCTGCCACCCACCGTTCAGTCTATTCTCTAAGCCAATGAGAATGCAACAAGACCAGAATGGGACTGAGGGTGGCCTGTGGTGACCTGTCAGGGACTATTTAAACCAGCCGCAAATCATGTGGGCAGGGAACAGATGCCTGGACTGGCCACCTCGGGGGCCATCTCCCACAGTTTGCTGTACTAGCAGATCTCTGTTCGCTTCTGAGTGTTTTTAATCATGGTCAGCTTTTAGTGTGGGTTTGAATGTAACAGACTGAGCTTAGAAAAGCTTTCTGTAAGGAAAGGTAAGAGTTGAACTGAGCAAGAGTTTTGAAAAATAGTGACAATCCCATTCTCCTTTGGAATGCGAACAGATATTGAGGTATCCAGTGAAGGGCAGCAAATTTCCTACCTTCAAGGCCCAAATGTAAGCTAGTCCCCTTACATTACATGCAGCTCATTTGCTAAGTGGTCTTTTTTCTCGTATCTCCACTACTCGCTGACACAGGAGGACACAGGATATTAAAAAGGAAATACAGTTCTGTCAGTTATTCACTTATTCTCCAAAATACTTGGAAGAACTAAATGTGAAACCATAGGAGCCTTTATACTCACCACATAGTCCCGATACTAGCCAAACTCCTTATTTTTTAATCGATCGTTTTTAGGAAGGTAGTATTTTATTCACTAAAACATTTTTGTTAATACTTGTTTATTTTTAGGATGAGCTGCCATGATGTGGGCTACAGAGGAGGGTCGCATACGCTTCTATCCCCCTTTTAGATAATCCACACCTGTCCCAGTTGCTGAGTTCCACTACCAAATGTGAATTGCAACTATTTTAGGAGCACTTAAGCACATCAGAAAAATGAGTGATTCTGTTCTGGCCCACACCACATCACTGATGTACCCCCTTAAAGCATGTCACTGAGTTCATCACAAAAGACTGCTCCTCCTGTGCCTTCCACAAGGTTAGAACGGTCCTTGTCTTAGGGGAAAAAGAGAGTGAGAGAGAGAGAGAGACAGGCACCAACTAGGTAACCTCTGCTGACCCCCACTCTGCTTTACCATAAGTAGCTCCAAATCCTTCTAGAAAATCTGAAAGGCATAGCCCCATATATCAGTGATATAAATAGAACCTGCAGCAGGCTCTGGTAGGTGATGACTCCAAGGTGGACGGGGAGGCAGCCCGGCCTTGGCAGGCATCATCCTCTAAATATAAAGATGAGTTTGTTCAGCCTTTGCAGAAGGGAAAACTGCCACCCATCCTAGAGTGCCGCGTCCTTGTCCCCACCCCCCTCCAATTTATTGGGAGGAAGGACCAGCAAAGCCCCATCTAGGAAGAGCCCCTCACCCATCCTCCACCTCCACTCCAGATCTAGCCAGTCCTGGGCTGTGACCCTTTCAGCCCCAGGAGAGGGACACACATAGTGCCACCAAAGAGGCTGGGGGAGGGCCTCAGCCCACCAAAACCTGGGGCCGGTGCGTCCTAGAGGAGGGGAACCCTCACCCCTTCAATCCCTTTAGGAGACCCAAGCGCGCTGCTTGTCCCTGAGGCGGACAGCTCCGTGTGCCCAGGCTTTGCGCCTGACAGGCCTATCCCCGGGAGCCCCCGCGCCTCCTCCCCGGCACTGCGCCCTCGCCTCCCCCCGCCAGTTGTCTATCCTGCGACAGCTGCGGGTCCTCCGGCCGCCGCTGGCCCTCTCTGCGGTGGGGGAAGGGGTCGACGTGGCTCAGCTTTTTGGATTCAGGGAGCTCGGGGGTGGGAAGAGAGAAATGGAGTTCCAGGGGCGTAAGGGGGAGGGAGTTCGCCTTCCTTCCCTGCCTGAGACTCAGGAGTGACTGCTTCTCCAGTCCACCCAAGCCCACCACTCCACACGTCTCCCTCCTCCCGGTGGTCGCAAGTGGGAGTTTGGGGATCTGAGCAAAGAACCCGAAGAGGAGTTGAAATTTTGGAAGTCAGCAGTCAGGCACCTTCCCGAGCGCCCAGGGCGCTCAGAGTGGACATGGGTGGGGAGGCCTTTGGGACAGGTGCGGTTCCCGGAGCGCAGGCGCACACTTGCACCCACCGGCGCACGCGGTGACCCTCGCCCCACCCCATCCCCTCCAGCGGGCAACTGGGTAGGGTCAGGAGGGGCAAACCCGCCAGGGAGACACTCCATATACGGCCCGGCCCGCGTTACCTGGGACCGGGCCAACCCGCTCCTTCTTTGGTCAACGCAGGGGACCCAGGCGGGGGCCCAGGCGGCGAACCGGCCGAGGGAGGGGGCTCTAGTGCCCAACACCCAAATATGGCTCGAGAAGGGCAGCGACATTCCTGCGGGGTGGCGCGGAGGGAGTGCCCGCGGGCTATATAAAACCTGAGCAGAGGGACAAGCGGTCACTGCAGCGGACAGCGCCAAGTGAAGCCTCGCTTCCCTCCCGCGGCGACCAGGGCCCAAGCCGAGAGTAGCAGTTGTAGCTACCCGCCCAGGTAGGGCGGGAGTTGGGAGGGGACAGGGGGACAAGGCACTACCGAGGGGAACCTGAAGGACTCCGGGGCAGAACCCAGTCGGTTCACCTGGTCAGCCCCAGGCCTGCGCCCTGAGCGCTGTGCCTCGTCTCCGGAGCCTCACGCGCTTTAAAAAGGAGACAAGACAGCCTCTGGAAATTAGATGTCTCCAAATTTTTCTCTAGCCCCTTTGGGCTGCTTTACCTGGCATGTAGGATGTGCCTAGGAGATAAACGGTTTTGCTTTAGTTGTCGCCAAGGCAGTTCCCTTCCAAACTAGCGCTAGAGCTAATGAGCGAGCAGCCAGGACCACCCACTCTGGGTTTCCAACAGGCGAAAAGGCCCTTTCTGAGTTTGAAATGTCATAGGGTTCCTAACAGGCCAGTCTTCCCTGGATGGGGTGCCAACGCCTTTCCCATGGACATCTCCTTCCACCCTCACGCTGGCCCAGCGAGCAGGCAGTGCCCGGGCCTTATCTCCCTAGGTGATAGATGTGGTCAGGGAGGCGCAGAGAGGATGGGCACTAGCGTCCAGCTCCTGGAGCAGGTGTCAGGCAGGCAGGGCAGACAGGGCTTGGGGAACATGTTCCCCTGGCTATGTGGACAGAGGACTTCTCAGTGCGGTCTCACGACCCCGTGCCCCTTTTCCTGGTGCAGGACAGCCCTTAGCCAGGGACAAAGCTCGGGAAGAGAACCCCTGGTGGCAGCCCTGGCAGAATTTGAGTGGCTCCGGCAGCGGATGTCCCTAGGTTCCTGGGGAGGGAGGACACGTCGGGGCCAGCCAGGCCTACCCCCACGCCGCTGAGACTTCCGCGCTGATGCACCGCGCCTCTTCGCGGTCTCCCTGTCCTTGCAGAAACTAGACACAATGTGCGACGAAGACGAGACCACCGCCCTCGTGTGCGACAATGGCTCCGGCCTGGTGAAAGCCGGCTTCGCCGGGGATGACGCCCCTAGGGCCGTGTTCCCATCCATCGTGGGCCGCCCCCGACACCAGGTCAGGCTGCCCCTCAGCAGAGGGAGCCGGCTCGGGGTCCCCGCTTAACCCAGCCTGGTGCCACCCGGAGCAGCGTTAACGGGTGCGTGCTGTCTCGGCTCCGCAGGGCGTCATGGTTGGTATGGGTCAGAAAGATTCTTACGTGGGCGACGAGGCTCAGAGCAAGAGAGGTATCCTGACCCTGAAGTACCCTATCGAGCACGGCATCATCACCAACTGGGATGACATGGAGAAGATCTGGCACCACACCTTCTACAACGAGCTCCGCGTGGCTCCCGAGGAGCACCCCACCCTGCTCACCGAGGCCCCCCTCAATCCCAAGGCCAACCGCGAGAAGATGACCCAGATCATGTTTGAGACCTTCAACGTGCCCGCCATGTACGTGGCCATCCAGGCCGTGCTGTCCCTCTACGCCTCCGGCAGGACCACCGGTGAGTGCCCGCTGCCCCCAGGCCCCTCTCCCGCCCCCGCCCCCGCCGCTAGCGCTGAGCGCCCAGCCTCGGCCTCGCCCCCAGTCACTCACTCTCTCCCGCGCGCGCACAGGCATCGTGCTGGACTCCGGCGACGGCGTCACCCACAACGTGCCCATCTATGAGGGCTACGCGCTACCGCACGCCATCATGCGCCTGGACCTGGCGGGCCGCGATCTCACCGACTACCTGATGAAGATCCTCACTGAGCGTGGCTACTCCTTCGTGACCACAGGTGCGCGGCGCCCCGGCACCCCGGGCGGGAGGGCCGGCGGCGGGCCCTGAGTGAGGGCTCCTCTCCTGCTTCTGCCCTCCGCAGCTGAGCGCGAGATCGTGCGCGACATCAAGGAGAAGCTGTGCTACGTGGCCCTGGACTTCGAGAACGAGATGGCGACGGCCGCCTCTTCCTCCTCCCTGGAAAAGAGCTACGAGCTGCCAGACGGGCAGGTCATCACCATCGGCAACGAGCGCTTCCGCTGCCCGGAGACGCTCTTCCAGCCCTCCTTCATCGGTGAGCCCGGCGCGCCCGCGCCCCAGCCCCCAGGCCCCGCTGGCCCCGGGCGCCCCGAGCTTCCTCTCACGCTCCCCCTCGCGGTCCCCAGGTATGGAGTCGGCGGGCATTCACGAGACCACCTACAACAGCATCATGAAGTGCGACATCGACATCAGGAAGGACCTGTATGCCAACAACGTCATGTCGGGGGGCACCACGATGTACCCTGGGATCGCTGACCGCATGCAGAAAGAGATCACCGCGCTGGCCCCCAGCACCATGAAGATCAAGGTGGGCGGTGGCCTGCGCGGGCTGTCGGCGGGGCGGGCTGTGGGTTGAGGTCTCCCCACCTCACGCGCTGTCTTGCAGATCATCGCCCCGCCGGAGCGCAAATACTCGGTGTGGATCGGCGGCTCCATCCTGGCCTCGCTGTCCACCTTCCAGCAGATGTGGATCACCAAGCAAGAGTACGACGAGGCCGGCCCTTCCATCGTCCACCGCAAATGCTTCTAGACACACCACCTCCAGCGCGCGACTTCTCAGGACTACGAATCTTCTCAATGGGGGGGCGGCTGAGCTCCAGCCACCCCGCAGTCACTTTCTTTGTAACAACTTCCGTTGCTGCCATCGTAAACTGACACAGTGTTTATAACGTGTACATACATTAACTTATTACCTCATTTTGTTATTTTTCGAAACAAAGCCCTGTGGAAGAAAATGGAAAACTTGAAGAAGCATTAAAGTCATTCTGTTAAGCTGCGTAAAGTGGTCGTGTTTATTTGCTTGGGGCGGGAGTAGAGCAGGAAGAGGGATTCCCATCCCCCACATCCTCTTAAGTCACTTTTCACAATACCCCAAATTAATGGGCTCCTTGGAAGACAAAAGTTACGTCTTCCCATGCTCCCCTGCCGGTTTCCCCAGTGGATCAGATCATTCCAGATCACTGGCAGCTAGTGGCGGCCTGACCTGACCCTCTGGGGTGTGGCGAGGCAGCTTTCTTCCTCTGCACAGCGCTCGCAAGAGTTGCCAGCACTGCCAGGGCGGCCTCGGCTGGTGGCCCTGGGTCCCCTCAGGCAGCGGACGCTGACCATGGTGCTGGGGCCGGAGAGCTGTTTCTCAGAGGGCATCTCAGCTCCGCCTATGGTGCTCCCCTACTGAATCTCCAGATCTGAGAGGGGGTTGTGTTCTGTATTTAACAAGTCATTTTGTTTTTAATAGAGACAGGGTCTCGCCCTGTCGCCCAGGGTGGAGAGCAGTGGTGCGATCAGAGCCCAACTGTATCCTCTAACTGAGCTCAAGTGGTCCTCCCACCTCGGCCTCCCCAGTTGCTAATATTTTCGCATGTGCCACCGCGTCCAGCTAATTTTTTATTTTTATTGTAGAGACAGGGTCTCAGGGTCTTGTTATGCTGCCCAGGCTGCTCTTGAACTCCTGGCCACAAGCAACGCTTCTGCCTCAGCCCCTCAAAATTCTGGGATTACAGGTCTGTGCCACTATGTCCAGGCTTAACAAATGAGTGTTAATTTGCAAGTGAAAGGCCGGGCGCGGTGGCTCACGCTTGTAATCCCAGCACTTTGGGAGGCCGAGGCGGGCGGATCACGAGGTCAGGAGATCGAGACCACGGTGAAACCCCGTCTCTACTAAAAAATACAAAAAATTAGCCGGGCGTGGTGGCGGGCGTCTGTAGTCCCAGCTACTCGGAGAGGCTGAGGCAGGAGAATGGCTTGAACCCGGGAGGCGGAGCTTGCAGTGAGCCGAGATTGCGCCACTGCACTCCAGCCTGGGCGACAGAGCGAGACTCCGTCTCAAAAAAAAAAAAAAAAAAAGAAAGAAAGAAACACCCCCTCATGCAGGGCCTGGGAAGCAGGCAAGGAGGGCCAAGTGAGAGCTCCAGAAAGAAGGGCAGCAAAGAAGCGTCGGAGGGGTGGGAAGCTGAGGCTCACACTGGAAGACGGGGAGGTAAGCAAGGGGAGGAGGAACACCCTCCCCCAGCAAAAGAAGTTTTAAAGGCATCAAATTTATCAACAGTTTGAATTTCTGTGGGAGAGTGCAATACCTATTCCTTAAAAGGAGCTTAATGGTTCCTAGTCAAGTTTCTCAAGAGCAGTGGCCTCTAAATATAATGGATTCAGACTCAAAGTAATAAACTCGTTTGTAAATGTTTATAGCTGCAATTGACAAAATAGCTATGTTATATGCCACGTAGTCATATGTTTAATCCCTTATTTTCTGGCTTATTGAAAAACTTCAGAAATCTTTGAGGCCTCAGAAGGTGTGGTACTGGCAAATCCAGATATCAAGAGAATTGGCGATATTGCTAAAATTTAAGATTTTAATAAAACAAGTATATAATACCATGTTCATTGAAAACCTTGTATTGTCCCACTCAGGGTGGATGAAGGTTAAAAATGGGCTAAATACTAGTCTTTCAGAGGTATACAGCTTTTGTTGATAATACTAACCACATATAGACATATCTGATATAATAATACTCTAGCGTATTGGTAATATTGAATATGCAAATGTATATCTGAGCAAACATAACCTATACACACATAGCTTAAATAATTCATTCGTGGCCGGGTGCAGTGGCTCATACCTGTAATCTCAGCACTTTGGGAGGCCGAAGTGGGCAGATCACTTAAGGCCAGGAGTTCGAGACCAGCCTGGCCAACATGGTGAAACCCTGTCTCTACTAAAAATACAAAACTTAGCTAGGCATGGTGGTGTGCACCTGTAGTCCCAGCTACTCGGGATGCTGAGGTGGGAGAATCACTTGAGCCCCAAGAGGCAGAGCGTGCAGTGAGCCAAGATTATGCCACTGCACTCCAGCCTGGGTGCAGTGAGACCCTGTTTCAAAAATAAATAAATAAATAAATTCATTCATGTAGCCAGTAGCCTGGTAAAATATCAGTATTACATGTGTTAGCTGACTGTCATGCTAACGATTTTTGAACTAGAACCCTAAATCAATTGGGAATAAAGTAAGATATGTAAGGTCTACTTCTCCTATGATCATAATCTGTAAATGACTCATAATAGTTTTCAGTATATTGTGATAGTATTTTGTCAAGTGCCAATTTTTAAAATCCATCATTGACATTACTGTTTCACCAAAAATAGCGCAAAAATTATAAATTACATGTTTTCACTGGAAATGAATGAAATCTAAAAAATACCATTTATTATTTATTTATTTTGAGATGGAGTCTCGCATTGTCACCCAGACTAGAGTGCAGTGGCTCAATCTCGGCTCACTGCAACTTCTGCCTCCTGGGCTCAAACAATTCTCCTGCCTCAGCCTCCCGTGTAGCTGGGATTACAGGTATGCACCACGCCCGGCTAATTTTTGTATTTTTAGTAGAGACAGGGTTTCACCATGTTGGCCAGGCTGGTCTTGAACTCCTGACCTCAAGTGATCTGCCTGCCTCGGCCTCCCAAAGTGCTGGGATTACAGGCTTGAGCCACTACGCCTGGCCAAAAATGCCATTTCTTTTCTGACACTTCTCTAAAAGGAAACAAGCATCTTGCATTTTATTAGTATTCCATATCTTTTCTGCTCTTATACTGGGTTGTGGCTATAGGTATTTTGTAAATTGTGTTACCAATATTAGGCCTGAAAGAGGATTTTTTTCTGTGGTGTGGTGTGGTCAGGAATGAATCTTTAAAAACAATCTAGAACATATACAAATATTTGTACTACATGAGGACAGAAATAACTATTTTCAGCAGCTACACAGGTGTTTGTGGTAACAAGAACCAAGACCCTGCGTGGCAACACTGTGCTGGGCCTTGCAGAGGGGATAGGCCATAGCAGAATTCCCACTGAAAAGCCCTCTCAGAGAATCCATTTAGAGCTGTGAGAGAAGTGAAGGCCACAGAGATTCCCCCCACCTATTGCTTATAGTGTTTCCTTAGACGTGGCAACAGGACTCATCAAGGATCTAACTGGACTTATTTCCTTCTCATAAAAGTTCATTAAGTTGCCACTAAAATTTTTTCCAACTAAATCTATATTACTATTGTACAGGAGGAGAACAATAGGGGAAAGAAGAAAAGGGAAAGAGACAATGTGTCCAGATCAAAGCATGGGATTAGTATTGAGAAAAAAGAACGAACGGTCTTAGGACTCGGGCACACCCTGGACTCTCTCATTTAACCTTTGGAGGTTAAAATTTGGGGATATTGGCCGGGCGCGGTGGCTCACGCCTGTAATCCCAGCACTTTGGGAGGCCGAGGCGGGCGGATCACGAGGTCAGGAGATCGAGACCATCCTGGCCAACACAGTGAAACCCCGTCTCTACTAAAAATACAAAAAATTAGCCGGGCGTTGTGGTGGGCGCCTGTAGTCCCAGGTACTCAAGCAGGAGAATGGCTTGAACCCGGCAGGCGGAGCTTGCAGTGAGCCGAGATTGCGCCACTGCACTCCAGCCTGGGCGACAGAGCGAGACTCCATCTCAAAAAAAAAAAAAAAAAAAAAAAAAAAAAATTGGGGGATATTAAGGTCCTTCCTGCTGCATCTGTCCCATGGCCTATCGCTTTCACCTCAGATGTGGCAGAACGTACAAAGGGTTAGTGAACTATTGTATTGCCCAGCTTCTTGGTTTTTTGTTTTATTTTTCTAGAGACAGAGTCTAGCTCTGTTGCCCAGGCTGGAGTGCAGTAACATGATCATAGCTCACTGCAGCCTTGAACTCCTGGGCTCAAATGATGCTCCTGCCTCAGCCTCCCAAGTAGCTAGGACTACAGGCATGTATCACCATACTGGCTAATTTTTTTTTTTTTTTATGTAGAGATGGGGTCTTGCTATGTTGCCCAGGACAATCTTGAACTCCTGGGCTCAACTGATCCTCCTACCTTGGCCTCCCAAAGTGTTGGGATTGCAGGTGTGAGCCACCATGCCTGGCCATATTGCCCAGCTTCTATATGCAAAGGGTACAGAGAAGGCCAAGATATGTCCCATCCTTAGGAGTCTGCTGCCATGATCCTTACCACGACTAGCCTCTCATTCCTTGGCTCTTTTTGTTAAAATTTATTTTTATTTTTTATATTTTAGAGACAGGGTCTCACTCTCTCACCCAGGCTAGAGTGCAGTGGTCCAGTCATAGCTCACTGCAGACTTGATCTCTTGGGCTCAAGCGATCCTCCTGCTTCAGCCTTCCAAAGCACTGAGATTGCAGGTGTGAGCCACTGTGCTTGCCCCCTGCCCCGCCCCCCCCATCCTTTTTTTTAAGACAGGGTTTCACTAGGTTTCCCAGGCTGGTCTAGTAGCTGGGATTACAGGCACGGGCTGTGGTACTAGGTTCTTCTTGAGTCTTTTTGCCACAGAGCACACTGGGGGCTGCCGGCGGAGAGGAGGCGGGGGCACCCCCTGACTGTGAACTGTTTGGATCCTGTGGGGGCTGGGCTGTTTCTCACTCTGTGCAGTTAGTTGTGGCTGTGAGGCCACTCTGCTGCACAGTATTGCCTTCTGACAAGATGGGATGAGTTCCAGATCCTCGTTCTTATGGAGGAAACACATCCCTTATTGTGCTCTGTCCCCAGCTCCAGGGACACAGAAAGTGGCATGGCCTCACCCAGCAGTGACTCAGCCAGAAGGACTGCAGGGAAATGGGCTCTGCCCATGGGGTCAGCCTGCCTGCCTGCCTCTCCTCTTTGTCTCCCTTTCTGTCACTTCCATTTCCTTTCTGCCCTGCTATGTCCTTTGGAAAGCATTTGTTTTACCACTGTCGCTATGTCCTAGGGCTTTTGAGGAGCTACCACAAGCTTTTGAGCTTCAATGTGGCTCTCAAAAAGAAGCTGAGGAAGCTTGCTTTCTTGATTAGACAGGTGGCACGTTGGGAACGGGGGGGTCCCATGTCCATCTGCATCCTTGTCACTCCCAGCCAGAGCACTGTTAGGGCAGGCCATGGGCTGCGACTTCCAAAACGGGTGTGAGGTGGCAGAAGCAACTGCAGGGTAGTTCATGGGAGACAGGAACATGGGCGGCTCCCCCAAGGCCATCCATATCACATAGGAAGCTGGAGGGCCTGTCACTGGGTGAAGGAGCCCCAAGCCCTTGACTGGACCTGCCTTCCTTGTCAGTTTCTTAATGGCTTATCCTGATATTGAACCATTTCTGGGGATGGTGAGTGAGGGAAAGGGAAATTTTGAAGGGTGCAAAGATGATATTGGTGGTTCTCATGGGTGTGAATAGAATCAGGGTTGTCTTTTACCACTCCATTTTCTCCAATTTCCTACATGGTGCCTGTGTTCTGTTCTTCTGGCTGCTGTAACAAAGTACCACAAAATGAGTGACTTCAAACAACAGGAGTTTATTCTCACAGTTCTGGGGGCCAAGAGCCTAGAATCCCGGTGCTGGCAGGATAGGTTCCTTATGAAGGCTCTGAGGGAGAATCTTTCCATGCCTCTCCCAGCTTCTGGTGGTTGCCAGCAATTCTTGGCGTGCCTTGGCTTATAGATGCATCGCTCCAACCTCTGCCTCCGTCTCCACATGGCCTTCTTCCCTGTGTGCTTCAATGTATCTGTGTGTTCACCTGACCGCCGCCTTCCTCCTCCTCCTCCTCCTCTCCTCCTCTCCTCCTCTTTCTCCTCCTTCTTTTCTCTTCCTCCTCCTCCTTCTCTTCTCCTCTTCTTCCTCCTCCTCCTTCCCTCCTCCTTCTCTTCTCCTCTTCTTCCTCCTCCTCCTTCTCTTCTCATCTTCTTCTTCCTCCTCCTCCTCCTCTTCTCCTCATCCTCCCGTCTCCTCCTCCTCTTCCTCTTCTCATCCTCCCCCCTCCTCTTCCTCTTCCTCCTCCTTTCCTCCTCCTCCTCTTCTTCTTCAACCAGAAATCTTAATTTGTTTACACCTATTATGCCACAATTTCATAGAGAATAGGTTCCAACAGCTCAGGCTTCTTTGGTTCTCATGAAGTGTGCTGTTCCAGGTGAGGCAGGCTGGTGTTTCACTAGAACCTAGGTACCTTTCTCTTTGGCTTCTTTCTTTTACTGATCTTTTTTTTTTTTTTTTAATTTGTTTTAGGAATTTATCTTGTGTGCCTAATATTCTCAATAACCACATTTATTATCTTGGCAAGAATCTTGCCCTTAACTTGTTTGTTTGTAACAATGTCAACAGCATGCTGGGTGACATTGTATTTGTGGGACATTCCCCCCACCCCTTTTTTTTGAGGTGGAGTCTCACTCGCTGTGTCACCTAGGCTGGAGTACAGTGACATGATCTCGGCTCACTGCAACCTCCATCTCCTGGGTTCAATTGATTCTCATGCCTCAGCCTCCTGAGTAACTGGGATTACAAGTTCATGCCACCATGCCCAGCTAATTTTTGTATTTTTAGTAGAGACGGGGTTTTGCCATGTTGGCCAGGCTGGTCTCAAACTCCTGGCCTCAAATGATCCATCCACCTCAGCCTCCCAAAGTGCTGGGATTACAGGCGTGAGCCACTGCACCCGGCTGACATTCCCTTTTGAACAGTGCCCATTCCCTTGATGTCATCAGAAAGATTCAAAATAAAAGATATAGCAGACACTCCTATACATCCATGATTATGGCTAAAATTAAAAAGACTGGTAACACCAAATATTGGCAAGCATGTGGAGTAACTGAAATTCTCATACTCTGTTAAGTGGGAATATAAAATGGTACAACAACTTTGGAAAGGCATTTGGCAGTTTCTTATAAAACTAAACATACAACTATTCTAATACCTGAGAAATTCACCCCTAGGAATTTACCCATGAAGCATAAAAACATATGTTCAAAAAGAGACTTGAGCAAGAATGCTAATAGCAGCTTTATTCATAAAAGTAGAAACTGGTAACAGCTTGGGTATCCATCAACAAGAAAAGGAATAAACAAACTGTGTGTAGGCTTATAATTAATACTACACAGCAATAAAAACGAACAAACCATACATACACAAAACAACATGATGGATCCCTAGAACATGCTGAGTAAAAGAAAATTTATACAGAGCAGTATATACTGTAATATTCCATGTACATGAAATTTGAGAATAGGCAAAACTAGGAAAAAAAATTAGAACTGTGATTGCCACTGGAGAGTGGAGAAGGAGATTAAGAACCGGCATTATGAAACTTTTGGTGGTGATGAAAATGTTCTATATCTTGATAAAGGATTGGGATATACAGGTTAAATTCAGGACTATACCCTTAAGGTGTGCATTTTACTTTACATGCCTTCTAATAGAAGCAAAATTTTTTGTAAGCAAAAACTAGGATGTCAGAACTTCTTGATATTCTTTACATTTTATTTAATTTTTATTTTTTATAATTTTTTTGAGACAGAGTCTTGCTCTGTCACCCAGACTGGAGTGCAGTGGCATGATCACAGCTCACTGCAGTGATCCTCCCACTTCAGCCTTCCAAGTAGCTGGGACTACAGGTACGTGCCACCACACCCAGCTAAAAAAAAAAAAACGTAGCGACAAAGTCTTGCTGTTTCCCAGGCTGCTTACATTTTACAACTTTACAACTTCTTTTCTGTATTTTTATGGGGGGTTTGTTTGAATGGCATTGTAGGTAATTTCCTCCAGCTGATCTTCCAGTTCATTAACTCTTCCTTTAACTTGCTTAATATCCTGTTAACCAATATCATTGAGTTTTAAATGTCTAGTATTAAATTTTCTTGTTTTAGAAATTGTTTTGTTATTTTCCAAATCAACTAGGTCACATTCTTATAGTTTTCTGTTCTCTGAAAAAATTTGTTATTTTATCTTTTACTTCTTTAACAGAGCAAGCATAGTTTCTTAATAATACAGATATGAGGCCAGGTGCAGTTGCTCATGCCTGTAATCCCAGCACTTTGAGAGGCCAAGGCGGGTGGATCACCTGAGGTCGGGAGTTCGAGACCAGCCTGGTCAATATGGTGAAACCCCATCTCTACTAAGATACAAAAATTAGCTGGGTGTGGTGGCACGTGCCTGTAATCCCAGCTACTCAGGGGGCTGAGGCAAGAGAATCACTTGAACCCAGGAGGCAGAGGTTGCAGTGAGCCGAGATCATGCCACTGCACTTCACCCTGGGCAACAGAGTGAGATTCTGTCTCAAAATGATAATAATAATAATAATAATAATATTAATAATAATAATACATATATGATAATCCCAGCAGCTGAAATCATTGTGTTTGTTTCTGTTATTTTTGCTTTAGTTCTTACTCCTGCTGCCTTGTTTCCATGTGCACTTAAATGTGCCACGTTCATTGTCCTTGAATTACTTGTGGGACACTTAGAATAAAGGTGACTCTCCCCAGAGAGGGTTTGTGTTTGCTTCTCCCAGAAAAACGCTTCTAATCCAAGACCGTGTTAAAGTAAATTCAAAGCTTTAGGACTCTTGGTCCGTTAGGTGACATGAATTATGAATCTGTCCTGCAACTACACATGAGAACTGAGTTTATATTTACCATTTCCTAGAAGTTTGCATTCCATCCCATACCATGACCATCAGCATTCCATACCATGACCATCAGCATTCCATACCATGACCATGCGCTCAGTGCCAAGACAAGTTACAAATTCCCTGAGTGTAGGTGTAGGGTAGGGTTAGCTTATAGTTCACTCCTATAAGCTTACCCAATGGTGTAGACCTTCAGGGTCTTAGTTTCCTGTAAGGAGGCCCCAGGCTTTGCAAAGCTGTTAAACCCCAAGTGCAAGGTAGTTGGAATAAGCAAACACTCTCTGGACAAGAGCTATTTCTAGGATCCTTGCACTTATGGCTTTTCTTAAATTTTGGCTAATTCTTTTTTTGGTCTGAATTTTAAAAAAATATTTATTTAATTATTATTTTTTAGAGACAGCATCTCACTATGCTGCCTAGGCTGATCTTGAACTCCTGGGCTCAAACGATCCTCCTGCCTCAGCCTCCTGAGTAGCTGCCACTACAGGCACGTGCCATCATGCCACGCTCTGGCTTAGTAATTCTTTACCATCCGTCAATTCTTCAGTGTTTATAAGAAGATTTAAAAAATATCTTCGGCCAGGCATGGTGGTTTATGCTTGTAATCCCAGCACTTTGGGAGGCTGAGGCAGAAGGATCACTTGAGCCCAGGAGTTCAAGACCAGCCTGGGCAACTAGCGAGACCCTGTCTCTACAAAAATATATATATATAATTTTACTTTAAGTTCTGCACATTTTACATGTGCAGAACATGCAGGTTTGTTACATAGGTATACATGTGCCATGATGGTTTGCTGCACCTATCAACCTGTCATCTAGGTTTTTTTTTTTAACTTATTTTTATTTTTTTTTTTGAGACAGAGTCTCCCTCTGGCCCAGGCTGGAGAGGAGTGGCACGATCTCGGCTCACCGCAAGCTCCGCCTCCCAGGTTCACGCCATTCTCCTACCTCAGCCTCCCAAGTAGCTGGGACTACAGGCGCCAGCTACCATGCCTGGCTAATTTTTTGTATTTTTAGTAGAGACGGGGGAGTTTCACCGTGTTAGTCAGGATGGTCTCGATCTCCTGAACTCGTGATCCGCCCGCCTCGGCCTCCCAAAGTGCTGGGATTACAGGCGTGAGCCACCGTGCCCGGCCCGTCATCTAGGTTTTAAGCACCGCATGCATTAGCTATTTGTCCTAATGCTCTCCCTCCCCTTGCTCCCAACCCCCCCGAAAAAAACAATTTTTTTAATTAGCAGGAGTAATGGCGTGCACCTGAAGTCCCAGCTACTCGGGAAGCTAAGGAGGGAGGGTCATTTGAGCCTGGGAGGTGGAGGCTGCAGTGAGCCCAGATTGCACCACTTCATCCCAGCGTGGGCTGCAGAATAAGATCCTGTCTCGGCCGGACGCGGTGGCTCACGCCTGTAATCCCAGCACTTTGGGAGGCAGAGGCGGGCGGATCACGAGTTCAGGAGATCGAGACCATCCTGACTAACACGGTGAAACCCCATCTCTACTTAAAATACTACAAAAAAATTAGCCGGGCGTGGTGGCGGGTGCCTGTAGTCCCAGCTACTTGGGAGGTTGAGGCGGGAGAATGGCGAGAACCTGGGAGGTGGAGCTTGCAGCAAGCTGAGATCACGCCACTGCACTCTAGCCTGGGCGACAGAGCAAGACTCCGTCTCAAAAAAAAAAAAAAAAAAAGACCCTGTCTCAAGAAAAAAAAAAAAAACGTTCTATCAAGCATTTTTAGTTGGTTTCAAATAGGAGTGTTAATCCCAAGAATTTAGCCCACCATATTCCCTAAAAATAGACCTCAACATACCCTACTTCTTTAGCCACCCCTGAAAAACATCTCAAATCTCACATGTAGGCTTCGGAAAGTTTGCCCCAAATTCTGAGGCCTTATTTTAAAGCTGTTGCCTTTTTCCTAGGCCTAAAAATGCACTGAATATGAAAATTTTCCCAGGATGACAGGCCACCAGCTGGGAGGCCGAGATGCCTGGAGCTCTCGCAGCCCAAAGCTAATGTGCCATGTGTCAACAGGGATCAGTTGAACCATGAACATTAAAAAAAAAAAAAAAAAAAAAGAATGAAGGGCGAAAGGGACGAAGAAAGTAGGTCAAAGTGATAAATCACCATGACGGCTTCCATGCGTGGAAGAGTGGGGGATTTTTTTCCTGACCTTTTTGTACCTCAATGTTTCCACCAATATTATTTTTTCAACAAATACGTGTTATGTTAACTTTAAGAATATTAAATCAAAAGGCACAAATAAATAATTAAACAGAAAAGAAAGGCTCTACTAGTCCAGCAGACCAGAATTCTCTTTCCAGTAGCAGGGACAAGTTTGGGCAGATCCATTCACAATCCTGCTGATGACCAGAGGCCAGGCTCCTGCCACAGATGGAGGAGCTTAGAGGCTTGGGCTGGGCAGGGGATCAGAGGATCATACACAATCATACACGTGTATGACACACGGGATCATAGGTGATGCAAGGCAGCACCTGCTGGAAGGAGCTCAAGTTGCTGCTTTCATTGACCTGCCCCGTGCACCAGAGCAATTCTGGATGCACTTAGCAGACATCAGTGGAAAGAGAACATTTGGAGTTCAGGAGACTGAGTTCTAGTCCCAGCTCTGCCTAGCACGTTGGGTTTCCCCCTCCAATACCATTCTGCCATGGGAGAGGGATGAGCGGCTTTTCTGCGGGATGAGGGAGCAAGCTAGGAGAAGGGAGAGAGTCACATTTTTCCAAGGACACGTTCCTTGAGAGCTTCAGAAAAGGCTCCACTATACTTTTCTCCTTCCAAAGCTACAGAGATCAAGATTCTCCCCCACTTTCCTCCCACTCTTTCGTTTTGTCCATTCATCAACACATATTTATGGAGTATCTTTACCATTGCAGGCACAGAGACGTACGATATGGAATATAGTTATACGGAATAACTTAACCCTACTTGAACTTCTTCTCAAGTAAATGCTTCAAAAGGATGCCTGTCACCCCTGGGCACATGTCAGGGCGCATGTTAGGGCGTCATCTTAGGGCGCATGTCATCTGTTTCTAGAATCTGGATTTTCTGCTAATGTTTGTTTCAGCCTCTAGTGCTCAGTGCAAGGCAGGCAGGTGGAAGCAGGACCACACAGGTACAGCGACGCTCCAGGAAGATGCATGCTCAGATCTCCAGGTGCCCTGGGGCGGAAACTACCAGGGTCATTCTCCCAGGTTTGGGGGACGGGGGAGCTGCATGTGTTTTCCCACACCACGCTGGCACTGGAGACCAGGAATTTTTAAGCCAGGAAACTCAGCATCTCTGAAATTATCATGGGATCTCTTCCCGACATAGGCAAGGCAAACACTGGTTCAGGCCGGGATGAGGATGAGGTGAGAGGCCCCAGAATCCACACTTGCGCTTGTACCACCAGCACAGAGGATGCGCCTCACTTCCCACACCCAGTCCCAGCCCTGCACTGGGTGGCTGTATTTTTTCCAAGGGGCAGCCCCGGGCACCATGAGGCAAAGCAAACTGTTCCAGGCTACAGGAGAGCACAGGCACTGTGGCCCCCCCAGCCAGGGAAGTGTCTGTGTCCTTTTTCCTCCATGCACTTTCCTGGTTATGGGACTACATGGGAGGGAGCTATGCTGCTCCTCAGCCTGAGAAATTAAGACATCTAAAATCGAGTTGAGATTATTCTTCAGCTTATTTTCCAAACGGATCCAGAACCCCCTCCCTTGCTATTGCCCTGCTTATTGGCACCCCCTCCAATCTTCAATTAATTCACTAATTTATTCAACCGACACTTGCTGAGCACCTACAAATCAGTGTCTCGGCCCTCAGGGAGTCAGCAGTCTAGCTGAGAGGCAAATATTGATCAAACATCAACATGGGCTGGGCACAGTGGCTCAGGCCTGTAATCCCAGCACTTTGGGAGGCCAAGGCAGGTGAATCACCTGAGGTCAGGAGTTTGAGACCAGCTGGCGAACATGGTAAAACCCCATCTCTCTCTCTCTCTTTTTTTTTTTTTTTTTTTGAGATAGAGTCTCGCTCTGTCACCCAGGCTGGAGTGCAGTGGCACCATCTCGGCTCACTGCAACCTCCACTTCCCAGGTTCAAGCAATTCTCCTGCCTCAGCCTCCCGAGTAGCTGGGATTACAGGCATGCACCACCATGCCCGGCCAATTTTTGTATTTTTAGTAGAGATAGAGTTTCACCATGTTGGCCAGGCTGGTCTCTGTCTTACGTGTCCATGTGAAGAGATCACCAAACAGGCTATGTGTGAGCAACAAAGCTGTTTATTTCACTTAGGTGCAGGGGGACTGAGTCCGAAAAGAGAGTCAGCAAAGGGCGGTGGATTATCATTAGTTCTTATAGGTTTTGAGATAGGCGGTGGAGTTAGGAGCCATGTTTTGTGGGCAGGGGGTGGATCTCACAAAGCACATTCTCAAGGGTGGGGATAATTACAAAGAACCTTCTTAAGGGTGGGGGAGATTACAAAGTACATTGATCAGTTAGGGTGGGGCAGAAACAAATTACAATGGTGGAATGTCATAAGTTAAGGCTATTTTCACTTCTTTTGTGGATCTTCAGTTGCTTCAGGCCATCCGGATGTATATGTGCAGGTCACAAGGGATATGATGGCTTAGCTTGGGCTCAGAGGCCTGACAGTCTCAAATTCCTGACCTTGTGATCCACCCACCTTGGCCTCCCAAAGTGCAGGGATTACAGGCATAAGCCACCGCGCCCTGCCCATCTCTCTTAAAAATACAAAAATTATTTTGGGAGGCTGAGGCAAGCGGATCACCAGGTCAAGAGATCGAGACCATCCTGGCCAACATGGTGAAACCCCGTCTCTACTAAAAATACAAAATTTAGCTGGGTGTGTTGGCACGCGCCTGTAGTCCCAACTATTCGGGAGGCTGAGGCAGGAGAATCGCTTGAACTCAGGAGGCAGAGGTTGCAGTGAGCCAAGATTGTGCCACCACACTCCAGCCTGGCAACAGAGTGAGACTCCATCTCAAAAAAAAAAAAAAAATTAGCCAGGTGTGGTGGTGGGTGCCTGTAATCCCAGCTACTCTGGAGGCTGAGGTGGTGGGAGAATTCCTCATACCCAGGAGGCAGAGGTTGCAGCGAGCCGCGATTGCGCCACTGCCCTCCAGCCTGGGCAATAGAGTGAGACTGCGTCTCCAACAAACAAACAACCAAATAGCAACTTGAACCAATGTGCCTCTGCACATTTCACACATGCTACAAAGGAGCGGTGTGGCATGGGAGAGCATTGACCAAGCCTCGGGTCAGGGAGGGCTTCCAGAGCAAGTGCAGCTCTGAAAGGCAGGTTGAACGCCTCTAGCAAGGTCCTGGGACCCTTTAAGTCCTGAAGGGAGGTCAGTGTAGCTGGGAGAGAGGGAAGGGGTGGCATGGGGTTGTCAAGGAGGCACAGGTGGCCAACCTAGCCTGTGTAGACCCTCCACTGCTGAATGTATATATAATTTTTATTTTAAGAGCAATGGAAATCTATTGAACTGTTTTAAAGAGAGAGAGGAAGAGAGACACACACACAGATACACACAGAACCTGGCCTTGGTGGGTGTAGGAGGGAGAACTGAATGACAGCTCTCAGGTCTCTGATTCACACATTTGGATGCTCACCGAGGGCATCTTCCTCTGGGAGCTTTGGCTGGTGTGGGGAACCAGGCAGGTTGGGAGCCCTGGAGATGGCGTGCCTAGTCGGGAGAAGGGGGCAGGCTGGGCCTGAGATTGCGATACGACCTGGGTCCCAGCAGCCATTTTACTCCCTCTCAGTCTGTTGGAGCCTTGGGGCTGGCAGGGAGGGTCATTAGAATGTTCTCTGCAGAAAACTCAAAAAGCCCGCAGGAGTATGAGAGTCTGTGCTATTTCGGCATTCCCTCCCATTTCACTCACTGCCTCGAGGGAATGATAAATGAGAAACCTGCTCAAAAAGCCTGGCTGGACCCAGGGTCTGCTTGAAGGCCTGTGCTCTGGGGCTGGAAAGGGGAGGGGGGAGGGGAGAGGGAGGAAGGAGAGATGAAGGAGAGGGAAGGGAGAAGGGAGAGGGAAAGGGGAGGAAAGGGAAGGAAGGGAAGGAAGGGAGAGGGAACTAGGAGGGGAGGAGAGAGGAGAAGGAAGGGCGGGAGTGGGGGAGGAGGGGACAGGGAGAGGTAGGGGAGGGGAGGAGGAGGCCGAGGGGGAGGGCATAAGGCCTGCAGCTGTCTGCAGAGCCCCACGCCTGCCACACGGTGAGTCACAGTGCCAGCTCCCACTGCCTGCCTCTATTTTTATATCAGCGCCTGCTCATATCTGACTCGTTAACTAAGCCTTCCAACTGGTGGAGGGGAATCTGGTGGCAGAGGATGAGGGCTGAGGGAATAATTTAGAAGTCTACATAGGAATTATAAAGCGATCCCTCTCTCTTATCAGGAGCTCTTCGCCTTTTTAATAACCAGGCGCTTTCAGCTGCTGCTCTAGAGGGCTGTGGGGAGTTGTCAGCCCTCCCAGCAGTAATCAGCGTTCTGGGAAGGAGAACAGAGTCAATCAGAACAACCGCCTGGGCTTTGGCACCAAAGGGTGGTAGCAGCTGCAGGAGGGGCTCAGGGAAGCTGCGCTAATAGGCACTTAAATGTGACACCCACATAATAAGGATCCTAAACAGATGGTGGGGGGCTGCTGCTATCATGTGGTGCATATAATAGATGATCAGAGCAAATGACAGGCACGCCGCCTGGGGCTACCATTCTGCAGAGGGTCGATTCGAATGGGTTGACACCTGCTGGCTTGGGCCGGCATCCCTTTCCTCCCTCACTGCTCCATGTGGATCTGTCCTGAAGCTGCATGCTGGGTGGAAGAGGAGGATCTTCTCTGACAGAGGACAACTGTTCTGTGGTCAAGTGTATACCACTCCCCTGCTAGAACCGCGGAACGAGCTCAAACCAGAAGATGAATGTTGGACATGTACATCCTGTTGCCTTCAAAATACTCAGAAGAGGGGAATTCAGAAGAGGGGAATTCAGGTTTTCTATTGCTAAGAGGAACTTGGGGTGAGCTGGGAGCCCTGCGGCACCCCCCTTTCTGCAATGCTCAGAGAGGGATGGGCAGCCAGAGTTGATGTGTGCCTGGGATGGATGCCGGCCCTGCTGTTCGCTCCCAGCTCCTGGGTTTGGTGGACAAGAGGCATGGGCACATGTCTGCTCTGTCCTCAGGAAGAATCCCCACGTTCAGAACAAGATGCCAGAGACCCAGGTTCCCAGGTCCTGCCTGCACGCCGAAGCTGAGTCCTGGCCCCAGCATAGCTCCAAGGGCCCCAGGACCATGCCTGGGGGTAGGGGATGCCTGGCCGTGGTACAGCCCTCTCCTTTCTGGAGGCTCCTGGGTATCAGCTGTCCTTTCCTTCCCACACTCTGCCTGAATGTAGAAGGAAAAAGAGGGCCGCTGGCAAAGGCCTTGTTCTTTCCCCCAGCCCCTTGGACAAGTAAGCACAGCTTTAAATCCAAACTTAAGAGCCAGGAGAGCGGCTCTGGTGGGCATCTCCCCAGGGTTCTTATGCTCTGGGGGAAAGACAAGAGCATCCAGACCCTGCCTGGGAGGTCCCGGGGCCTGCGGCCTCAGTGCATACCCTGCACTCTCCTGCGCCACCCTCCCCCATACCCTGCAGCACCCCCTCCTTCTCTGCACTTTGGCCCGTTCTCAGGGACATTGTCTCTCAGTGCCTCAGGTGCCTGGCTCCAGGGAGGCCTGGGAGCTCACTCCACACCGTGCTCCCACCCTTCTGATCAGGAATTCAAACTGCTTTGCCTTTCCTGCACATGTACACGGAGCTGTGTGCGTGGGGTCCACGAATCTGGGCAGAAGGTAGCCTTGAACTGCTTGGACACCCTCCCTCGGCACCAGCTTTCTGACTTGGGTTTTGTTAATCTCAGGTACTCCACGAGAGCAGTGGCCAAGTTTCCTTTATAACGTGCCCCCTAGGAGCCCATGTAGGTCCTTATACCCGGGGACAGCTCAGGGAAGGCCTGGTGGCTGATCAGTGAGTCTCCTGGCATTTGTGTCCACCCTGAACTGGGTGAAGGGATCTTTCCTCCGGGGCCAAGAACTTAATGAGCTGCCTGCTTGGGAGGAAAGCTGGACATATTCCCATTGAGTAGATTTGAAAATCAAAGCTGATGGTTGATCATAAAGTCATGGAGCCTGTGTCTCTAGTGTCACGGAATGTTCAGAGGGGACGTGGTGGTGGGGATGGTGGGCAAGTCCGGGGCATGGAAGCTCTCAGACTCCTTCCTGGGTAGGAGATAAAAGGGAGCATTTCCCTTTGGATCCTGTCAGTCAGAGCCAGTGTTGAGAACAGTACCCTCCGCCTTCCTTAAGCAGATTTTTACCTTTGCTGTCCTCTAAGCAACCTCCTTGTGTTCCATTTCACAGGCTCCCCATTATCAGGCTGTATTTATTCCCCTTCCCCTCCCTACAGCCCCCTGGTCCTCCTAACTGGGCTGAAAGTGCCTGAGCTGGTCTGACCGCAGCTCCTCTGCCTGGCTCCAGAACCTGGGGCAGGAAGCCGGGCTCCAGTGGGAGAAGCCTGAGGCAGGCAGCCCGGGCGGGCCCACGGGGCTGTGCTCACTGTGACAGCTGGGCCACATACCTGCCATTCCCTGCAGCATGCTCATCCTCTTGATATAGGGATGCTATTGGCTGCCCAGCCAGTGAGGCCTTGGGCTCTGGGACCAGACGCCCTGCTGCTTTTAGGGCAAGGCCAGTGGGGACAGGCTAGGACAGGCGTCAGCTTTCTTTCTCTCCTTGCATGGCCAGGGCCTGCAGCCCGCTTTCTGATTTGTGTGTATTATTAGGTCTCAGAGATTCTTGCAGCCTGGGTGAGCCTCAGTGGGTGGGGCCCACCCGGATTCCCACCCCACTCTGTGGAGGAACTGTATCCGGAATCTGAGCTCTGTCCAGGGTCCTCAGCCCGGCTGAGAGAGACCTGGCCCACTGCCTGCTTCCAGGCAGAATGAAGAAGGTGCCATTTCTCATCCCCACTGTCCCTGAGGCCACATGCGGCCTGCCTTGCTCAGCTGTCCCTCTGGCACCCTGCACCTAATGGCTTCTTTCTGTTCTCTAGATTATCCTAGCTCACAGCTGACAAGGGCCTAACAGCCTTCTTCTCTTGGTAACATACGAGCAAGTTTACCTGGGTGGATAATATCGTGACTCAACGGGACCTACTGCTCCTGGAGAGGTGGGTGGGGTCCCATCCAGGGCAGGGCCCACCTTGCCCCACAGGCAGGACCCTGTTAGGCTAAGCTTCGGGCTGGGAGGAAAGCGAACTCTCCTGCCCTTTCCGACGCCTAAGGACCATTGACTGGAGGGAGAGGGGCCCTGCGTCTTTGCACGGGGGATATGGGCAGGGGCCGGCGTGTTGAGGAAAGTGAACCCCCTTCATTGACTGCGTTTAGCCAGGGGAAGCAAGCCCCTGCCCAGGCCCATCCCAGGGTCGCAGAGTTAACGCTAAACAGGGCGCCTTGGAGCTGACCGGGTGGGGCGGGTTCGCGCTGCCTCGGCCTCGCCCGCCTCTGAGCGGGTGGGTGGGGGGGCTTAGGGCCCTGGCCAGGCCTAGAAAGCAGATCTGGCTGGATCTGATCGCTTCTCACCATGGTTTGAATGTTTGTGCGAAGAGCTGATTGCCCTGGAGGCGAATTCCCGAGAAGCCGCCAGAGAGCCGCGTGAGTGCGCCCAGCTGGGGCGTCCGAGGGCGAATCCGGCTAGGGCGCCATTCCTGCGGCGCGGAGCCGCAGCAGCAAAACCCGCGTGGGGCCGCGGTCGCCCTCCCTCCCTCCACAGACTGCTTTCCCCAAAGCAGTCACCCCTCAGGCCAGCCTCATCTGCGTGTCTTCACCACTCTGGAGTGTCACATCCCTGCGGTAACCCCTCCGCCGCGCACGCCAGACGCTCAGTCCGCGGGGCACTCGGGGCAGGGCCTGCTCCGCCTCCCCACCTCGCTCCCTCCCAGGACAGCCCCTCGGGGACCAGCGCTCCCTCTCGGGCCTTATCTGCCACATTTGTAAAGCAAGGGGCACGTTAATCACTTCCAGGGTCTCTCTTTCCCCCCCAGCCCTGAGCTCCTGCCTCGGTTGCCGCTCCATAGCTCCGGGACGCTCAGGCCCCCGAATGCCAACTTTGACGGGGGCGGCCTTCAAATCCCAGAGGACGCGCTCGCTCTGCGTCCCCGACTGGCGGCGCGGTGCCTCCCTCGCCTATGCAGCAGAGTCAACTCGGGGCCTTTTTTGTGTGCAGGAGCTGTTCACGTCGTATTTTGCCGGTTGAGGAACTCCAGACCCAGGCCACGTCTTTTCACTGTGGGGAAAAAAAGCCACTTGTGAAAAACTTATCCCCCATGGCATGGACTGCGTAGGAGACAGTGAATGAAAGAAGCGACCAACCTCAGCATGAACTAAACCCAGAGACCAGGGCGGGAGGGGAGGAGAGAGGGGGAGAGGGGTCAGAGGCCAGGCTCTCTGTCTGGTGGAGACGGCCCAACCGCTGCTTCCGAAACAGCAGAGACATCTGATACACACAGAGGTCTTTTGTGAATGGCGTTTGTTTGTTTGTTGGGAGCCGTGTGGAGGGCATGACACTTTTTTTGATGGCAATCAGAGCAGGGGCTGAGACCAACCATGGTTGATGTGGTGCCGACCACGGGCTGCAAACATGAACTCAGAGATAGGATAGTAAGTGGAGGAGAATGTCCCGCTGAGGCAGACAGCAGCAGAGGGGTTACATGTGATAACAATACCACAACGAGGAGTTAACATTTGTGCTGCACTTAGAATAGTGCATTCAGCAGGTGAAGTTCTATATGTGTGTTCATTGAATGCATTTTTAAAAGGATACATTTTTTTTAAAACCTCAGTTAGCTCAAGCTTTTATTCAAGTAAACTTTTATTTTGGGGAAATTTGAGATTTGCAGAAAAATTTGAAGTTGCTCTGGTGGGACATAGGTTTCCATATATCCTGTACCCAGTTCCCCCTATTGTTAACACTGTACATTACCTTGGTACAACCATCACACTAAACAATCAGTTGTGGCAAATTCCATTTTTTTTTT
The DNA here is from genome assembly GCF_009828535.3 of Hylobates moloch. Lineage (NCBI taxonomy): Eukaryota > Metazoa > Chordata > Mammalia > Primates > Hylobatidae > Hylobates > Hylobates moloch. The sequence continues at coordinate 62,082,729 of NW_026652293.1, read as the reverse complement.
TTTTTTTTTTTGAGATGGAATCTTGCTCTGTCGCCCAGGGTAGAGTGCAGTGGCACAGTCTAGGCTCACCGCAACTTCCACCTCCTGGATTCAAGAGATTCTCCTGTCTCAGCCTCCCAGGTAGCTGGGATTACAGCCATGCACCACCACGCCCGGCTAATTTTTGTATTTTTTAGTCGAGATGGGGCTTCACCATGTTGGCCAGGCTGGTTTCAAACTCTGGACCTCAACTGATCCACCTGCCTCGGCCTCCCAAAGTGGTGAGATTACAGGCATGAACCACCACGCCCGGTCTATTTTTTAATTGTAAAAAAATTATTTGTAGAGAGAGGGGTCTTGCTTTGTTGTCCAGGTTGGTCTATGAACTCCTGGCTTCAGGGGATCCTCCTACCTTGGCCTCTGAAAGTGCTGGGATTACAGGTGTGAGCCACCACGCCCTGGTACATTCACATTACTTAAACTCCAGGTTTTACTTGGATTTTACCTGTTTTCCCATAGAGTGCCCTCTTTCTGTTCCAGGATCCCATTGAGGATGCCACGTTATACATAGCCATCATGTTTTCTTATTCTCCTCTGGTCTGTAATAGATTCTCAGTCTTTCCTTGTTTTTCGTGACCTTGACAGTTTTGAGGAGTCTGGTAATACTCCTTTGTAGATGGAGATGTGTAAAATGTCCTCAATGTGGATTTTCTCTGATGTTTCTCTCATGATTAGCCGGGGGTTATGGGTGTTTGGAAGGAACACTAAAGAGGTGGAGTGCCAGCCGGGGGCGGTGGCTCACGCCTGTAATCTCATCACTTTGGGAGGCTGAGGCAGGTGGATCACGAGGTCAGGAGTTTGAGACCAGCCTGGCCGACATAGTGAAATCCCGTCTCTACTAAAAATACAGAAAATTAGCTGGGTGTGGTGTGGTGGGGTACATGTAATCCCAGCTACTTGGGAGGCTGAGGCAGGAGAATTGCTAGAACCCGGGAGGCAGAGGTTGCAGTCAGCTGAGATTGCACCACTGCACTCCAGCCTGGGCGACAGTATGAAACTCCATCTCAAAAAAAAAAAAAAAAAAAAAGCTGGAATGCCCTTCTTACGGCATCCTAGAAGCGGGTACATGGCATGCCATCCCTGGTAATGTTCACCCTAATCACTTGGTTAAGGTGGTGTCTGCCAGATCTCTCTACTCTTAAGTCACTATTTTTCACTTTTTCTACAACATTCTTTGGAGCCCAGCCTTATTGGGGGTGGGGAAATTAAACTCCACCTCCTGGATGGGGACGCATCTAATATATTGTTTGGAATCCTTTGCAAGGAGGAGCCACCCCTTATCACTATTCAATCATAATTTATATCAGTATAAATGTACATATAGTTATTTTGTACCTTGGGTTATAATCCAATTATTTGTTCTTTATTTTGTTGCTTAAATGGTTGCGGCTTTGCCCATCTGAAGCTCTTTTGGGTGGGCTCCTGTGTTCTTTTGACATGCCATAATACTTCTGTTTATCCAGCACTTCCTTACTTTCTGTTAAGGGTGTTGCTTTGTCTCTCAGGCTGGAGTGCCATGGTGTGATCTTGGCTCACTGCAGCCTCAGCTGTTCGAGCTCAAGCAATCCTCCCACCCCAGCCTCCTGAGTATCTGGGACCATAGGCGTGCACCACCACACCCAGCTAACTTTTTAAAAGTTATTATTTGTAGAGATGAGCTCCCCCTATGTTGCCCAGGCTGGTCTTGAACTCCTGGACTCAAGCAATCATCCCACCTCAGCTTCCCAAACTGCTGGAATTACAGGCATGAGCCACCACACTGGCTGCTTATCTTATTTCTATCTCAAGAGGATATATGTATTTTTACTTTTGTATCTATCTCAAGAGGACTCTATTTTTACTTTTCACCCAGTTGCCTGCCATCATATAGCTACCAATGGCGCCAGACTCAAATGGCACATCCCCACAAAATAGCCCCTCATTCCAGAGCCAGCTCTCGTAAGGATGGGAAGGAGTCCTGTCCTCATGGTCTGGCCTGTGTCTTCTGGGCATCCTTTCTCTGGTCTCTGGGTGCCACCCTTCCCCCTTACTATGCTGGTAGCTCCTTGGTCACTTTAGAGCTGATGCCAGCACCTCCTGCTGGATGGGGTGTCCTTGCTCAGAAACCTCTAGGTGCCCTGGCTGGGTCATTAGCATCCACAGGTTCCCCTTTCCTGAGGGGGAGGTGTGCCCACAGGTGCTGCTTTGGCCACAAGGACCATGAGAAACCTGGTCTTCGCTCCTGCAGGAAAAGGTCATTCTAGTCTTCCTCCTTCGCAGCACAATCTCCTCCCACTGCCAGGTGCTATTGGCTTCCTGGTCCTGCAGTCTGAAAGTGGCCCTGAATTCAGTGTCATGGCCTGAGCTCTGCCTCCACCTTTGGGGCGACTGGTAGTGACTGGCCACCGTCCCTCACAGCCTGTTGTGGAGGACTTTGTGGTGAAGGTGGGAGCGGGCCCCGGCTCCCTTCCACCTGTCCCTCCTATGCACTGGGGCAAAAGGGCTGTGTCACTGGAGCTTTAGATTTTGTTCACTTTCAAGTCAAGCTCACAGAAGACATAGATTCCAGACGCTTCTGGATTAAAGGAGAAAGAATCTTGGCTGAAAACACCCTGGAGGATGAAGCATGAAGGGTCTTATTGAGGAGAGGCTGTGTGGAGGAGGCATCCTCACTCTTCCTTCTGCTCAAGACCTTACCAGGTGGGGCCATGCTGATGGCGCGTGGGGTGCGGTGCTTGATATGTGCTCCATCCTGGTATGTAAATCTGAGGCAGGTAAGTCAAGGAGATAGGCTCTAATTGTGCACCCACTGTGTACTCAGCACTCTTCTGGCCACTGGGGGAAATAACAGGGCAAGGGGAGACCTTTCTCCTGTCCCGACGAGCTCACGGTCTTCAGGAAAAGGTAGGATGTGCAGGGACCACCCTGGGAGCACAGGTCCTGGTCATGCAGTTCAGACGTTCAGGGCCCGTGTGACCTCTGTGGGCTGGCACCTCTTGACAAAGGCTTCCCATAGGCTGGGGATGGGGCGGGTGGAGAGAGCAGGTGGTGTGTGATGTTTAGCAGCAGACCCTGAGTCTGATGGTTACTGAATCTCAGTGATCACTATCCAGATGTGTGATCTCAGGGGATCCACCTTGCTCCTCCAAGCCTCCACTTCCTTGTGTATAGAACAAGAGAAATAGTTGCAAGATTATTGTGAGGATAAAGGTGATGTTGTCTACATAACCCTCAGCTGGGTGTGTGGTGCACAATAGCCGTTCAGTTACTGGTAGTAGCCGTCATTGTTATTTAGAAAGGAAGGGCCTTTCTAAAAGGGTGTCGAGGCTCACACCTGTATTCTTAGCACTTTGGGAGGCCAAAGTGAGAGGACTGCTTGAGCCCAGGAGTTCGAGACCAGCCTGGGCAACATAGCGAGACCCACCCCGCCATCTCTACAAAAAATTAAAAAATTGGTGGAGCATGGTGGCACGTGCCTGTAGTCCCAGCTACTCAGGAGGCTGAAGTGGGAGGATCACTTGAGCCCAAGAGTTCAAGGCTGCAGTGAGCTAAGATTGCACCACTGCACTCCAGCCTAGGCAATAGAATGAAACCTTGTACAAAAAAAAAAAATCCCTAAATAAATAAAAAGGAAGGCCAAGTCCAAGGCCACCTGCTCCGGCTACTCTCATCCCCCACAATCTCGACGCTGCATCTTCCATGACGCTCCTGGAAGAACAGGACCACAACCCTGTTCCCTTATGCGCTTGCCTCAGATTGGAGCAGGCACAGTGGTCTCCTCACCTCTTCCCTTGGAAGCAGAAAAGGCTACAGTTGAATGGTAGACACAATAATGGCCCCCAAAGATGTCCGTGTCCTAATCCCTGGAACCTGTTATCTTAATATGGCAAAAAAGACTGGTAAGGACCTCTGTAGTTGGGAGACCATCTTGTATTTTCTGAATGGGCTCAATTTAATCACAAGCGTGCTTATGAGAGGGAGGCAGGAGGGTCAGTCAGAGGAGGTGGGACAATAGACACAGCATTGGAGGGGCAATGGCAGAAGGAGACCATGAGCCTAGGAGTGCAGGTGGCTTCACTCCTGGGCTCATGGATTCTCCCCTAGAACACAGCCTTGTCAACACCTTGATTTGAGACCCGTTTCAAACTTGTGACCTCTCAAAGTATAATACATTTGTATTTTGGAAGCCACTAAGTTTGTGGTAATTTGTTAATGCAGCAATAGAAAACGAATACAAGTGTGTTATGAAAAATGACCCTTTCCTGGGCTGATTTGCCTCTTCTTGGGATGGGCCAAACCTTCTACAGAGGCTAAATAGAGACCACGTTGCAAAGGGCCGTGTTTTTCTTTGGGATCCGTATTACAAACCTGTTACCCTGGGGTAATTAACATTGACGCTTTCATTTCCACCACTTCCACGTCAAAAGCAAATTTGTTATATGCATCAATCCTACTTGGATGAAGGCAAACTCGGTTTCCCTTCTTTGGAGTTCTTGCCAACTCTCCTTGGAAGACAGTAATGATCCGCCTTTGCTATTTAGAGCATCTTCATTTCCTGAATATCAAGATGACAACAATATCCTATAGATATATCCTCTGCAACCTGAAGATTTATTTTCACACGCTGCTTTTTCTTTCCAAATAACAAAGCGTCTCCAAGGGAAAGGCAGCTTCCTGGAGCTGGGCATGCGGGATGGCGGAGTTGGTGTGTGTGTGCACGTGCCTGCGAGTGTGGGGGCTCCATGTGTTCTCAGCCTCTCCAGAAATAGATGGGCTGAGCTTTCAGTGAGTTTGAGGAAGCCTTGAAAAAAAAAAACAAAAAAAAAACAAACCCTGCTCTATTCTTTGGCATTGTAGCTGGTTTAAGATTAAACCAGAAATATGTCCCTTGATGTAAGGTTCTTCTGCCAGCCAGCAGGACTCTCGGCAAATAGGAGTCCTCGGTTATCTCACAGACATGGCCAGTGAGAAAACTGGCAGAACCTCGGTCCTTCATCTAGAGCTCATGAAGCCACACTGGAATGGCACTCGGGAGTTTATGTAGCAGTACTTGGCACATGTATAATCTCAAACCTATGAGGTCGATGTTATTATTCCCTTTTACAAAGAATAATTACTCTTTTTTTCCTTGTTTTTTTGAGACAGGGTCTTGCTCTCTCTCCCAGGCTAGAGTGCAGTGGTGTGATCATAGCTCACTGCAACCTCAAATCCCTGGGCTTGAGTGATCCTCTCATCTCAGCCTCCTGAGTAGCCAAGACTACAGGAACACACTACCACGCCCACCTAGTTTAAAAATTATTATTTCTAGTAGACACAAGATCTTGCTATGTTGCCCAGGCTGGTCTTGAACTCCTGGGCTCAAGCGATCCTCCCACCTCAGCCTCCCAAGGTGCTGAGATTACAGGCATGAGCCACTGTGTGGCTTTTTTCCTTTCTCTTTTTTGAGAGCTTGAGATTTGACAGGGCCTGTGTTAGGCTCCTTACTTAGTTACTTAGTACAAGTACCTTACTTCCTTAGTACAAGTTGAGCATCCTTAATCTGAAAATCCAATATCCGAATGCTCCTAAATCCAAATCTTTTAAAGAACTGACATAATGCCACAAGTAGAAAATTCCATGCCTGGTCTGGCATGGTGGTTCATGCCTATAATCCCAGCACTTTGGGAGGCTGAGGCGGGCGGATCGCCTGAAGTCAGGAGTTCAAGACCAGCCTGGCCAACATGACGAAACCCCGTCTCTACTAAAAATACAAAAAATAGCTGGGTGTGGTGGCACACACTTGTAATACCAGCTACTTGGGAAGTTGAGGCAGGAAAATCCCTTGAACCCGGGCGGTGGAGGTTGCAATGATTGTGCCACTGCACTCCAACCTAAGTGACAGCGAGACTCTGTCTCAAAAAAAAAAAAAAAAAAAAAAATTCCACACCTGACCTCTGACCTCACGTGATGGGTCACAGTCAAAACGCAGTTGCACTACACACAGTTTATTCAGCGTCCCTAAGGGGGAAAAGGCTCTCCCAGCCCCCTTCAGCTGCAATATATCTTTTCCACACATGCCCAGATCCCCCCATGCAAGCATGCCCACAAAGAGTAATGAAATAAAAACTTTGTTTCAGGCACAAAATTATCTAAAGTATTGTATACAATTACCTTGAGCCTATGTGTATAAGATGTATATGAAACAAAAATGAATTTCGTGTTTAGAGATGGGTCCCATCCTCAAGAGATCTCATTATATAATATATGCAAATATTTCAATATTCAAAAAATTCTGGCTGGGCACAGTGGCTCACACCTGTAATCCCAGTGCTTTGGGAGATTGAGCTGGGCAGATTGCTCAAGCCCAAGAGTTCGAGGCTGCAGTAATCTATGATGGCATCACTGTACTCCAGCTTAGGCGACAGAGCTAGACCCTGTCTCAAAAGAAAAAAAAAATCCCAAATCCAAAACACATCTGGTGCCAAGTATTTCAGATGACGAATACCCAACCTGTATAGCGTTTGGGAGCCCAAACGCAGGAGCCAAACTGCCTGGGTTTGTGTCCTGGCTCCCCCTCTTATCAGCTGCATGGCTTTGCTCAAACTTTGTCACCTCTCAGTGCCTGCGTTCCCTCCTCTGTTAGGTATCCTGGAGATGGCTGTGAGGATGACGTGAGATAATATTTGTAGGGTGCTCAGAATGGTGCCAGGCATGTAAGAGGAGCACACTGCATCCTTTCAAGACAGGTATTTGTAGCTGGTGCTCAGGTTCCAGTTGGACTGAACTCGCGTCGGAGTCTTGCTGGCCTCTCCAAGAAAGAATTCTTTCTCCCCATCAGAGAGAGAACTTCCTCCTATGTTAGGTTGTTTGGCTGTGAGGCAGTAACTCTAATTGGATTAGCCTGAGTCTTGTATAATCTGTGATGATCAGTTGATTTTCAACAAGGGCGCCAAGACAATTCAATGGGAGAAAAGGATAGCGCGGCTCCTTTGGAAAACAGTTTGCAGTTCCCCCCAAATTAAATATAAACTCATCATAGGACCCAGAAATTCCACCCTTAGGTATATGCCCCAAAGAACGGAAAGCAGGGACTGGAACAGATGTTTGTACATCCGTGTTCATACCAGCACTATTCACAATAGCCAGAAGGTGGAAACAACCCAATTGTCCCCACCAGATGGATGGACAAAATGCGGTCTATCCATACAATGGAATATTATTTAGCCGTAAAAGGAATGAAATGCAGATGCATGCTGTAACATGGATGAATCTTGAAAACATCAGGCTAAGTGAAAAGCCAGACACGAAAGGCCATGTATTGTATGAGTCCATTTGTATGGGATGTCCAGAACAGGTGCGTCCCTGCAGACAGAGAGCAGACAGGCAGCTGCTCAGAGGCCAGGGGAGGAGAGGCATGGGGAAGAACTGTCTAGTGGAGGTAGGGTTCATTTGGGGTGGATGAAAATGTTTTGGAACCGGGGGGAGATGGTGGCTGCGCAACACTGTGAATGTACTAAATGCCACTGAGTAGATTGTTCACTCTAAAATGGTAAATCTTATCTTAATTTCATCTCAATAAAAAATTAAGGCGGGAGACTCACTTGAACCTGGGAGGCAGAGGTTGCAGTGAGCAGAGATTGCACCATTGCACTCCAGCCTGGGCAACAGAGCAAGACTCCATCTTAAAAAAATAAATAAATAAGACAATGATTACTCATGGGAGGATATGATGATGGAAAGAGGACAGCGAAGGACTTCTGGGTTGCCAGGTACGTCCTGTTTCTTAATTAGGGTGTGGAACATACCAGTGCATTCACCGTGTGTGAAAATTCATCAAGCTATGCACATGATCTGATGCTTTGCTGAATGTATGTTATACATCTATAAAAAAGTTAAAATGGAAAAAAAAAGTGCCCAAGACAGTACCTGGAGCATATGAGGGCTCCACAACCCTTCATCTCCACCCCCGCCCCCCAGCTCCCTCGCCAGTCCTCCTCCCTCACCTATCTGTCTTCCTGATTTCTTTCAGAAGTGCAGTTTGGAGAGGAAAGAAGCCATATCTCAGTCCTGTCACCAATAGCTGATGTAATCTCAAGAGAGTTGCATTTCCCACAGTGGAGACGTCACACATCACAGCTAAATCCTCCAAGATGACTCGGCTGTGGAATCCCAATGAAGAATGCAATAGGTAATCTACTGAGGGAAGAGTTTACAAGACTCCAGATAGCAAGAAAAATGGGCATGAGTGTTTAATATTTGAAAGGTTCTTTCTGCCCTCGATCATTAAACACCATGCTAACTGGTACAAAATATTCTCTTAAATCATTTTCATGAAAGTTTCAAAAGAATTTTCTCCTATGTCAGGTTGCTTTTGAGCAGGAGCTCATGCAATTCCTCTCCAGGGGTGGAGGGCTGAGAGCCCTGCTCGGTCCATGGTGGGTGGCATGAGGAGCTCACAGTACAGCCTTAGGAGGGCATTCTGTGTGGATTTGTATCACCACCCTTTTCATCAATGACTCCAAGAAGGAGCTGCAAGTACCACAGGCTTCCAGATCTTCAGGTGTGGCCTGGGACAGTGTTGCGTATTCTCAGCTACTCGGGGGGCTGAGGAGGGAGGATCACTTGATGCCAGGAGTTTGAGGCTGCAGTGAGCTAGTGTCACACCACTGCATTCTAGCCTGGGTGACAGAGACCTCATCTCTAAAACAAACAAATAAAACAGCTGTGGAGGATGCACCTGCTGGTAGCTCCCCACACTCTGCCCACTGGGGTCTCTTTCAGACCCTCAAACAAGCAATCTCTGTCCTGCCCTGAGGCCTTTGCACAGCTGCTCCCTCTGCCCGTGATTCCCAAGCTTCCTCCTGTCTGGGCATTCTTCCCACCCTTCAGAGATCAGCTGAAGCATCTCTTGGCAGAGAAGCTGTTTTAAGGGGACCCAGGATTTGTTTCCTCAGGTCTGGTGAGACACATGAGCACAGGAATGACTGTCATGAAGGAGGAAGTTTATATGTGCAGGTCCCTAGAAACAGGAGGCCTGGCACGCCACTCAGAGCCGCACGGGGAGGCGCCAGGTGGGTCAGGAGGCAGAGGGGGAGTGAGGGAGCGGTGGGCAAGAGCCTTTGCTGTGATTTCCATGGGAAGGAAGGAGGGGGGCAGGGTAAGTGGGCTGAGGATGAGCTAGTTTGGATCATCTAAAGGCTGTGGGGCATAGGGACTGTCCCTAGTTGTCTGGTACCTGGGGTGATTAGGGCAGGAGAGAGTGGCCCAGAGTATGAGAGCCCCATACAGGAGGTGGTTGGGGTGTTGGCTCTGTTCTTTTTAAATTGGCTTTTTCTGGGAGTGGGGCCCTGAAAGTGGCAACAGAGGGTGGGAAGGTGACACTATTACCAAAAAGGTGTGTTAGATGCGTCGTCTCCAGCTGAATTTTTTTCTAAACCAGGTCTCTGCTGGGAAATAATACTTGTTCTAATTCCTGTAGAATTAACTCCCTGACCACATACTTCTCCAAAGTAGCCTAATCTGTGGCTGGCATTTTCCCAAACATAGATGAATTCCATTTGGCTGTGGAGCCAAACAAGTGACTTCCTGGACCAGAAGAAAACGAAGACTCAGGGAAGATGGGCTGCCAGGCCCTAGATACAGAAAAAGTGTAGAAAAGAGTCAATCAGTAAAACAAAAAGGGGGGCGGACATGGGAGGGGTGTGAAGGGGGCAACCTGTCCTAACACTGGTTATTATCATTGTTTTGACCTTTAGAAATCCGATGTGTGAAAAAAATGTAATTGTTGACTTCACTTGTATTTCTTTGTTTACTAGTGAAGTTGAAATTTACTTTTTCTTTTTTCTTTATTTTTTTGAGATGGTGTCTCCCTCATGTCGCCCAGGCTGGAGTGCAATGGCGAGATCTCGGCTCTCTGCAACCTCTGCCTCCTGGGTTCAAGCGATTCTCCTGCCTCAGCCTCCTGAGTAGCTGGGATTACAGGCTCCTGCCACCAGGCCTGGCTAATTATTGTACTTTTTAGTAGAGACGGGGTTTCGCCTTGTTGGCCAGGCTGATCTTGAACTCCTGGCCTCAGGTGATTCACCCGCCTTGGACTCCCAAAGCAGTGAGATTACAGGCTTGAGCCACCGTGCCCAGCCTATTTTATTGTATTTTTTAAGTTCTGGGATACATGTGCAGAATGTGCAGGTTTGTTACATAGGTATACATGTGCCATGGTGGTTTGCTGGACCCATCCACCTGTTGTTTAGGTTTTAAGTCCCACATGCATTAGGTTTTTGTCCTAATGTTCTCCCTCCCCTTGCCTCCCGCCACTGGACAGGCCCCGGTATATGATGTTCCCCTCCCTGTGTCCATGTGTTCTCATTGTTCAACTCCCACTTATGAGTGAGAACATGAAATGTTTGACTTTCTGTTCCATGTTAGTTTGCTGAGAATGATGGTTTCCAGCTTCATCCATGTCCCTGCGAAGGACATGATCTCATTCATTTTTATGGCTGCATAGTATTCTGTGGTGTATATGTGCTACATTTTCTTTATCCAGTCTATCATTGATGGGCATTTGGGTTGGTTCCAAGTCTTTGCTATTGTAAATAGTGCTGCAATAAACATACGTGTGCATGTGTCTTTATAGTAGAATGATTTATACTCCTTTGTATATATACCCAATAATGGGGTCACTGGGTCAGAACTTTATTTTTTGTGCAGTGTGTGTGGAAGATGCTTACTGGCCAGGTTTTTTCTCTGGTGACTGGCCTGTTTGTATCCTTTCCCCATTCGTTGAAGGGTGCGTCCATTTTCCTTATTAGTTTGTAAGGACTATTTACATTCTAATTTCCAGGCTGGTCTGCATGTTGTACATCGCTTTTTCTGGTTCATCAGTGTCAGGCAAATTCTTTCTGAATGGCCACGCTGAGGTGGATGTGCAGTTATTTACACACTATCAGTCAGCGTAGGTGTGCATTTCTATGGTTGGAGCCAATTTTTTGATTGCCTGCTGGCAAGGAAAACTCTTGTCACTAGGGATGATAAATTTGCTTCCCTCAAGTGTCTTTGAATGAATGGGGCTGAGAGTACTTTATGGGCTTTACCAGCTCTTAAGACACCCTTGCTTGTTGGGTGTGAAGAGAAATATTGGGCAGTTCAAAGCCCTGGGTAACAGGGAGAATAATGATGAGGGCTTAGACTGGGAGACAGAAGCCTCCTAACTTGCAGTGAGATCCCGGCAAGAAACGGAATTTCTCCAGGGATCATCTAAAAAGTAAGGCAGTGACATTTAGGGGGTTGGACTGGGGGTCTGCAGCAGTTCCCTTGGGGAGACCAGTGAGTGTGGAGAGCAGATGTGAAAGGGAACTTGTACTGTTTCCTTTCTATACTTCTGTTCCACTTGGGTTTTATTTTATTTTTTATTTTTATTTTTATTTTTGAAATTGAGTCTCACTCTGTTGCCGCTTACTGCAACCTCTGCCTCCTGGGTTCAAACAATTCTCCTGCCTCAGCCTCCCAAGTAGCTGGGACTACAGGCGTGCGCCACCATGCCTGGCTAATTTTTTTTTTGTATTTTTAGTAGTGACGGGGTTTCATCGTGTTGGCCAGGCTGGTCTCGAACTCCTGACCAAAGGTGATCTGCTCCTCTCAGCCTCCCAAAGTACTGGGATTACAGATGTGAGCCGCTGCACCTGGCCCTTGAGTTTTATTTTTATTTATTTATTTATTTTTGAGACAGTGTCTCACTCTGCCTCTCAGACTGGAACGCAGTGATAAGATCATACCTCACTGCAACCTCAAACTCCTGGGCTCAAGTGATTCTCCCACTTCAGCTTCCTGAGTAGCTGGGACTACAGGTGTGCACCACTGCACCTGGCTAATTTTTTAGATTCTTGATTCTTGTAGAGATGAGGTCTAGCTATGTTACTCAGGCTGCTGGTCTCGAACTCCTGGCTTCAAGCTATCCTCCCGTGGTCTCCTAAAGTGCTGGGATTATAAGTGTGAGCCACCATACCTGGCCCAGTTGAGTTTTTATCACCTGCGTGTATTTGTGAGTTTTCTCAATATTGTATTATGAAACATTTCAAGCAGACAGAAACGTTGCAAGGGTTGTACACAAACATCCTATGCTCAGCATCTATAGTCGACCGCTGACATTTGGCCACACTTGCTTTATCACCTATTTATCCACCTGCCAGCCCTCTACCCACTGATATTTAGATGCATTTTAAGGAAAGTTGCAGGTATGTAACTTATCCACATATTTTTGGAATTAGTTCCTCAGTCTGTTCATACAGAGAAGTGTTTAAATGAAATGATCCTTAAGGTTACGTCTGACTTCAAAGATGACAAATACGGCACTCTTTCAAGGAAAATATTTCCGACCCCCTCACCCCCCACCGACTGAGGAAGGTATTTTTTCTTAATTTCTTTTTTATTACTTATAATTTTTTTTTAAATGACAGAAAAAGGCCGGGCGCAGTGGCTCATGCCTGTAATCCCAGTACTTTGGGAGGCTGAGGTGGGTGGATCACCTGAGGTCAGGAGTTCGACACCAGTCTGACCAAGATGGTGAAACGCTGTCTCTACTAAAAATACAAAAATTAGCCAGGTGTGGTAGCGCATGCCTCTAATTCCAGCTACTTGAGAGGCTGAGGCAGGAGAATTGCTTGAACCTGAGAAGCAGAGGTTGCAGTGAGCCAAGATTGCACCATTGCACTCCAGCCTGGGTGACAAAAGCAAAGCTCCGTCTCAAAAAGAATAAATAAATAAAAAATAAAAATTAAAATGACAGAAAAGAAAGAAAGGAAGCAGGGAAGGGAAGGAGGAAGGTGGTAGAGAAAGACAGGTGGGGGGAAGGAAGGGAGAGAGAGAATCACAGAGAAAGTCTTCCTAATTTATTTGATATAAGTAATGTGTGTTTTTGTTGAAAAATGAGAAAATAGAGGCAAAAAGAAAAACAGTGGAAATCACTCAGAGATCCGATTTTGCTGTGTTTAAATGCAGATTTTTTCCAGTGCAAGTGAATATGAATAATTAAACAAATGGTATCATACTTCTGTAACCTTACCCAAAATAAATGATGAGATGTGGATATCTTTCCATGTGACTAGAGACATGCCTGCCACACTGTATGTGTACCTGATTTCTTTTTTTTTTTTTTTGAGACGGAGTTTCGCTCTTGTTGCCCAGGCTAGAATGCAATGGTGCCATCTCAGCTCACCGCAACCTCTGCCTCCCAGGTTCAAGCAATTCTCCTGCCTCAGCCTCTCTAGTAGCTGGGATTACAGGCATGCACCACCACACCTGGCTAATTTTGTATTTTTAGTAGAGACGGGATTTCTCCATGTTGAGGCTGGTCTCGAACTCCTGACCTCAGGTGATCCGCCCACCTCGCCCTCCCAAAGTGCTGGAATTACAGGCATGAGCCACCGCACCCAGCAGTGAACCTGATTTCTTATGGCAACCTCTTCAGCTAAGTACTCTTATCATCATCCCCGTGTGATACACAAAGAGGCTGAGGCTAAGAGAGGTTAAGAAACTTGTCCAACGACACCCAGCAAGTAAGTGGCAGAGCTGGGGCTTGAATTCAACTCTGGCTTAATACAAAGTACATACGTTTAACTGTTATATTTATTTCCAACCAAAAAAAAGTTGTCATTTCTGTACTCGTACTAAGAACTGGTTGGGCGCAGTGGCTCACACCTGAAATCCCAGCATTTTGGGGTACAAAGGCAAGAGGATCACTTGAGCCCAGGAGTCCGAGACCAGCCTGGGAAGTAAGACCCCTTCTCTACAAAAGAAAAAAAAAATAGCCGAGCATAGTGGCAGGCACCTGTGGTCCTACATACTTGGAAGGCTGAGGTGGGAGGATTGCTTGTGCCCGGGAGGTTGAGGCTGCAGTGAGCTACGATGGCGCCACTGCACTCCAGCCTGGGTGACAGAGTGAGACCCTGTCTTACAAAACAAGAAAAAAGAGAAATGGATCAATGTTTTTGGATTATGCAGATTGCTTTCAGCTATTTAATTAGTATTTGGAGGTATTTAGCTACAAGAAGAGAAGGAGGTATGTTAGAGATTCGATAGCGAGAACAAAGAAAGTAGCCCAGCTAGCTTAAGCAAAGCGGGGTGGGCGGGAGCCATGGTGAGGGTGCGGACAGCCAGCCTCCAGGACTGGCCTGGGCGCTGCTCCCCACCGCTGCTTTCTCTTGGCCCATCTGCTCTGTTCCTCCCTTTGTGCCGGTGGTTTCCTGGGCTCCTCCGGCCTCCCTTAGGGAACGGGCACCCTTCAGCTCCAAATTCACTTCCAGGTCCAGTCATATATGCAGAGCTCAGCTGTCTGTCAGTTCTAGCTGATGATTCTAGGAATAAGAAAATCTAGCTGGAATCAAGATTCTGTCCCCGGTCCAGTAAGCAATGGCTGGGAAGGGGGTTCCCCAGCATAATGTGGCCTGAGGGAGTTTGCTGTCACAGATAGAAGGAGGAGAAGAGAAAAGCTCCCAAAGAAGAGGATCACTGGCCTGTGGGTGGGCAGACACTCCAACAGATAACCCTCAAAAGAATGGGTGGAACAGGAAGTTCAGCAATCCAAAGCCAAGAGATGCCACAACCTACCCACCCCACGCACTGCTGGATTCCTCTTCACCTCTACTGGGATGAGTGGAGTCCGTGAAGTCTTTGGTGGATGCAGAGACATTAAAACACGAATGGACTTCAGTCTGCTCAGGGGCATCTGCGTGTGTCATGAGACAAAGGGTTTGAAGGGTTCTAATTGGTGCCTGTATTCAATGGCTGAGGCTGCTGTAACAAAGCATCACAGACTGAGTGCTCTAACAACAGAGATGTATTGTCTCAGTTCCGGAGGCTGGAAGTCTGAGATGGAGGTGTCAGCAGGGTTGGTTTCTTTTGAGGCCTCTCTCCTTGACTTACAGGTGGCCTTTTTCATCTTTGCAGGACATTCTCCTTCTATGGATGACTGTCTCCAAATTTCCCCTTTTTCTAAGGACACAGGACATATTGGATTCAAGCCCACCCTAAATTAGACCAACCTCATTTTAACTCCATTACCTCTGTAAAAACCCTAACTCCTAATAAGGTCACACTCTGAGATACAGAGGATTGGGGTTTCAACAAGTGAACTTCAAGGGAGCACAATTCAACCCGTAACAGTTCCCCTCTGAGTCCCCTTCCAAATTAAGTGGAGGCAAGCGGACCAGATAACACAAAGCAAGGGTAGTATCCCCATTGGCCTCACACTCAGAGTGAGCCCAAAATCTGTTCCTGAATGTTCCATGAGTGTCAGGGAGCTAAAGTCAACCTGGCTCAGTGTCTGTGTTTTGGAATGGGTGAAACAGACGCTCCACAGCTATGTGTTCAGCGAATGAGTGAAAAGGGAAAGCAACTTCTCAGAGGCTCCAGGAGCCACAAGGCAGAAACTAGGATCAAAGTTGGGTCTTCTTGGCAGAACAGACCCCTGAGTCCCTGCCTGGAAAATTTTTCTGTCTTCTGAAAGTGGTGGGAAGACAGGCTAAGCATGAGCCCTTCCAAAATTCTGTGTGTATGTTCATGTATGCGTGTGCAGGTGTATGTGTGTGATCCTTTCGCCTTGGGTCTTTTTGTGAGATTTCAATACCCTTATTATTCTCAGGTAAGGCAGGTGCTTGCAAATAAAGATGCTGATTTTTGAAACTGTCTCTGGTATGGGTTTTAGGAACCTGGTTTCGAAGTCAAAGTGAGCATACATGCGCTCTGCTGTGCCTGAGTTCAGCCTCTTTAATATGAGAGTCATAGGGTGGAAAGGAAGTCCCAAGAATAGTGATAATTCCAGATATTCTTCTGCTTCATTAAGATCAAGAGATGTAATGACTCATATGTCTCAGACTGTGTTCAGGGAATAAGAAAAAATCTGAAAGAACCAGAATTAAGCAACCTTGGTATGATGGTCTCAACTTCTCTAACGCAAAATGACAGATGTCACTTTTCTTTAAGTCACTTTTCCATATGGTCCCATGAACTTCCCGATATGAGCAGAAGAAAAGGTGTCCTCTTAGGAGTGACACTGATTTTGATTATGTATTTGAAGGGGCTGAAATGATATTGCAATGAGAAAAGAAATGGATAAAAATGTAAACAAATGATTCATCATGTTGGAAATTGGCACATGGCTCAGCCCTCATTACAATGTGTGTGCAGATCATTTTCCACACACAGGGATTAAAAAACACTTTGTGCCTTTATAGAAAACAAAAATAATACCACCGCTCTGTCTAGCCTGGGTTCCCAAAGAAGAAAATCTTGAGCATTTCCTGTAAGCCTGGACTCCTGAGCAGAAACAACCTCATCTCCGACTTTTGCAGGGTTGATGTTGGAGGAAGTAACACAGCATTGTGCATGATAATTATGAGAGGAGTTGGTGTTTTTCCACCATGAAAAGGTGGGTATAAACATGGTGATCTTGCGGGCTTTAGAGACAAAATGTTAAGGCCAGGTGCGGTGGCTCACGCCTTTAATCCCAGCACTTTGGGAGGCTGAGGCAGGTGGATCATGAGGTCAGGAGATCAAGACCATCCTGGCCAAGATGGTGAAACCTCGTCTCTACTAATAATACAAAAATTAGCCAGGAGTGGCGGCACATAGTCCCAGCTACTTGGGAGGCTGAGGCAGGAGAACTGCTTGAACCCAGGAGGCGAAGGTTGCAGTGAGCTAAGATCACGACACTGCACTCCAGCCTGGGCCACAGAGTGAGACTCCGTCTCAAAAAAACAAAACAAAACAAAAACCAAAAAATGTTAACTACTTGCTCGACTTTTTGTTGGATGAGCTAGTCTTACTGAAGCCTAGCTTCCTTCCCCTTTTTTGCCCACAAACTTTTTTCCTTTTGAAAGAAATATTCCTTTGTCTCTGAATATTCCCTTGACAGATAAAATAAATGTTATGAACTGAATAGTCATATTCCTTCCAAATTGATATGCTGAAGCCTGAATCCCTAAGGGGATAGTATTAGGAGGTGAGACCTTTGGGAGGTAATTAGGTCGTGAAAATAGAGCCTTCATGATGTGATTAGTGTCTTTCTAGAAGAAGAAGCAGGCCAGGTGCAGTGGTTTAACTTCTTGGTCTGCCTCTCCATCTGCTCAGACATCTCCAACCAGCTACTGTCGCTGTCCTGGTTGAGCAGAAGCAAATACACCAGGGCCGGATGTGGTGGCTGATGCCTGTAATCCCAGCACTTTGGGAGGCCGAGGCAGGAGTATTACTTGAGGTCAAGAATTCAAGACCAGTCTTGGCAACATAGTGAGACCCTGTCTCCCCAAATAGTTTTTAAAAAACAGCTGGGTGTGGTGGTGTGTGCCTGTAGTTCCCGCTACTTGGGAAGCTGAGGTAGGAGGATCACTGGAGCCCAGGTGTTTGAGGCTGCAGTGAGCTATGTTTGTACCACTTCAGCCTGGGCCACAGAGTGAGACCCCAAATTGAAATAAATAAACAAAGAAGAAATGACAGAGCTTGCTCTCTCTCAACCATGTGAGGATACAATGAGAAGATGGCCATCTGCAAACCAGGAAGTGAACTTCACCAGACACCAGATCTGCCCGTGCCTTGATCTTGGCCTCCAGAACTGTGAGAAATAAATGTCTGTTGTTTGGAGCCACCCAGTTTGTTGTGTTTCGTTATGGAAGCCTGAATAGATGAAGACAACTACCATTCCCATTTCTCCAGGGAGCTCTTTAAAGAAGGAATTCCTCCTCACCCCTAAAACTTGCTGTTACATTCCAGGACAGAGCTGTTTTCAACTAAATGTGTAACAAATACCCATTTATGACAGTACAGAAGGAGGTCATGTTCATGACCTAGCTGCAATGCCTCTTTTTTTTTTTTTTTTTTTTGAGACGGAGTTTCATTCTTGTTGCCCGGGCTGGAGTGCAATAACGCCATCTCGGCTCAGTGCAACCTCTGCCTCCCGGGTTCAAGCGATTCTCCTGCTTCAGCCTCCCCAGTAGCTGGGACTACAGGCATGCACCACCATGCCTGGCTAATTTTTGTATTAGTAGAGACGGGATTTCACCATGTTGACCAGGCTGGTCTCGAACTCCTGACCTCAGATGATCCACCCGTCTCAGCCTCCCAAGGTATTGGGATTATAGGCGGGAGCCACCGCTCCCGGTCTGCAATACCTTTTTTTATGAGCTGCAGGATGTTATACTGTAGGGTTCATGATTATTTCTTATAAAATTATCATATGTCTTTATTCATAAGGTGCAAATCCTTGCAAGAGGCTGCAATGCTATTTTTTCTTTATTTATTTATACATTGTCTCATTCCAGGAAGGATTTATAATAGTTTATACAAGATTATAGAAGATAAAATAAAAATAAGTAAGTGAAGAAACTGGGACATAAAGACTGGAAAGCTAAGATACATCTAGGAGTGGATTAGTAGTACACAGGCAGGTGCAGAGTGAACCGTAAATTTGGTTCAGAGATTAACAGCTATGCTGGGAGGGACATACAAGTAGTTTTATGACGGATTAATCTGTGTGTGTGTGTGTGTGTGTGTGTGTGTGTGAGAGAGAGAGAGAGAGAGAGAGAGAGAGATGGAGTTTCCCTCTTGTTGCCCAGGCTGGAGTGCAATGGCACGACCCGGATTCAAGCGACTCCCCTGCCTCAGCCTCCCGAGTAGCTGGGATTATAGGTATCCGCCACAGGCCTGGCTAATTTTTGTATTTTTAGTAGAGACAGAGTTTTGCCATGTCGGCCAGGCTGGTCTTGAACTCCTGACTCCAGGTGATCCACCTGCCTTGGCCTCCCAAAGTGCTAGGATTTCAGGTATGAGCCACTGCACCCGGCCAATTATGTCTTTCTATTCTGATGCTTAGATATTTTGGGAGCCTTACTGACCCTGGAAGACTGCTCCTCCCAGGGTTGGCCAGTTCCCAGAGATAGTAAAGGACTAGGACTCTGAGCATGCCCTTCAGAAGCAAACCAACCGCTCCAGAGCCCACAGCCCCAGCCACCTTCTCTATGGGGCTGTCATATCTGGACCACTATCCCTTACCCAAATCACCACAGGGCCGGCTACCAGACAACTGGGGACAGTTTCTGTGTCTCAGAGCCTGCTGAAATAATGGACACCAGCCAAGCCCAAGCCTGCATGTGTTGCCTTTGCTTCCCTAGATACCACAATCAAGGTTCTTCCTCACAGTTCTCCCCTCCTCCTGCCTCCTGACTCACACTGGTGCTTCCCCAGTGGCCCTGCATGCTGTGCCATGCCTCCTGTTTCTAGGGACCTGTGCATGTGAACTGCTTCCTTCCTGACAGTCATTTCTGTGCCTGTTTGTCTTACCATCCCTGAGTAAAACAATCCAGGTACAGTTTACAATAATTCATGGTGTCCAGTGAGAAAAAGAAGCCAATTGCTCAGAAGCAGAATGACTCATAAAAATGAGGCCAGATGTCATTGCCTCCTGTGAGCCCCCTTAAAGGAGAGGTGTCATGAAGTAAGCAAAGTCCTCAAAGCCACATCCATAGTGGAGCCCTTCGGGACCCATTAGAATGCTTCCTCAGCGAGGAACAGGAAATTGACTGAAAGGGGCCTAAACATCAAAGTTCAGAGGTAGAGTGTTTCCAGGGAATTTACAGCTCCAGCGGAGCTTGGCTTGTTTAGGACTTTTTTGGTTTTTTATTTGTTTGTTTGTTTTTGCTTCACTTCTGAGCACTTTCTGAGACTTAATAGATCTGTTTAACTTAACGTTGTGGGAAAATATTCCCTCTGTTCCCCAGGTTGGAGTGCAGTGACGCCATAATAGCTCACTGTAACGTCAAACCCCTGGGCTCCAGTGATCCTCCTGCCTCAGCCTCCAGAGTAGAAGGATTTGGAGGCAGGGGATGAAGCCCCTGCAGAAGGGCAATGCAGGCAGAGGTGGACTGAGGCCATCACCTACCTGCTCCCTCAACCTGCAGCATTGCCTGAGTCTCCCAGAGTCTCCACACATCCCCAGGGCATGGCAGGGTGAGGGCGGGGGAATATCTGAATTTAAATCCTGAAACAACTTCATCGTTAATCATTTAATGGGGTTGGGATGGAAATAACAAGATTATTTGCTCTTGGGAGAAAATAAGGGCTCAAAACAAAACTAAAACTTGATTATAGGAAAATCCAGCTTCATTTTCGCATGGTTGAGCTCTCAGGTTCCGGGGAAGCTCAGCGTACAGTATTTTGGCATTTAGTGTGCAAACAATTGTCTTGTGCTCACTAATACCCAGTTCTATAGCTGTAGGCAGGACTCAAGATGAGCCTCAAATTTTCTCTTTCGTTCTTATAGGAAAATAATTTGTCTATATTTCTTCATTTTTTGACAATGGGCATTATTGCTGTGGCATTTATTTGGTAAGTAAACACTCCTGAGGCACTGTTCTAGTCAGTGGGCACATGTGAGTGAATAAAGCAGAAAGTGTGCACCCTCATTGAATCCTCACATGAGCATGAGAAATGGTGTTTTAATCCCAGCTCAACCATTTACTAGCCATAGAACCTTCGGCAAATTATCAAATCTCTCTGTGTCTTGGTTTCCTCATTTGCCAAATAGGAAATGGTAATAATCGTAATTTGTTGTTTAGAGTAAGTGAGTTACTATCATAACAGTATCTGGCCGGGTGCGGTGGCTCACGCTTGTAATCCCAGCACTTTGGGAGGCTGAGGCGGGCGGATCACGAGGTCAGGAGATCGAGACCAC
>NW_026652293.1:62039224-62061619 GCF_009828535.3 Hylobates moloch | reverse complement strand
AGGCACCAGGCTGTGCTCAGGGAGGTTGTAACTGATGCTTGATTCTCTCTTAATCCCCCGGTGACCTGTCCCAGTTCCGCAGGTACACATTTCTGAGCCCTGCTTGAGGCAAAGCTCTGCTTTGAACTTGTATCCTTTTGCTCTCTGAGCATCTCCTCCTCCTCCCTCCAGCCACCCACTCCACTGTCTGCCCTACCGCACTTGCCAACCTGTCATTGTACCCATCCCTGGGGGTGGGGAGGAATTCCATGCCCTCTGGCCAGGTCAAGGTGCCCTGAATAGCTGGATTCCATGTACTTTGTTGCCCCAATAGTAAACAATCCAAAGTAATTAATAGTAATAATAAACCATCTGCTAATGATTGAGCCTGTGTCTGATGGGTTAAGGTGGTCCCTCTATTAATGCCATTCTGACTCGCATTTTAGTAACCTTTTCTGGGTGGGCCAGAAGGGCTGGAGTTAGCCTGGCACTGGCATCCTTGGGCAGGCTATCACAGAGGAGCACTCCAGCCTGGGTGACAGAGTGAGACCCTCTTCTAAAAAATTTTTTAAAAAGCAAATGTATGACCTGTTCTTAGAAAAACAGCAGTTTTATAGTTACCCATGCTCCCAGTTAAAATATAACTCTATATTTAAAGTTAGAGTTAAAATATAACTCTAATGTAATCCAATTAAAAATACCAACATTAATTCCTTTTTGGAAAAAAAACCACTCTGGTTTGAACCATCCTTTAATGCATGGGGCAGGGAGGGACCTGATAAATGTCGGAGGATAGATGGTGTCTATTTTGATCCAGAATGCGGTGGCGAAAGTGCTGCCTGATATGCTAGAAGCTCTTTTCCCCCACCTGCTGCTTACTGTGTGTGTCAGCCCAGTGAGAGTGGTGTTTCCTGATGACTGGGCCTCAGGCCGCCTCATTGGAGTCCCCTGCGGGGGATGGGAACATGCAGATTCCGGGGCTCCCACCCAGTCAGCAGCTAGGGCAGGACACCTGGACCCTGCAGATTATCCAAGTCCCAGATGACTCTCAAGTGGATGAATGTTGGTGAATGTTTGCTCCAGGGAACAGAAGTGTCCGTCCCATCCCCAGCAGAGCCAAGGTTGCTAAGGTCCATGGGCTTGTGCTGCTGCTGTGGCCCCAGGTCTTGGCCTCCTGACTCCTGGAATTGGGAGATGTGCTTCCCAGGATGGCTCTGAGAATTAGCACTTCAGATCTTGGGATAAAGAAGGCCTACAGGGAATGCTGCCTAAAGGAAAAAACAACTCAGAAGGGCCTGATGCGGGGACAAGATGGGGAGGGCCCTTCATGAACATCCCTTGCACCTCCAGCGTTTGGCAAAGAGAAGTCACTCATGCGGGATGCAGGCAGCAAGGTGGCCGCCCCTGCAGAGCTGGCAGGCAGGACCCTGGATGCTAACCCAGGCTGCAGTATTGATGTCCTCCGAGGTGGTGGGTGGCAAAGTCTCCCAACAGATCCACCTTCAACACTGCAAAGAAATGCGTTTTTAGCACGGCAGGCTCTGCTCCTGCCCAGCCTCTGGTAGGGGATTGTCTTGTGACGCCCCTACGGTGCACACACACTCTATCCTGTGCTTGTAAAACGTGGGTGACATGTCATATACAGATCTAATCGCAGGCCCCCCAGAGAATTATCGAGCAGATGGTGTGGTCCCCTTGACATTCTCACCTGGTGGCTGCTGAAACCCTAGAAAGAGAGTGCAATTAGCAAACAAATCACCTTGGCTTCATATATTCATTTCTCTTGCCAAGTGAGAAATTTCACCCTTCAAGAAAGATTTTTCTTCCATGAAGGTTGTGTTTTTCTGCCTGCTCAGTGTGAGACTTTACAGATGGTTCCTACTTTAATTTTAAAGTAGATGATAGTAACAACCCTAATATGACCGCTGCCGCCAACAGCTACTAAGATGCCCTGCATGGGTAGAAGGACTCACGCTTTGCAAAGCACTCTTCTGTAACGCAAGATCTACAGAGACAGGGAACAACCTGTTCTGCTCCCTCCCCTCTTTCCTTCTGCAAATTTGCATTGCCTGCCTACTGTGTGCAAGTGGGCTTTGCAAACAGAAGAAATCCAGCTCCCAGTACCAAGCCAGCCACAGCATGTTGGCAGGACAGAAGCAAATAAACAGCACATGCCACTCTGATGAGGGCAAGGAGAGAGGTGCATGTGGACAGAGGGAGACTTCCGGAAAGGGGCACCACCTCGAGAGAGCCCTGGGCATGGGGCAGTAGCTTCATAGGGAAACATACTGAGGATAGAAGGTTTCTCACCCAGAGATCTGTGGATGAGCAACACAGCATTGCTGGAGTTTATGCTAAGCGTGGGCTGGAGGAGACGAGGATAGAAAGGCAGGCAGAGGCCAGAGCAGGAAAGGCTTTTTGTATCCTGCCAAGGGATTTGGTTTTCCCTCCGCAGGAGCTGCCTAAGACCTTAAGCAATGGGGCATTTAGTAAGGTTGCTGAGGAAGATGCTGGAGGAGGCATGTGCAGGCCTCATGCACAGCTGACAGCCAGAAAGAAAGACCTGGCAGATGAATCAGTTCTGCGCTTGATTTAGTAGAGGGAAGTTTGCAGACTTAAGTATCCATTACGGATCAGTTTGCCCACTACCCTTCAGGTTGTGTTTCAAGAAAGATATCAGTGTCCTGGATAGATTTGCTCAGTGAAGACATCCCTCATGCCTGAGACAGAGGCGGCAGGACTGACAGAACCAGCCACCAAATTCGTCTTCAAACAATCAATGCGGAAAACACTTGCCACAATTTGAGAGACAGTTAATATATTCCTACCTGAAGAAAACACAAAATTAACCTTAAAAAGACCCAAATAGAAAAGCAAGCAAAGGACATATGTAAACAAATAAGAGCTTAAGGTAAATAATATATAGAAGCACTGAGAACATAAATCTCTAAATCAATACACATGAAGAATATTTAACACCAGGAGTGACCAAGGTAGTGATCGTCTAAGCAGCTTAGTCAGCCCTTTCACAAATCAGATTGGCAGACTAAGAACCAAACACAGACCTCTGAGATGTGCTGGGGAACTGCGGTGAGATGGGCCCTCCCCCACACTGCTGGAGGAATGGAAATTGGAAACGTTTCTAGAAAGCAATTTGGAAAATGAAAACCAAAAGCCATAAAAATGTCTTATTCTGTGATCTTACTTTCAGAAATCTATCTGAAGGGAATAACAAATGAGGCAGCAGAGATGTGAATACGAAGACAATGAGCGTCGTGCTGTTTATGCTAATCCTGAACTGAGTAGGAAGCGATAGGTCATGTAACGATACAGCCCAGCATGATGGGTCTATGATGTACTGCCTGTGCTCTACGATGTACTGCTGTGTGGCCACTAGAGGCATATACTCATAGGTTTTGAAGTGATATGGGAAAATGACTGTGATGCCAGATTCTATAAAAAAGCAGCATATTACATCATAAAATCAGCATGCTCCCAATTTTATTTTTTAAAATGTGTATAAGCTGGGTGCAGTAGCTCATGCCTGTAATCCCAGCACTTCAGGAGGCTGAGACCAGAGGATCTCTTGAGCCCAAGAGTTTCAGACCAGCCTGGGCGACATAGCAAGACCCTGTCTCTACAAAAATCAAAAATTAAAAAATTAGCCAGGTGTGGTGGTACAGGCCTGTAATCCTAGCTAGAGGCTGAGGCAGGAGGATCACTTGAGCCCAAGGTTTTGAGGCTGCAGTGAGCTATGATTGCACCACTGCACTCTAGCCTGGGGGACAGAGCAAAACCCCCATATCTCTTAAAATACATAAATTAAAATTTAAAAGTAAAAAATAGGTCGGGCACGGTGCCTCATGCCTGTAATCCCAGCACTTTGGGAGGCCAAGGCGGGTGGATCACCTGAGATAAGGAGTTCAAAACCAGCCTGGCCAACATGGTGAAACTCCGTCTGTAATAAAAATACAAAAATTAGCCAAGCGTGGTGGCCAGCACCTATAATCCCAGTTACTCAGGAGGCTGAGGCAGGAGAATCACTTGAACCGGGGAGGCAGAGGTTGCAGTGAGCCGAGATCTCGCCGCTGCACTCCAGCCTGGGTGACAACGAGACTCTGTCTCAAAAATAAATAATATTCCTCATATTGGCCACACTGGTCTTGAATTCATGACCTCAGGTGATCCGCCCACCTTGGCCCTCCCAAAGTGTTGGGATTACAGGAGTAAGCCACCGCACCTGGCCTGGAGGGCTTCTTTAAGAAAAGGAGACTGGGCGTGGTGGCTCATGCCTGTAATCCCAGCACTTTGGGAGACCGAGGTGGGTGGATCACAAGGTCAGGAGTTCGAGACCAGTGTGGCCAATATGAGGAAACCCTGTCTCTACTAAACAATACAAAAATTAGCCGGGCATAGTGGTGTGTGCCTGTAATCCCAGCTACTTGGGAGGCTGGGGCAGGAGAATTGCTTGAACCCAAGAGGTGGAGGTTGCAGTGAGCAGAGATCGGGCCACTGCGCTGCAGCCTGGGCGAAGGAACAAGACTACGTCTCAAAAAAAAAAAAAGAAAAAGAAAAAGAAAAGGAACACACACACACACAAAAAAGGTTCAAAATAATTTATTTAGAGTGAAAAATCATAACAATCGCAGGTTTTAAAAAGCCTTGCAAGCCATGTTATCCTAAGATGTAGGACAATCACATATCTTTTTGTGAATTAGCTCACTTGCCTGTCTCCGAAGTGCTTGTCTGCAGACTAGCTTCTGGCACCATCGATTTCCACTCTGTTGTGCCGCCTTTGCTCACATGCCCAGTGCTGGGCTCAGTAGGGGACATTCAGGCCATGGCACACCCCCTGTGCTGCACCGTGGCTTCCGGGCTCCCAGTGAGTCAGCACAGTGGGCAGGAGGAGGCGTGGGAGCTGTCCCCGAGATGGCTACGTGTGGAAGTGGCTATCACTTCCTGCTCATCATCGAACAGCCCGCCAAACCCAAGTTAAAGGATCTCCATCCCAACATCCCTCTAGCTAGATCCTGAATCCCCTGTGGCTACCTCTATCCCATGTAGAGGGAAGTGTAATCAAGGGAAAGTGGTAGGGAAGATATCTTACTTTTGCAAACTTTACCAAAACCTGACCTTTTACATAAGCATTGAAAAATTCCTCCCAGAGTCTTGATAGGGACGCTTAATTAACTTTACTGTGCAGCCACATTGGTGAATATTTGCTGCAAATATTTGTTGAATTGAGTAGAAGACATGGGCCCAGGCTTTGAAAAGATCACACCATAGCGCAGAGACCCAAACTTGCAGAACCCAGGACTTCTTGTCCCGAGCTAGGTTCCTGAGTCTACCTGAGCATGGCCTGTGCAGCTGACCGCAGAGCCAGAGAAGGCCTGGATTTGGCCTGACCACTTAGAGAGTCAAACACTATTCACTCTTCTAGAGCCTTCTTTCATCGTGTTTCTTCACACACAGATATCAGGGCCCAAAGGCTTGACACTGGGGCTGCTGTGGAGAATAACAGGACCACTTTTCCTAGTTTCACCAACAGCGTGGCAGTTTTAAGGAGTAGATCACAGAGGGGGCCAGCAGGTTTGTTCAGAGGACTTGGTAAAGTCTGAGGGCCCAGATTCCTGAGCTTGGATTAAAACAGGGCCAGCTCTTTTTCTTTTCTTTCTTTTTTTTTTTTTTTTTTGAGTCAGGGTCTTGGCTGGAAACAGTGGCTCACACCTGTAATCCTAGCACTTTAGGAGGCCAAGGCAGGTGGATCACTTGAGCTCCAGAGTTCGAGATCAGCCTGGGCAACATGGAGAAACCCCATCTCTACAAAAACAAAAACAACAAAAAAAGAGTCAGGGTCTTGCTGTGTTGCTCAGGCAAGACTCGAACTCCTGACCTCAGGCAATCCTCCAGGCTCAGCCTCCTGAGTAGCTGAAACTACCAGCTCATGCGCACCACGCCCGGCTCACAGTCCAACTCTTAGGGTTGAGGTTGAAGGTGAGGGGCAGACACAGGGAAGGTATTTTCATGGATTCCTGAGGTGAGTTTGGAAACCAAGATCCTTACATAGGTAGGTGATAATCATGATTTAAAGTGTAGCTGGGGCAGAGTGGGAGGAAGTGGGTGGGGTCAGGGTCAGCCTGAGAGACCAAGCCGGCTCGCACATGCAGCTGGGTTTCCCATGGACACCAGGTGGTGAATCCCTGTCTCTGGCAGGAGGTTCTGCTGTGTATTATCCAGTTGTCCCACTGTAGGCAGGAGAGAATTTCCAGCTTCTTCTTTAGAAATCAACACTCTTCCTCCCAAGAGGGAGGTGACTCCTTGGTTTTGTACTGTTCTGTGGGGACCTGAAGCCCAGACTGTGTTAGTATACTTACTACTCTTTCTGTAAGCCTGGGCTTACCCCAACCCCACCCCACAGCACTCCTCAGGCAGGGAGAGAGACAAGGGATCACAGAACCCTGGGTGGCCTCATCTTCCCTGGGGGCTTCTATGGGGCCCCCCCACCTTGCTCTGACCCAGCTGCACCCTCACTTCTTGAGGACCT
The DNA here is from genome assembly GCF_009828535.3 of Hylobates moloch. Taxonomy (NCBI): domain Eukaryota; kingdom Metazoa; phylum Chordata; class Mammalia; order Primates; family Hylobatidae; genus Hylobates; species Hylobates moloch. The sequence goes on along the minus strand of NW_026652293.1, from coordinate 62,055,096 downwards.
GCAGGTGGGCAGCACAAACTGGACCCTGGCTCCGCTACCCTCTTGCTGCTGGGCCTGGGCCCTCAAGCCCTGAGCTCTGGTGTGCATGCTCCCTGGGCAGAGAACACTGCTCGGTGGCCTAGGAATACAATGCGTCTGGGGATGTGGTAAGCAGGGCATCAGTGTGGTGGTGTCCTGCAGGGGAAAGTCAATCCTTAAAGCAGCATTGCCGTGAGCTCACACTCCTGATCATGCAGAGTGCTAAGTAGATGGGTCAGCATCTTGGATGCCTTAGATCTGCAATTTGGGTGTGTAAAGGAAAAAAGAAGATCTCAGGACATCCCAAACTTAGGCAAAAGTGAAGATTAAGTCCTGAGGCCGAGTCATTGCAACATCCTCTTCCAAATGAACAGCAGTTACTGACATTAGGCATCAGCCAGGTCCCCATGGAAAGGTAAAGGGAAGGCCTTAGGCATCTGCGAAGGACCAGAAGGGCTCCACCTCCACAGATCATTCATAAAGGAGTTCTTTCCTGGCCTCCTATAAAAGAGGACATGCCAATTGTAACTTGAGGTCTACAAGCCAAGTCTAGCTCCTAAAATGAGTCTGTTCATTCCATACTGAGAATGTGGATTACATGCTTATCTTCCCAGGTGCAGAACAAAGTCAAGACTCCTTCCTCCACCTTCCCTGCACAATTGACTCTTCCTTTACTCTCTTTTTTCTCTTATGTAAAAATGTAGATTTACTAAGCACTAACTAAAGTCTCACAAGAATATATTAAGTTGGGGCAAACTAATTGTGGTTTTTGCCATTACTTGTAATTTTGCACCAACCTAACTATAAAACTATTCCCACTTGTCTTCCCCTCTTCCTACATGCCTGCCCCCACCCTCCTTTAAGTAAATGTATAAATACAAAACTTCCTGAAAGCCTGTCTGGAAAAACAGCCACAGATGTGTCTGTGGCTTGTGTTTTTGCAGATGTTCCCTAAAGTGGCTGAATAAACCTATGCCTCCGTCCCTCATTTCGGTTGTCAGGTGACGTGTGTCATGTTTCAAACCACAGCTCTTGGTGTTTTAAGAGCTGTGGATGGAAGCCGTCTGCCTGGGTTTAGGTGGAATACCACCAGGTAAGGATGTTTGCTCTCTGAATCACTTCTGCCGGGCACTCTTCAAGTAGATTCCATTCCTGTTTCTCAGGAGAAGCTGGATCTAGTCCTCCATCAGTGGCTGTGAGAAGATGCTGTTGAGCTCTCCACTGAGGTGTTGTGAGAGGACTGGGCTGAATGCAATGGCAAATCAGAAAGCTTAGAAAGGGGCCAGACACAGTGGCTCATGCCTGTAATCCCAGCACTTTGGGAGGCCGAGGTAGGTGGATCACTTGAGGTCAGGTGTTCGAGACCAGCCTGGCCAACATGGCAAAACGCCATCTTTACTAAAACAAAGCAAAACAAAACAAAACAAAAAACAAAAATTAGCCAGGTGTGGTGGCACACACCATAATCCCAGCTACTTGGGAGGCTAAGGCAGGAGACTCGCTTGAACCCAGGAGGTGGAAGTTGCAGTGAGCCCAGATCGCACCACTGCACTCCAGCCTGGGTGACAGAATGAGACTCCGTATCCAAAAAAAAAAAAAAGAAAAGAAAAAAGAAAGAAAGCTTAGAAAGGGTTTCCAGCTTCTCAAACAAATTAGGTCATCAGTGTCTTTAGGAACTAAGTCATATATTAATATTCTATTTTGCATCTCAATTCTTTACATCTCCCCCTCAAACTTAGTTCCCCAACCTCTAAGGAATTTTTCCATCACATGCTGAATAATCCATTGTTGTCATAAAACCCCAAATCCGAATCCCAAAGGAAATTAATCTGAAAATCCTTGATTCTGTAAAGGGCTTGGTTTGCTACTTTCATTTCATGCAAACTGCCTGCTGACAAAGAACTGTAAAATTTCTCTCCTTTCTTATCCAGTGAGTGCCCTTTTTTTGCGTGTGCGGGAAGGCTCCTAAGCCACTGCAGAGAAGTGGGGAGCTATTTATAAATGTGGCACACGATGATGCTGGGCTCGGCAAGTGCATCACCCAGAACTAGATGTTTAGGGAGGAGGACATGGTATCATTTACCCTCTAATCTGCCCTGGCCTGCTGCCCAGGGAATGCCATCTGAGCCCTTGAGGGAGCCCCATGGGGAAGTTCAGTCCCTGAGGACCCCAGCTGGTTGGTTTGAAAATGTCTGCAGCTGTAACTTGCACTGGACGTGGAGAACTCACTGGCACTCAGTTTTCTGTGTCAATTCATACCCCAGAGAAGTTTTCATGAGTTACGATGGAGACCAGAGTTTCCCACAGCCCCAGCATCCTGTGCTGTCCTCTGAGGTAACAGCAGAGTGCAGGGCAGAGCGAGATGTTTTAATCAAGCTGCAGACTCCAGGCCCAGATAATCTAGAATTGGGCTTTCCGAGGTGCTCCGTGCTCCTGGATATAATTTGAAACTTCTTTTTTTTTTTTTTTTTAATGATTTTTAATCCATCACAGGGAATGGTAGAAGTACCAAAAAGATTAGAATCAGGTAGGCATCTCTTCATTTTTTTGAAAAGGAAAATAGAGTAGATCGTAAGAAACTGTCGGGTTGCTTGACGTAGCTTCCTGAAAACTCCTGGGGTTGATTGCTGAGCATATGATTTATGAGCATTAGGAAGAAATACACAGATTGCCAGGAATCTGTGCTAGTTCAGAAGAGCAGGCCATGCCAAACTCACACTGTTCCTTGTTTAGAGGGTGGTACTTGGTTCATACCTCAGAAGAATCCCATAGAAAGCATATTTTAACATTTTATACAGCATTTGACATAAAATCCCATGTGTAAAATAAAGAAATATGGTCTGGGTGGTAGCACAATTGGACAGGTAAAAGATCAATTGATTGAACAACTACATTAACAAACCTGCACCCTCCCAATTACTCTGATGTGCTCATTACACATTGTACACATGTACTGAAATATTACATGTATCCCCAAAATATATACATCTATGATATATCAATTTTAAAAATAAAAAATAAAATAAGAGAGGAGAAAACCCATGAAGGCAAGAACATGGGTCATGTTTAAGGATCTCTTGATGTGGTTGCATAAGAGATTTTAGTTTGGGGTAGGTTAAATTTTAATCGCTACATTCCCTTCCAACCATAGAACATTTATTCACAATGTAAATTTAAAAGGAGAAAACCACCTTGGGACTTTCAAAAATACTGCGATGTGGTTAGAATCCTAGAGTTCTCAGATTTAAATATGTCTACCCCATATGTCATTTTCACATTCCTTTTTGAAGATTTGCTGTATTTTTATTTCTCACTAAATTTGCATGGGGGCAAGTGTAATTATGTGTATATAATAAATTATATAATACAAGAAGAAAAAAACTGGATCAGTATTATCCTGGAGAATGAAGTAGTCTGTTCTTGAATTTCAATGTTCAGAAATATTAAACTTGCTGCCAAATCTGTAAATAATAAAAAACTTATAGGGAAAGCTAGTATATCCATGACCCTATTCAACTCAGAAGCTTGACGGCCCTGGAATGATGGGCTCAGACCAATGAGTCAAAAGCCAGCCCAGAGAAATGTTAAGTTTGGATTCAGATTTTTAACCATGGGGGAAACATCTCGGCAATTCATGTGAAAAAGAACTGGGGAGTCAAAATTAAAGAAACTTTTTTTTTTTGAGACTGGGGTTCACTCTGTCACCCGGGCTGGAGTGCAGTGGCACCATCACGGCTCACTGCAGCCTTGACCTCCTGGGCTCAAGGGATTCTTCCACCTCAGCCTCCTGAGTAGCTGGGACTACAGGCATGCACCACCACACCTAGTAAACTTTTGAAATATTTTTGGTAGAGATGAGGCTTTGCCATGTTGCCCAGGCTGGTCTCAAACTCCTGGGGTCAAGGGATCCTCCTGCCTTGGCCTCTTGGAGTGCTGAGATTACAGGCATGAGCTACCACGCCAAGCCAGAAACTTTTTAATGTTTAAAACATAGGTATGTTTCTAGTTTTTTACTTTAAGAAAACCAACAAAATGCATATTATAAAAATCAGGAAAAAAATAAAGAAGCGGTAGAGAAGAAAATGCCCACATTCCCACCAAGGAGAAGCCATTTGTAAAGGAGCAAAGATGAGGCTGGGGAGGCGAGGAGTGAGCTTGGCCAGGGCTCAGGGGCACGGATTTGGCTTCTGAGGTTCCATTTCCTCATAGCTAAAGCGAAGGGCTTGACCTGATGGTCTGTTAGGACCCTTCTCATGTTAGGAATGAATGACTTACTGATAGGATATGGCTGTCTCCAACAGCTGAAAGGCTCTGAGGCGATCAAAGGAAGCAGATTGAGCAATGCTGTTCTGAATTCCACCCATCAGTGGGTGAGGTGACACTTAAGTAAACCAAGAAAACTTTACTCTCTATTTCCGAAACTAGAGAGGGCTACTTGTGCTGTGGTTTGAATATGGTTTGTGTGGCCTTGCCAAGGCTCAGGTTGAAATTTAATCCCAGTGTTGGAGGTGGGGCCTGGTGGGAGGTATTCATGATCAGGCTGGTGCATCTGTCCTCACAGTAATGAGTGAACTTTCCCTCTGCCAGTTCCCACGAGAGTTTCCCTGAGAGCAAATTGTTAAAAAGAGCCTGGCACCTCCCTTCTCTATCTCTTGCTCCCCTTCTCTCACCTTATGACCCCTGTTTCCCTTTACCTCTCACCACTAGTAGAAGCAGCCTGAAGCCCTCCCCAGAAGCAGATCCTGGCACCATGCTTATTGTACAGCATGCAGAACTGTGAGCCAAATAAACCTCTTTTCTTTTTTTTTTTTGAGATGGAGTCTCGCTCTGTCACCCAGGCTGGAGTGCAGTGGCGCAATCTCGGCTCCCTGCAAGCTCCGCCTCCCGGGTTCACTCCATTCTCCTGCCTCAGCCTCTCCGAGTAGCTGGGACTACAGGCGCCCACCACCACGCCCGGCTAATTTTTTGTATTTTTAGTAGAGACGGGGTTTCACCGTGGTCTCGATCTCCTGACCTCGTGATCCGCCCGCCTCGGCCTCCCAAAGTGCTGGGATTACAAGCGCGAGCCACCGCGCCCGGCCTAAACCTCTTTTTTTTATAAATTACCCAGTCTCAGGTCTTCCTTTATAACAATGCAAACTGACTAAGACAACTTGTCAAGTGTCAAGTACACCGATATGGGGTAAACCAATGATCACCTGTCACTTTCAGTTTGGCTAAGAGAAGATTTCTTTTTTTAGACAGAGTTTTGCTCTCATTGTCCAGGCTGGAGTGCAATGGCACGATCTCGGCTTACTGCAACCTCTGCCTCCCAGGTTCAAGCAATTCTCCTGCCTCAGTCTCCCTAGTAGCTGGGATTACAGGCATGTGCCACCACGCCTGGCTAATTTTGTATTTTTAGTAGAGATGGGGTTTCTCTATGTTGGTCAGGCTGGTCTTGAACTCCCGACCTCAGGTAATCCGCCCACCTCGGCCTCCCAAAGTGCTGGGATTACACATGTGAGCCACCATGTCCGGCCGGCTAAGAGAAGATTTCTAAAATTCCTCTAAATCCCTGAATCTCAACCACTACAAAAGCCTCATTTGTCAGGGCTCAGTGGCTCATGCCTGTAATCTCAGCACTTTGGGAGGCCGAGGCGGGTGGATTACCTGAGGTCAGGGGTTCGAGACAAGCCTGACCAATATGGTGAAACCCTATCTCTACCAAAAATACAAAAATTAGCCAGGGTTGGTGGCGCATGCCTGTAATCCCAGCTATTTGAGAGGCTGAGGCAGGAGAGTTGCTTGAACCCGGGAGGCAGAGGTTGCAGTGAGCGGGATCGTGCCATTGCACTGCAGCCTGGGCAACAAGTGTGAAACTCTGTCTCAAAAAAAAAAAAAGCCTCGTTAATCCAGACACCATTTATTAAAAAACTGCATTTGTTGAGAAAGGAAATTCCTGCCAGGCCGTGGCTCATGCCTGTAATCCCAATACTTTGAGAGGCCAAGTCAGGTGAATTGCTTGAGCCTAGGAGTTTGAAACCAGCCTGGGCAACATGGTGAAATTCTGTCTCTACAAAAAAATACAAAAATTATCCAGGTGTGGTGGTGTGCGTCATGGTCCCAGCTACTCTGGAGGCTCAGGTGAGAGAACCAGCTGAGCCCAGGGAGGCTGAGGCTGCAGTGAGCTGTGGTTGTGCCACTTTACTCCAACCTGGGTGAAAAGTGAGACCCTGTCTCATAAAGAAAAGGAGAGAAATTCTTACTCAATGCTAAAGGTGTTGAAATAATTCTTCCTCTGCATTTTCAAAACTTTAAACATAAAAAAGGAAAAAGTTATTAAATAGCAATAATTTTTCTTCTTTTGAGACAGAGTCTCACTCTCATCCAGCCTGGAGTGCAGTGGTGTGATCATAACTCACTGCAGCCTCAAATTCCTGGGCTCAAGCCATCCTCCTCAGCCTCCTGAATAGTTGGGACTGTGGGTGTGCACTGCCATGCCTGGCTAACTTTTCAAATTTTTTTTGTGGAGATGAAGGTCTCACTATGTTGCCCAGGCTGATCTCAAACTCCTGGCCTGAAGTGATTCTCCCACCTTGGCCTCCCAAACTGCTGGGATGACAGGTATGACCCACTGTGTGCCTGACAATACCAAGACTTTTTCAAAGAGACCCCAATAAATTGAAGACCATTGCTGTACCTTTCCATGTTCTTGGTCTAACTACAAACGTATACATATGAAAGGTTTTCTGTTTTCATAGCATGCCACTACATAATGATGTCTAACTATGAAAGCCTGGTTATGCTCATTAATTAGTCCTATAATTAGCTGTACCATTGGAAAAACATGTAACCAACCTAAATATTCATCAGCTGATGTGTGGATAAAGAAAATATGGTGTATATATACACCATGGAATACTACTCAGCCATAAAAAAGAACGAAACTGTCTTTTGCAGCAACTTGGATGGAACTGAAGGCCACTGTTCTAAGTGAGGTAACTCGGGAATGGAAAATCGAATACCATATGTTCTTACTTATAAGTGGGAGGGGAGTTAAGCTATGGGTACACAAAAGCATACAGCGTGGTATAATAGAGTTTGGAGACTCAGAATGGGGAGAGTGCGAGGGGAGTGCGGGATAAAAAACTACATATTGGGTACAATGTACACTATTCGGGTGATGGGTGCACCAAAATCTCAGACTTCACTGCTATACATTTCATCCATGTAACCAAAAACCACTGGTATCCCAAAAGCTATTGAAATAAAAAAAAATATGTATTAGTCCCTTATCTCATTGCTGTAAAGAACTACTCAAGACTGGGTAATTTATAGAGGAAGAGGGTTTAATTGACTCACAGTTCCACAGGCTGTACAGGTAGCATGGCTGGGAATGCCTCAGGAAACTTACAATCATGATGGAAGGTGAAGGGGAAGCAAAGAAAGTCTTATGTGGCCAGAGAAGGAGGAAGAGAGAAGAGGGGGAGGTGCTATACACTTTTAAACAACCAGATCTCGGAGAACTCTCTCACTATGATGAGAACAGCAAGGAGGAAGTACACCCCCATCATCCAATCGCCTCACCTCCCACCAGGTCCCTCCTCCAACGTTGGGGATTACAATTCAACATGAGATTTGGATGGGGACACAAATCCAAACCATATCAATATATATAATAAAAAATAAAAAGGTGGATAATAAGGAGAAAAAAATAATTAGCTGTACCCAGATGCATTTTAATTTGCATTATACATTGCACCAACATCCAGAATAATATAGCCCTTCAAAAATACTGTCACTCAAAATTTTTCACAAATTTTCCTCTCCTGCTGGCCTTCTTCCTGCTTTTTCCTTTCCGCTTTTAAGTTTTCAGTGATAAGGAATTCTCAGTAGATTTCAATAACAGCCATGATTTTAAGATGGTGATTTGCTTTGAAAATGCTGGTATTCCTGCAAGATTGGAAATTAAGAACTCTTGGAAAAAGTTCAGGGAGGATAACAGCATGGATAACAGCTCTTGAATCCTGCTCTCTCACAAATGTCACAAATGTCACAGGCTGGTGGGAATCAGGAAGACATGGGGGTCTCGTCACGAACTGTCTGACCACTCTCCTTCCTCCTCTCCCAGCCAGCTGTGGCATTTCTTCTCTCAGGCCTTTCATTTTTGTCACTTCTGCCAGGGGCTCATTTCCTTGCCATGTTTGCATAGCTTCAGTTTCTGCTCAAATGTCCCCTCTTCAGAGAAGCCTTCCCCCAGTTTATATGTCCTTCAATCCCAGAAATTATCCTACTTGCTTTTTCACTTGTTTGTTCTGTGTCCTCCTGGAGGGCAAGTCTTGTTCATGCTGTACCTTCTGTCCCTACACAGGTGCCAGGAACCCAGTAGGAGCTTCATCAGTATCTGTTGAATGGATGTCAGGTCCCTGCCTCAAAGACCTTGCAGTCTGGTAGGGAGAGGCAAACAACAAGGATTCCAAAAGGTAATTCCTGAAATGCAAGTCTGTGCCAAAAATTGTCTGGGAGAAGAAGTGCTCCATGTTTCCTGAGAGTTGGTGCTGGTCAGGGTCTTGAGGACGGAATTCCTGAGTTGAGTTTGAAGACAAGTCAGAGCCCAGCCACCTGACACCAGGACAAGGGGGTTCCAGGGGGAACAGTGCATCCAGACAGAATCTCAGAAGTGTGGCGGCCCATCCCGCATTGGAAGGCCCAGATGGCTGCCCTTGGCAGAGGCAGGGCTCAGTGAGTAAACCCACAGGCTCCCTTGCACTTTCCATTTTTTCAGTTGAGTTCATGTGACCAGATCTAAAAATGATGCGTGATACTTTCTGGCCAAGGATCTTAAGAGCTGGTGTGTCTCCTCCCTCCCTTCCTTCCCTTCCTCCTCCCTGGGACCACGGATGGCCATGCTGGGATGGCCGTGTGACAAGAAGGGGTCCTGGATCTCTGACTCACTGCCTGGTGGGGAGCCTACTGTTTGTCTGGGTGAGAAATCAATCTGGAATTGCCTTCTGTAGATGCTGGCGGTGAATACACCTGTCTGATACACTGATCAAGTAGAAAATGTTCACAGGCATTGTCCTTATCCAGATGAGATGAACAAAAAGTAAAAACCTCATGTAGATTTCTCTACCTTTCTAGAGAGTGAGCATTTTCACCTCAGTTTCATCTAAAATAACACTTTTGTTATCTATCTCACTTTGTCTTAGATCATTGGTGTTGCTCTAAAGAAATATCTGAGCCTGGAGAATTTGTAAAGAAAAAAAGGGTTATTTGGCTCATGATTCTACTGGCTGGAAGCCCGGGCATCCGGTGAGGGCTCATGCTGCTTCCACTCATGCGGAAGTCAAAGGTGAGCTGGCATGCGCAGAGATCACATAGCAAGAGAAGCCAGAGAGAGAGCGAGAGGGGAGGTGCCTGTGTCTTTCTACCAATCAGCTTTCACAGCAACTAATAGAGTGAGAACTCGTTACTTCAAGGATAGCACCAAGCCATTCATGAGGGAACCATCCCCGGGACCCAAACACCTCCCATTCAGCCCCACCTCCAACTTTGGGGGCCATATTCCAACATGAAAGTTGGAGGGAATAAACATCCAAACTATAGCACACTTGTTTAAGTTTTATTGATCAGATTTTCCTTCCTTCTTTTTCTTTTTTTTTTTTTTTTTTTTGAGACGGAATCTTGCTATGTTGCTCATGCTGGAGTGCAGTGGCGTCATCTCGGCTCACTACAACCTCCACCTCCGGGGTTCAAGCGATTCTTCTGCTTCAGCCTCCTGAGTAGCTGGGACTACAGGCATGCACCACCATGCCCTGCTAATTTTTGCATTTTTAGTAGAGACGGGGTTTCACCATGTTGGCCAGGTTGGTCTCGAACTCCTGACCTCGTGATCCACTGGCCTCGACCTCTCAAAGTGCTGGGATTACAGGCATGACCCACCGCGCCCAGCCAATCAGATTTTCTTTAATAAAAGACTCATTTGCTTTAAAAAAAAAAACAAGGCATAAAATAAATGAAATTAGCTAGTGTCAATGGAGGCTGGTTAACCAACCTGCTCACAGTAAAGCCCTCAGTGTGTGTTATCTGGCTTACTCCTCATAACACCTCTGTGATGTAGATATTGTCACTATCCGCATTTTTCAGGTTTGGAAACTAAGTCTTACAGAGGCGGATGGCTGATCTGGGTGACACTGGGAGTGGCTGGGGAAAGCCGGGGTTTCAGCCCAGCTCTGTCTGATTGCAGAGCACTTGCTCCTAACTCCTGAGTGACTCCACTGGTCTAATTCAATCGTCCACTGAAGGCTCGAATCTTCAACAAGGATCTTTTACTTCCTACCTGGAAGAGCAGCCAATCACACCTCTGGTCTTTTTTAATTTGTAAGAAAGTTCTTTACCCAAAGGGAAAATCTGCCTCCCGGGACTCTCGTAAATGCTTCATGACTAGAGTCATTTATTTCTTCCTATACCGGGACTACTATGTTATGTATGTGTCTTTCCATTTTAAGAAAACAAAGGATTTGTCTAGGAAAAGGAAATATAGTTTTCCAGATATTATAGTTTTCCACTGCAGAGAGAGGAGTTATGTAACAGCAACGATTATTATAAAATACTGCATTTCAACATCCTAGCAAGGAATGCATATGGCGTTGGCCGTCGGTTCTAGGATCCATAGCCCCCCTGATGCTATAGTCTTGTTGGTCTTTTAACATCCTGTAGATCTAAATCGTGTATTTGAAACAACTTTATTGTGAATCATGGACAGCAGTATCCCCCCGAATCATCCTAGGGGCTTAAATCAGGTGCACACTCTCAAAATACAATGTATGTTCTTCCTGTGTGAATGACTAACATGACGTCATTCATGACAAATTCTAGTCTCAGCTCTGATTCCCAAGATCAAATGCTTGATCTTGGGAAACTCACCTTCACTAGGACCTTATAAATGTGTTCTCAGCTGGGTGCAGTGGCTCACGCCTATAATCCCAGCACTTTAGGAGGCCGAGGTGTGCAGATCACGAGGTCAGGAGATCGAGACCATCCTGGCTAACACGGAGAAACTCCGTCTCTACTAATATTACCCGAGCGTGGTGGCAGGCGCCTGTAGTCCCAGCTGCTCAGGAGGCTGAGGCAGGAGAATTGCTTGAACCTGGGAAGCAGAGATTGCAGTGAGCCAAGACTGTGCCACTGCACTCCAGCCTGGGCAACAGAGTGAGACTCCGTCTCAAAAATTTAAAAAAAAAAAAAAAAAAAAATGCGTTCTCAGCTTTCCAGACTAAGGGGATGTAGAGGAACCAATATCTCAGCAGCTTCTGAATTTCAGACGGTCCACGAAAAAGGATTTGTTATATCCGACCTCTTCAACAGGAATTCTAATCTAACTTTGTCATATGATCAGAAGCCTCAGATACTTTTTTCTCAACCTCTGATTCCTACATCGACTGTGTGCTTTTGTTTAGGCTGTAGCAGTATAAAGTTAGAGGGCATGCTTCACAAGACCACTTTCATTTAAAACACCGATTGCAAATTTGAGGCTTCCCAAGACCACTGTCAAGGTTTGATAATTCTCTAGAAAGACTCATAGAACTCACTGAAAGCTGAAATACCCATAGTTACAGGTTACAGTTTTTTTTGTTTTGTTTTATTTTTGTTTTTGTTGTAATTTTTTTTTTTTTTTTTTGACAGGATTTTGCTCTGTCACCCAGGGTGGAGTGCAGTGGTGCATTCATAGCTCACTACAGCCTCAGTCTCCCAGGCTCAAGTGATCTTCTTGCCTTAGCCTCCAAAGTAGCTGGGACTACAGGCACGTATGACCACGCCCAGCTAATTTTTTTTTTTAATTTTGATTTTTAGCAGAGACAGAGTCTTGCTATGTTGCCCAGACTGGGCTCAAACTCCTGGGCTTAAGTGATCCTCCTGTTTTGGACTCCCGAAGTGTTAGGAATAGAGGTGTGAGCCACTGCACCTGGCTGGTTATAGTTTACTACAGTGAAAGGATACAGATTAAAGTCAGCCAAGCTGGGTGCCGTGGCTCAGACCTGTAATCCCAGCACTTTGGGAGGCAGGGAGATCACCTGAGATCACAAGTTCGAGACCAGCCTGGCCAACATGGTGAAACCCCGTCTCTACCAGAAATACAAGAAAATTAGCCAAGCATGGTGGCGGGCACCTGTAGTCCCAGCTACTTAGGAGGCTGAGGCGTGACACTCGCTTGAACCAGGTGGTGGAGGTTGCAGTGAGCCGAGATTGCGCCACTGCAGTCCAGCCTGGGTGACAGAGTGAGAACCCATCTCGAAAGTTTATGTTTTAAGGAATAAGAAAAAGAAGAAAAAACTTAACCCACAGCTAACGAGCAGAAGGAAAAATAAAAATCACAGGAGGGACAAATAAAAAGAGAAGAAAAACAACAGGCCTATTACAACCCCCGCTCCCGCCACCTCCACCGGAACAGGCGCTAGTATCCATAGGTGAGAGACCCATAGACAATTCACATCACAGGACTCTGTGCAGACAACTCCCAGTATTAGCCCAGAGCCCGGTAGACTCAATGGGTGGCTAGACCCAGAAAAGAGACAACAATCACTGCAGTTTGGCTCGCAGGAAGCTACATCCATAAGAAAAGGGGGAGAGTACTACCTCAAGGGAACACCCCTTGGGACAAAAGAATCTGAACAACAGCCTTCAGCCCCGGACCTTCCTTCTGACAGAGCCTACCCAAATGAGAGGGAACCAGAAAAGCAATCCTGGTAACATGACAAAGCAAGGCTCTTCAATACCCCCCAAAAATCACACTAATTCACCAGCAACGGATCCAACAAACCAAGAAGAAATCCCTGATTTACCTGAAAAAGAATTTAGTAGGTTAGTTATTAAGCTAATCAGGGAGGGACCAGAGAAAGGCAAAACCTAATGCAAGGAAATCCAAAATATGATATAAGAAGTGAAGGGAGAAATGTTCAAGCAAATAGACAGCTTAAAGAAAAAGCAATACAAAATTCAGGAAACTTTGTACACGCATTTGGAAACATGAAATGCTCTGGAAAGTCTCAGCAATAGAATTGAACAAGTAGAAGAAAGAAATTCAGAGCTTGAAGACAAGGTCTTCGAATTAACCCAATCCAATAAAGACAAAGAGAAAAGAATAAGAAAATATGAACAAAGCCTCCAAGAAGTCATGTTAAATGACCAAAACTAAGAATAATCGGTGTTCCTGAGGAAGAAGAGAATTCTAAAAGCTTGGAAAACATATTTGGGGGAATAATCAAGGAAAACTTCCCCAGCCTCACTAGAGACCTAGACATGCAAATACAACAAGCACAAAGAACACCCGGGAAATTCATCGCAAAAAGATCTTCACCTAGGCACATTGTCATCAGGTTATCCAAAGTTAAGACGAAGGAAAGAATCCTAAGATCTGTGAGACAGAAGCACCAGGTAACCTATAAAGGAAAACCTATCAGATTTACAGCAGATTTCTCAGCAGAAACCCTACAAGCTAGAAGGGTTTGGGGTCCTATCTTCAGCTTCCTCAAACAAAGCAGTTATCAGCCAAGAATTTTGTATCCAGTGAAACTGAGCATCATATACAAAGGAAAGATACAGTCTTTTTCAGACAAACAAATGCTGAGAGAATTCGTCATTACCAATCCACCACTAAAAGAACTGCTAAAAGAAGTTCTAAATTTTGAAACAAATCCTGGAAACACATCAAAACAGATCTTCTTTAAAGGATAAATCACACAGGACCTATAAAGCAAAAATAGAAGTTAAAAAGCAAAAACAAAAAACCAAAAACAAAAGCACACAAGCAACAAAGAGCATGATGAATGCATGTTGAATTTAATACTAACATTGAATGTAAATGTCCTAAAGGCTCCATTTAAAAGACACAATCCTAAGCATATATGCACCTAACACTGGAGATTCCAAATTTATAAAACAATTAATAACAGACCTAAGAAGTAAGATAGACAACAAAACAATAGTAGTGGGGAACTTCAATCTTCCACTGGCAGCACTAGATAGGTAATCAAGACAGAAAGTCAACAAAGAAACAATGGATTTAAACTGTAGCTTGGAACAAATAGACTTAACAGATATATACAGAACATTTTATCCAACAACTGCAGAATACCTGTTCTATTCAACAGCGCATGGAACTTTCTCCAAGATAGACCATATGATAGGCCATAAAATGAGCCTCAATACATTTAAGAAAATTGAGATTATATCAAGCACTGTCCCAGACTACAGTGGAATAAAACTGGAAATCAACTCCAGAAGGAACCTTCAAAACCATGCAAATATACAGAAATTAAATAACCTGCTCTTGAATGAGCACTGGGTCAAAAATGAAATCAAGATGGACATTTAAAATTCTTCGAACTGAACGACGATAGTGACACAACCTATCAAAACCTCTGGGATATGGCAAACATGGTGCTAAGAGGAAAGTTCATACCTCTAAATGCCTACATCAAAAAGACTGAAAGAGCATAAACCAATGCTGTAAGATCACACCTCAAGGAACTAGAGAAACAAGAACAAACCAAACCCAAACCCAACAGAAGAAAGGAAATAACAGAGATCAGAGCAGAACTAAATGAAATTGAAACAAACAAGAAAAAAATACAAAAGACAAATGAAACAAAAAGCTGATTCTTTGAAAAGATAAATAAAATTGATAGACTATTACCAAGATTAACCAAGAAAAGAAGAGAGAAAATCCAAATAACCTCACTAAGAAATGAAACCGGAGATATTACAACTGACATCACCAAAATACAAAAGATCATTCAAGGCTACTATGAACACCTTTATGCACATAAACTAGAAAACATACAAGAGGTGGATAAACTCCTGGAAACATACAACCTTCCTAGCTTAAATCAGGAAGAATTAGATACCCTGAACAGACAAATAACGAGCAGCGAGATTGAAACGGTAATTTAAAAATTACCAAAAAAACACAAAAACGTCTAGGGCCAGACGGATTTACAGCAGAATTCTACCTGACATTCAAAGAAGAATTGGTACTAATCCTTTTGATACTATTCCACAAGACAAAGAAAGAACCCTCCCTAATTCATTCTATGAAGCCAGCATCACCCTAATACCAAAACCAGGAAAGGACATAACCAAAAAAGAAAACTACAGACTGATATTCGTGATGAATATAGATGCTAAAATCCTTAACAAAATACTAGCTAACCGAATTCAACAACATATCAAAAAGATAATCCACCATGATCAAGTGGGTTTCATACTAGGGATGCAAGGATGGCTTAACATATGCAAATTAATTCATGTGATACACCACATAAACAGAATTAAAAACAAAAATCACATGATCATTTCAATAGATGCAGAAAAAGCATTCGACAAAATCCAGCATCCCTTTATGATTAAAGCTCTCAGCAAAATCTGCATACAAGGGACATACCTTAATGTAATAAAAGCCATCTATGACAAACCTGCAGCCAACATGATACTGAATGGGGAAAAGTTGAAAACATTCCCTCTGAGAACTGGAAGAAGACAAGGATGCCCACTCTTACCACTCCTCTTCAACATAGTACTGAAAGTCCTAGCCAGAGCAATTAGATAAGAGAAAGAAATAAAGGGTCTCCAAATTGGTAAAGAGGAAGTCAAACTGTCACTGTTTACTGACAATATGATTGTATACCTTGAAAACCCTAAGAACTCCTCCAGAAAGCTCCTAGAACTGATAAAAGAATTCAGCAAAGTTTCCAGATACAAGACTAATGTACACAAATCAGTAGCTCTTCTATACACCAACAGTGACCAAGTGGAGAATCAAATCAAGAACACAACCCCTTTTATAATAGCTGCAAAAAAAAAAAAAAAAAAAAAAA
>NW_026652293.1:61923088-62039124 GCF_009828535.3 Hylobates moloch | reverse complement strand
AGTCAAAAGACCTTTACAAGGAAAACTACAAAACACTGCTGAAAGAAATCACAGACGACACAAACAAATGGAAACACATCCCATGCTCATGGGTGGGTAGAATCAATATTGTGAAAATGACCATAATGCCAAAAGCAATCTACAAATTCAGTGAAATTCACATCAAAATACCACCATTAGTCTTCACAGAATTAAAAAAAACAATTATAAAATTTGTATGGAACCAAAAAAGAGCCCGCATAGCCAAAGCAAGACTAAGCAAAAAGAACAAATCTGGAAGCATTACACTACCTGATTTCAAACTATACTATAAGGCCATAGTTGCCAAAACAGCATCGTACTGGTATAAACATAGGCCCATAGACCAACGGAACAGAATAGAGAACCCAGAAATAATCCCAAATATTTACAGCCAACTGATTTTCAACAAAGCAAACAAAAACACAAAGTGGGGAAAGGACACCCTTTTCAACAAATCTTGCTGGGATGATTGGCTAGCCACATGTAGGAGAATGAAACTGGATCCTCATCTCTCACCTTATACAAAAATCAACTCAAAACGGATTAAGGACTTAAACGTAAGACCTGAAACTATAAAAATTCTAGAAGATAACATTGGAAAAACCCTTCTAGACATTGGCTTAGGCAAAGATTTCATCACCAAGAACCTCAAAGTGAATGCAATAAAAACAAAGCTAAATAGTTGGGACCTAATTAAACTAAAGAACTTTTGCACAGCAAAAGGAACAGTCAGCAGAGTAAACAGACAACCCACAAAGTGGGAGAAAAATCTTCACAATCTATACATCTGACAAAGGACTAACATCCAGAATCTACAACGAACTCAAAGAAATCAGTGAGAAAAAAACAAACGATCCAATCAAAAAGTGGGCTAAGGACATGACTAGATGATTCTCAAAAGAAGATACACAAATGGCCGACCAACTTATGAAAAAATGCTCAACATCACTAATGATCAGGGAAATTCAAATCAAAACCACAATGCGATACCACCTCACTCCTGCAAGAATGGCCGTAATAAAAAAATTTAAAAAAACAGTAAATGTTGGAGTGGATGCAGCGAACAGGGAACACTTCTACACTTCTGGTGGGAATGTAAACTAGCACAGTGACTATGGAAAACAGTGTGGAGATTCCTAAAGAACTAAAAGCAGAACTACCATGTGATCCAGCAATCCCACTACTGTGTATCTACCCAGAGGAAAAAAAGTCATTATTCAAAAAAGATAATTGCACACGCATGTTTATAACAGCACAATTCACAATTGCAAAATCATGGAACCAAATCAAATGCCCATCAATCAGTGAGTGGATAAAGAAACTGTGGTATGTACATATATGATTGAATACTATACAGCCATAAAAAGGAATGAATTAACAGCATTTGCAGTGATGTGGATGAGATTGGGGACTATTATTCTAAGTAACTCAGGAATGAAAAATCAAAACATTGTATGTTCTCACTGATAGGTGGGAGCTAAGTTTTGAGGATGCAAAGGCATAAGAATGATGCAATGGACTTTGGTGACTTGGGGGGAAGAATGGGAGGGGGCAAGGGATAGAAAACTACAAATATGGTTCAACGTATACTGCTTGGGTGATGGGTATACCAAAATCTCACAAATTACCACTAAAGATCTTACTCATGTAACAAAATACCTCCTGTACCCCAATAACTTATGGAAAAAAAATAAAAAATAAAGACAACAGAGAACGCCAATGAAAGGGGATTCTTGAAAAAGATCCACAAAATTTACAAATCTTTATGCAGATTGACCATGAAAAAGAGAAGACTCAAACTACTAAAGTGAGAAATACAAGTGAGGACATATTGATTTTACAGGAATGAAAAGAATTATAAGAGAGTAGAGGAACAACTATATGCCAACAAATTGTATACACATAGATGAAATGCACAAATTCATAGAAACACACAAGGTATCAAGAGTGAATCATGAAGAAACAGAAACTATGAATAGACCTATAAGTAGTAAGGAGATTGTATTGGTAATCAAAAACCTCTCAACAAAGAAAACTCTGGACAAGATTGCTTCACTGGTGCATTTGACCAAATATTTAGAGAGGATTTAACACCAAATCCTTCTCACATTCTGCTGAAATGTTAGAGAGAACACTTGTTAACTTAATCTTTGAGGCCAGTATTACTCTAACACCAAAGCCAAAGACAGCTCAAGTAACTACAAATCTGTACTTATAAATATTGATGCAAAAAAAGAGCTTCAACAGAACACTATGAAACAAAATTAGCAGCATAATAAAAGGAGTATACCCCATGACCAAGTGGGATTTACTCTCAGAATGCAAGGATAGTTCAACTATGAAAATAAATCTGACCAGGTGCAGTGGCTCATGCCTATAATCCCAGAATTTTGGGAGGCCAAGGTGGAAGAATCACTTGAGCCCAGGAATTCAAGACCAGCCTGGGCAACATAGTGAGACCTCATCTCTACAAAAAAATTTAAAAAATGAGGCAGGAGAATCGCTTGAGCCTGGAAGGTTGAGGCTCCAGTGAGCTGTGATAGTGTGCCACTGTACTCTCATCTGGGTAATGGAAGTGAGACCCTATTACCCCAAAAAAATCAATCAATCAATCAATGTAATACTCCATGTTAACAGAATGAAGGAAACAAATCCTGTGAACATTTTAATTGACTCAGAAAAATATCATTTGACAAAATTCAACACTTGTTTTTTACCAAAACAAACTGAAAAACTGAAAAAAACTAGGACTGGAAATAAACTTCCTCAACATAATAAAGGCCATATATGAAACCCCACAGCTAGCATTGCCTTCAATGTTGAATGACTGAAAGCTTTCCCCCTAAGATCAGATACAAGACAAGGTTGCCTTCTTTTACTATTTCTATTCAACATAGCATTGGAAGTCCTAGCCACAGCAGATAGGTAAGAAAAAGAAATAAAAACCATTCAAATTAGAAAGGAAGAAGTACAGTTACCTGTTTGCAGATAAATGATCTTATAAATAGAAAACCCTAAAGACATACAACACATACAAGAACTATCAGGACTAATAAATGACTTCTGCAAAGTTGCAGAATAGAAAATTAACATAGAAAAATCAGTTGCACTTCTATAATCTAAAAATCAACAATCCAATGGGAAATTTTAAAAAATTATATTTCCAATAGCAACAAAGAGAATAAAATACTTAGAAATAAACTTAATCAAGGATGCAAAAGACTTGCACATTTAAACTACAAATTGGTGCCAGGCATGGTGGTGTGTGCCTGCAGTCCCAGCTACTCAGGGGGCTGAGGTGAGAGGATCTCTTGAGCCCAGGAGTTTGAGAACAGCCTGGGCAACATAATGAGACTGTCTTTAAAAAAAAAACCAGGTAAAATTATAAAAGATTGGTGAGAGAAATTAAAGAAGATACTAATAAATGGAAAGATATCTCATGTTAATGGATCGGAAGACTTAATACTAATAAGATGCTATTACTACCCAAAATGACCTACAGATTCAATACAATCTCTATCAAAATCCTAGCAATTTTTTTGCAGAAATGGAAAAACTCATCTTAAAATGCATATGGAATTTTAAGGGACCTTGAATAGCTAAAACAATCTTGGAAGAACAGTGTTGGAAGATGCACACTTCCTGATTTCAAAACATATTGCAAAGCTATAGTAGTCAAAACAGTATGGTATGGGCAAAAAGCCAGACATATAGACCAATGGAATAGAGAGCCCAGTAATCAGCCCTCAGATATATGGTCAAATGATTTTTGACAAGGGTGCCAAGACCATTCAATGGGAAAAAGTAAAGTCTTTTCAACAAATAGTGCTAGGAAAATTGGATATTCACACATAAAAGAATGAAGCTGGACCCTTACCTAACACCATAAACAAAAATTAACTCAAAATGAGTCAAAGACCTAAATGTAAGACCTAAACCTTTAAAACTCTTAGAAGAAAATGTTGGGCAAAAGCTACATAACATTGGGTTTGGCAGTGATTTCTTGGATATAACACTGAAGGCATAGGCAAAAACATAAGAAATAGACAAATTGAGCCTTACAAAAAATTTTTAAAATTTGTTCATCAAAAGAAGCTATCAGTAGAATAACAGGAAATCTACAGAATGGGAGAAAATATTTGCAAATCATATACTTGATAAGGGATTAGTATTCAAATGCATCAAGAACTCTTAAAATTCAATAACACAAAGACAAACAGTTGAATTCAAAAATAGGCAAATAACATGAATAGATATTTTGCAAAGAAGATATACAAAAGACCAAGAAGCCCGTGAAAAGATGCTCAACATCACTAATATTAGGAAAATGCAAATCAAAACCACAATGAGATACCACCTCACACACATCAGGATGGCTGCTATTAAAAAAACAAACAGGGTATAACAAGTGTGGACAAGGATGTGGAGAAATTGGAATCCTTGTGCATTGCTGGTGGAGATAAAAATGGTGGCTGGGTGTGGTGGCTCATGCCTGTAATCACAGCAATTTGGGAGGCCGAGGTGGGCAGATTGCTTGAGCTCAGGATGTCAAGACCAGCCTGAGCAACATGGTGAAACCCCACCTCTACGAAAAATACAAGAATTAGCCAGGTATGGTGGTGTGTGTCTGTGGTCCCAGCTACTTGGGAGGCTGGGGTAGGAGGATCACTTGAGCCCAGGAGGGAAAAGTTGCAGTGAGCCGAGATTGTACCAATGCACTCCAGCCTGGACGTGAGACCCTGTCTCAAAAAAAAAAAAAAAAAAATACAGTTTCTGTCAAAAATAGTATGGCAGTTCCTCAAAAAAAAATTAAAAATAGAATTACCATATGATACAGTGATTCCACTGCTGGGCATATACCAAAGAATTGAAAGCAGGGTCTGGAAGAGATATTTGTACATCCACGTTCATAGCAGCATTATTCACAATAGCTAAAATACAGAGGCAACCAAAATATCTGTTGACAGATGAATGGATAAGCAAAGTGTGATCTATCCATACAATGCAATATTATTCAGCCTTAAAAAGAGGAAAATTCTGACACATTGCTACAACTTGGATGAACCTTAGAAGACATTATTTTAAGTGACATAAGCCAGACACAAAGGACAAATACTGTATGATTTCACTTACATGAGGTACCTAGAGTAGGCAAATTCATAGAGGCAGAAAATGGAATAGCGATAACTAGGGACTTGGGGCAGAGGAGAATGGAGAAATATAATTTCATAGGTACAGTTTTAGTTTGAGATGATGAAAAATTCTGGAGGTGGACATTGGTGATATTTGCACAACAACATAAATGCGCTTAGTGTTACTGAATTGTACACTTACAAATGGTTGAAATGGTAATTTTTTTCTTTTTTTCTTTCTTAAAATGGTAAATTTTATGTTATGTATATTCTACTACAACAACAAAAAATCATTTGCATTTTACAAGTTAAACCAATCCTTACAGAATTTAAAATTTCCTAAGCAATAACCAAACAAAGGCACATGCCTCTAGAATAGGGTTTCTCAGGCTCAGCACTACTGATATTTTGAACCAGATAATTCTTTGTTGTGGGCAGTGTCCTGTGTCTTATAGGGTATGTGGTAGCATCCCTGCTGTCTTCCCACTCAGTGTCAGTAGCAATCCCCTCCCCTGCTGTGACAACCAAAAATGTCTCTGGACATTGCCAAATGCTGCCCGGGGCACAAAATCAACACCAGTTGAGAACCACTAATAAGAGTTCTGGAAATCCTCACTCAGTCTCAAATCCTGACAGTTGTCTAGGCAGCATCAGCTTGCAAGTCTATAGTCATAAATCCATTCCTTGAGACATCAGCAGTTAGAAGTATCTGGTACAGTCCTTTCCACCAACACTCTGAGACAGTCCTTCTTTGTTGGAGATCTAAGTTTTAGAATCAGTAGCTTAGAGCAGAGCCAGTCCATATCACAAAGCATCACTTTCCTTTCCAGTGTCCATGAAATACTTTCTCAATTCACTTGAACTCATAGACAGACAAATGAACAAGGTTTTTACCCAATTCTTCGTTGTATCTCACATGGCAGAGAACAGATTCACATCATCCTGCTATATCACAAAATGGTTGGACCATAAAACTACATTCCTAATCATTGCTGCCACCATTGTGGAATAAATTCTTGGCCATGGGCTAATCTGAACTGCAAACAAACTTGTCTACGGACCAGAAACAGAAACAAAAGTAATGAGATAGGGTGGCAGTGGGGAGCGGGTGGTGAGATGCACAGAGAAACGGAGTCAAGGAAGATAAATTCTATTGGCATTTCAGATTCATTTCAGGAGCCAAGAAAAGGTGCTACTGGGCTTACCTGGCCATGAAGTGCACTTTTTTGGTTAATTAAGTTTAATTGGTTCCAGAACTTGAGTCCACTTGAACATCTCAATGAGATATCCAAAACTGTCAAAGTATGTGCAATGAACTGAATTGCATATGTTGAAGTGCTAATCCAAAATTCTTATGTTGAAACCCTGACCTCCGATGTGACTATATTTGGAGATGGGGCCTGTGAGGAGGTGTTAAAGGTTGAATGGGGTCATAAGACTTAAGCCCTGATCTGATAGGGCTGATGCCCTCATAAGAAGAGGAAGAGACCCCAGAACTCTCTTTCAGCCATGTGAGGACACAGGGAGATAGGGGCTATCTACAAGCCAGGAAGAAAACTCTTTGCCAGAAACCAACGATGCTGGCACTTTGCTCTTGGACTTCACACCCAGAACTGTGAGAAGTAAATTTCTGTTGCTTAAGCCACCCAGTCTATGCTACTTTTTTATGGCAGCTCTAGCAGACTAATGCAGTATAATTCCCCAAAAAGTTATCAACATGACTCTCTTACAAACACAAATTTTTTTTTTTTTTTGAGATGGAGTTTCGCTCTTGTTGCCCAGGCTGGAGTGCAATGGTGCGATCTCAGCTTACCACAACCTCTGCCTACCAGGTTCAAGGGATTCTCCTGCCTCAGCCTCCCCAGTAGCTGGGATTACAGGCATGCGCCACCACGCCTGGCTAATTTTGTATTTTTAGTAGAGACGGGGTTTCTCCATGTTGGTCAGGCTGGTCTCGAACGTCCGACCTCAGGTGATCCACCCACCTCGGCCTCCCAAAGTGCTGGGATTACAGGCGTGAGCCACTATGCCTGGCCTGATTTATTTTAATGCATCAATTACGGGATCCGCATGATAACAAGCCTGGTTCTGTATTAGATATTTTAAATGAGTGACTTATACCAGCTACACTCATTTCCTCACTATTCACACATTCCTTAGCTTCCCAGATTTCACATTTACCATCTCACTTTATTAAACCTCACTTTTTATTTTTTATTTTTATTTATTTTATTTGGAGACAGGGTCTCACTCTGTCACTCAGGCTGGAGTGCAGTGGCATGATCCTGGCTCACTGCAACCTCTGCCTCCTGGGTTCAAGCCATTCTCATGTCTCAGCCTCCCGAGAAGCTGGGACTACAGGCATGCGCCAGTCAAGATTGAATAATTTTTGTATTTTTTGGTAGAGATGGGGTTTCACCATGTTGGGCAGGCCGGTCTTGAACTCCTGACCTCAGGTGATCCACCCCCCTCGGCCTCCCAAAGTGCTGGGATTATAGGCATGAGCCACTGCTCCCAGCCAATACCTCATTTTTTAAACAGATGGGTCTTGCTCTGACACCCAGGTTGGAGTGCAGTGGTGTGATCATAGCTCACTGCAGCCTCGACATCCTGGGGTCAAACAATCCTCCCACCTCAACCTCCTGAGTAGCTGGGACTACAGGCATGGTCCACCACGCCTGGGTAATATTTTTTATTTTTTAAGAGACGCTTGTTACATTGCCCAGGCTGGTCTTCAGCTCCTGGCCTCAAGTGGTCCTCCCGCCTTGGCCTCCTAAAGTACTGGGATTATAGGCATGAGCCATCGTGGCTGGCAAAACCTCATTCTTGAAACTCACCAGTAAACTGTTCTAATGTGGAACCCAAGTTTTCTTCATTCCTCACTATCCTAAATTACATAGTACTAGTGACAACTGTTCACCTGCAGTTTGAAGACCCTAAGCCAGTTCTCTGCTTGTGTTTCTGGATATATCTGTTCTTTGTCATTCTTCCTTCGTATGTGGAGCCATCCTCAAAGCACTGGGGTCATCCTGCTTAACAATAAAAAGAGCTACCATTTATTGATTGCTTATTTGATGCAGACACAGTTCTCACTACTTCATAAGCTGCGATTTTATCCGGTCCTCACAGGAACTGTTATTATCTCTGTTTCATGCCTAGGGACACTGAAGCATAGAGAAGTTACCTGACCAAAGTCACGTAGTTAGTGGCAAAACCAAGATTCAAACTCAGGCAGTCTGGCTCTGTCTTGAGGCAGACTGCACAGTCTCCACCTTCTCTATTTTTTGCCTCGGAGCGCCTGGCCAATTATCCCTTGGCCAACATCACATGACTATTAACTCCAGAGTCAGCCGTCTCTCAGCTCCAATTCCACCACTGCTAGCTGTGTAATCTTAACTGAGTTCTTTATTCTTTATTAGGTCTAGTCCTCAATTTCATCATCTGTAAAACGGGCATATAATAGATTCTATTTCTAATTCTCACAGAGTTGCTATGAGAATTGATTGAGCTAATATGAGTAAAATGCCTGACATTGAGAAGGCATTGGATGCTAGTACTATTAGTCATCTAATTATATGTTGTTTGTCTGTGGAATAGAGCACCTAGGTTCTTTTCCTGGGATCCAAAAGCCAGCATGGGGGAGGGTTACAGGCAGACAAATGTTTTGTGTGTACATTTATTTTTTCTGGGGAGAAAGTCCATAAGTTTGATCATATTCTCAAAGGAGTATATGACCCCCAAAAGTTCGGAACCACTGAGCTTTAAAGGAGTCTAAAAGGACCCCAGCACGGTGGCTCATGTCTGTAATCCCAGCACTTTGAGAGGCTGAGGCGGGCAGATCACCTGAGGTCAGGAGTTCAAGATCAGCCTGGACAACATGGCGAAACCTCGTCTCTATTAAAAATACAAAAATTAGCCCAGCATGTCAGCGTGTGCCTGTAATCCCAGCTACTTGGGAGGCTGAGGCAGGAGAATAGCTTGAACCAGGGAGACGGAGGTTGCAGTGAGTTGAGATCACGCCACTGCCCTCTAGCCTGGGTGACAGAGCAAGACTCCGTCTCAAAAATAAATAAATAAATGCATAAATAAATAAGCCTAAAGTTTGAGACCTGTGTCTTTTACATTTCCTGCCCTCAGCACAGCCAGGGATACAGCAAGCTTTCACTAATGTGCATGGAACTGAATCCTCACTGGAACGTAGCAGCTGTGTCAAGGCCGTGGACAGTAAGGTTCCTGATGTTGTCACCTGTCTTCATTCCACACAAAGATGCCCACTGTGAAAAGTTTTCTGAAATCACTTCTTCAGTCCAATAACAACATTTCAAAGCTGAGTATTTCACATGCTGCATTGGGAAAGGGTGTTGATTACATCCCTCAAACTGCACAACTGTGACCATCACTGCTGGCTGATACTTCGCAGAAGGGCGCAGGGGGCAACTGTTGATGTGGCACGGCTGTGTTAGCATTCTTTGCCCTACCTTCACTTGAGTACTTAATATAATAGCAGCTACCACAGAAAGAATGGAAACAAAAACTATTTTATTTTAATTTGTATCCGTTCTTATGGTTTCTTTATACTCCTCCTCAATTCAAAGTCAACCTAAGCACATTTAGATATTGATTCCAATTAAGATATTTAATATGTCTTATCTTCTGTGAACTAGTCCATTTTGTGTTGATATAAAGGAATTCCAGAAATTAGGTAACTTATTTTTTTAAAAAAAGGTTTTTTGGCTCTGGTTCTGCAGGCTGTACAAGAAGCACAGTGCTGGCATCTGCTTCTTGGTGGGGGAGCCCAGGAAGCTCACAGCCATAGCAGAAGGGGAAAAGGCAACAGGTATGTTACATGGCAAGAGAGGGAGCAAGAGGGATGCCAAGCTCTTTTAAACAGCCAGCTCCCACATGAGCTAATAGCATATTATGATGTCAGGACTTATCCGCTTGGAAGTGACAAAAAAAAATTCAAACTAGCTTAAACAGAGAGGATATTTGTGGGCTCAGGCAGAGGTAGAGCCAGGGGTTCAACCAATGTCACTGGGACTCTCTTTCCTTCTCTTTGTCTTTGAGCTCTGCTTTCCTGCTGAAGGCTGGCCTCTTCTTCTCCCACTGGAAAAGGACTTCCTCCCTATAGCTGGAGAAAGTGCCACTTAATAGCCTCAAGCTTATATTGTCTGAGCCAAAGACCACCAGCAAAAGAGAACTTCTTGATATTCCAATTATAGACAAAGATTCTTCCATCACATGCGTAGCTGTTGCCAGGGGCATGAGATGATCTGATTGGCCAAGCACAGGTCACATCCCTTTCCCTATAGATGGGGACAGAGTGGGAAGCTGGGGTTGACAGCCGCATGAGAACCACAGGGGGACAGGGAAGAGCAGTGAGCAGATGAAGCAATACGTGTCCATTTATACATTTGCCTTTGTGTTAAAATAACAAGAACATAATGAGAAAGATCAAATTGGAGAGCACTCATGGGGTGGGAAGGACTCCTCTCTGGGATATAATTGACCATATGTAAGGTCTAGCTGTTAAAAAATCTACTATAGTCATAAGCATAACCTATAAGACTGTATTTCTAGAACAGAGGAGGTAAGCCTCCCTCCAGAGAATCCCTTGTTCACACAGTACTGAAGGACAGCCACAGTGGACGAGGGTGTCAGTTTGTTCTGCAGAGGAGATGAGGACCGATGAGCAGAGATTAAAATATAGAACTGTGGCAAATGTTACTGGCTTGGGACTGGTTTCTTAAGCAAGAGGGAACTTTTAGGAATGACCTAAGGCAGCGGTCCCCAACCTTGTTGGCACCAATGACCAGTTTCGTGGAAGACAATTTTTCCACAGATGTGGGGCGGCAAGGTGGGATGGTTTAGTGATGAAACTGTTCCACCTTAGATCATCAGGCATTAGACAGATTCTCATAAGGAGTGCGCAACTTAGATCCCTCGCATGCACAGTTCATAAAAGGGTTCGCACTCCTATGAGAATCTAATCCTGCTGCTGATCTGACAGGAGGCTGAGCTCAGGTGGTAATTGTTTACGTGCCGCTCACCTCTTGCAATGCGGCCCAGAACCTAACAGGCCATGGATGGTACCAGGACCCCTGGCCTAAGAGGCTCACAGAAAAAATGGAAAGGGTGGAAATTTAAGAGAAACCAAGGGGACTCCAGAAACCAGGCTGCCAGATCCAGGCATAGGCAGGAGAGGGAGGATCTGTGCCCTCAATTTCGGCAGAGGAAGCCCTGGCTGGGAGGCAGCCCTGGGCGAGGAGGGGCATCTTCCTCTGATGGAGATTGGGGGGCCAATAGAAAGGAAGATCTGGCCAGGCACAGTGGCTCATGCCTGTAATACCAGCACTTTGAGAGGCCGAGGCAGATGGATCACCTGAGGTCCGGACTTCAAGACCAGCCTGGCCAACACGATGAAACTCTGTCTCTACTAAAAATACAAAATTTAGCCAGGCATGGTGGCAGGTGCCTGTAGTGCCAGCTACTCAGGAGGCTGAGGCAGGGGAATCGCTTGAACCCAGGAAGGGGAGTTGCAGTGAGCCAAGATCGCGCCACTGCATTCCAGCCTGGGTGACAGAGTGAGACTCCATCTCCGAAAAAAAAAAAAGGTCTGGAGCTGGACTCCTGAAAGATAAACAATAGATATTTGCCACACAGGCATACAGATTCCACATGAGAAAATCTGCTGGCAATGGAGTCTGGCCAGGAGCAGAACAGGCAGCCTCACAGGGACATGAAGGCTGTCCACCTCTCGGGGGGTGTGGCTGAACCTCTCCGAGCCCTTCCACCCTAAGCCTCTGGCACTATCACTCCCTCAGCTTGCCAGCCCATCCTATCTCAATAATTTTCTTCTTTTGAGCCAGGGGAGGCCATCCTCCGAGGGCTTTCTCAATGTCTCTCTTCCTTGCTTCTGAGAAAAAGCTGATCTTCCATCTCACATGCTCTGTACCCACTCCTCCTGATTCCTCCCCAATTCACGTGCTCTGTACCCACTCCTCCCACACAGTGCTCCTTCCCTCCACTGCCCTCTCCTTCCCATTTATCTCTGGATGGTGCTGTTCTCTCTCTCTCTCCCCCCGTCCCTGGCCCCCGACTGCCTTCCAAATACAAACATACTCAGGAGACATCCCCTATCTACTTGACGCCTTTTATGAATTCCCATGCCAGTGTAGAAGCTAGAAAAGCCAGATATTTGCAAGCCTCCCTTGTGAATAGGGTGCAGTCGCTCGGGTTAGAATGCAGTGGTATGATCTCAGCTTACCTCTGCCTCCCAGGTTCAAGTAATTCTCCTGTCAGCCTCTGGAGTAGCTGGGACTACGAGCATGCACCACCAAGTCCAGCTAATTTTTGTATTTTTAGTAAAGATGAGGTTTCGCCATGTTGGCCAGGCTGGTCTTGAACTCCTGACCTCGGGTGATCCGCCTGCCTTGGCCTCCCAGAGTGCCCTTATATTCGTGTGTGTGTGTATGTGTGTGTGTGTGTGTGTGTGTGTGTGTGTGTGTTTTGAAGATTGTAAAATATGCCCGCAAATTCCTTCATCCAGTATGCAATCTCTTTTGGAATGTGAATTTTCTGCTCCTCTTATGCAGAAGCGAAGTTTATTCCTCTCCCTTGACGCTTAGCCTTGTGATTTCTTTGAACGTGAGAATGCAGCAGGAGATGTATATGACCCTGAGATGCCAGTCCAGCCTTCTGGAGGATGTGACCAAGACAGCCCAGCCCACAGCCCACCCCACTGCCAGTTATGTGAGGGAGGTATACTAGTTCGTTTTGTGCTGTTATAAAGGAATACCGGAGGCTGGGTAATTTATAAAGAAAGCAGGTTTATTTGGCTCATGGTCCTGCAAGCTATACAGGAAGCATGGTGTCAGCATCTGCTTCTGGTGAGGCCTCAGGGAGCTTCCAATCATGGTGAAAGGGGAAGGGGAGCTGTCATGTCACATGGAGAGAGAAAGGGAGTGAGAGAGAGAGAGGAGGACATGCCAGGCTCTTTTTGAACAACCAGCTCTCATGCAAACTAAAAGAGTGAGAACTCACTCGTTACTGAAGAATGGCACCAAGCCATGCATGAGGGATCTGCCCCCATGACCCACACACTTCCCACTAGGCCCCACCTCCAAAATTGAGGATCAATTTCAACTTCAGATGTGGAGGAGAATTATCCCAACTATATCAGGAGGTCATCTTGAACCCTCCAGCCCTGCTATCTCTTCATCAGAATCCAACTGTGGAGGAACTGCCCAACTAACTCTTAGAATCATAAGAAATAATAAATCTTAGCTGTTTTAAACCACTGAGTTTTGGAGTGAATTATGCAGCAAAAGCTGAAACCGATGGTGTCCTGCATGTCCCATACAACTACATATAACCATTTCCCCACCTTATTCAATCTTTATTAAGGCTACTTTGGTTGCAAACATCAGAACCCAACCCCAGCCAGGTTAAACAAAAGGTAAGTGCATTAGAATGTCCCTAATGTAAGTCAAGGAACAGAAAATAAAATTGGGAAGGGGAGAAATCAGAAACTGTAACAAATGGGACGACGTTGTATACTTCTGCACAACGTAACTGAATCTGTCAAGGTTTTATGTGCAAACGGGTCTCTGAGCGAGTGAAATGGTTTTGATCAAAATCTAAAAGAATTTGGGGAGTGTAGACATAAAAGGGAGTTAAAGCCAGAGTAACAGGTATTGTGAACACATTGTGAGGACAGAGAGTGTCGCCCCCGGCCGCAGCCTGGGGGGGCTGCATTTCTGGAGGGATCATCTCTTGCCCCTAACTGATGACTCCTGCAGAGTGACGCGTGCCTGGGGCAGCGTCTGCTGGGACCAGGGTGGACGGGCACCTCAAATAAGTGGGCCAGGGACCTGGGCCTGGGCCCCTCGGACTGGCAGGCACGCCCGCACCCCCGCGCCTCGCGCTCTGCACTGAAGCAGTCGCCCCCACGGAGCGGGCGGAGGCCCGGGGGCCGGGAGCGCGCGGGGAGGCTCCGGGACTGAGGCGGCGCCACAGCCTCCCGCCTGCAGCTGGAGCGCGGGCCGCCGCGGCGACATCTTGCTCAGGAGGAAAGCGCGCGGGAGAGCGAGCTGCGCTTTAGCTGCTGCGCCACGCGCGCCTCGGGCCTGGGCGCAGAGGAGCTGCCGGGCGCGGCGGGAAGGAGGTAAGGCAGCCCCGCGGGACCGCACGCCTAGCTCAGGGGACGCCTCTGGAGACCCCAGGACCACCCGATCACGGGCCCCGCCGCTCCCCTACCTCGCTCCTCCTCCCGCCCAGCCCCAGTCTCCCGCGGTCCCCTCGCCCCAGCCGGCAGCCTCCCTGCCTTCCGCCCTCTGATTAGCCCTCCTCTGAGGCGCGCCCCTGGACCCCAGCAGCCCGGGTCCCCGCCTCTGCTCTTGGTCCTGGCCGCCGGGTGAGGCCGCCCCCGCCCCGCCCCCGCCCCGCCCTCGCCGGGACCCGCCCCCTGCTCCCGTCCGGGCGGGGCTCCGGGTTTAAACGTCGCGGCGGGCAGGGCCGGCGGAGGGGCGGGGCGGCCTCTGTGTCGTGTACCGGGTCCCGTAGGCTGCGGGCAGCGAGGAGCGGCTGGAGCTCGAGGCGGCGGACGGCACCATGTCCCCGGGGAGTGGGGTGAAGAGCGAGTACATGAAGCGCTACCAGGAGCCGCGCTGGGATGAGTACGGGCCGTGCTACCGCGAGCTGCTGCACTACCGCCTGGGCCGCCGGCTGCTGGAGCAGGCGCACGCGCCCTGGCTCTGGGACGACTGGGGCCCGGCCGGCTCTTCGGAGGACTCGGCGTCGTCAGAGTCGTCGGGCGCCGGGGGCCCCGCGGGCCCCGCGCCCCGGTGCGCCCCGCCCTCGCCCCCGCCGTCCGTAGAGCCGGCGGCCCAGGAGGAGGCGGAACGGCGGGCGCGCGGGGCCCCAGAGGAGCAGGACGCGGAGGCCGGGGACGCGGAGGCCGAGGACGCGGAGGACGCGGCTCTGCCAGGTACCGGGCCCGGAGGGGAGCGCGAGGGGCCTGCACGCAGGGACGGTTTGCTCTAAGCTCTGAGCAGCTGATCTCTTATTTCTTGCGCCGCTCGGGGCGGGCTCTTCCTTTTTTTTTTTTTTCCCGGTTGACAGAATCCGTCTCTCTTGACAAAATAGGGAAGGTGGAAGCCTTTGCCACCTTTTATTTCCTTAATTAGGTGGCTTTCGGTCGAGCCAGCGGTGAACTCAATTGAAGCGCCGCTGGCTGAGTCTGGGGTCTTTCCTCGCGGGCCTCTGCGGCTTGGCAAACCACTGAATCCTATCTTATTTCTTGGCGAACCACTGAGTCCCATCTGTTTATTTCTAGGCGCCAATTTTTGATCAGAGGAGCCCCAGCTTTAATCAGATTCTCAAAGGTAACCCAAAAGGTTAAGAACCACAGAGCTAAGCTTTCTGTCTGATGAATGGGGCCGTTGTTTTCCCGTATTAACTCCCCGACCTTGCTACGCTGTCCCTAAAGAATATTTTGCATTTGTTTACGTGGAGTGTTGTATAACTTGGCTGTGAGAGCATCTTTATAAGTGCTAGGTCCTCCCCTCTTCCGTCCCACCCCATCCTCCCTCGCCTCTCCAGATCCGAAAGCGCCCGTGGCGCTGCGCGTGTTTTCAGCCATGGCCCTTCGCCTTCTTTCCTGCCCAGAGGCTTGCAGAGCTAGGGACCCAGTTGAACGCCTCAGTACAGCCTGGAGTAACCAATGGTTCCTTCCAGATCACTGGATTTTAAAAAGGCTCGAGTGAGGAAAACATGGAAGATGTATTGGGAGCCTATTTGACATTCAGTCACTGATCTAGGAATACGTATGTTGTCATTTAATATTCAAAACAATCCCAAAAGAGACCATGTTTTAATCTGTGTTTTTTTTTTGAAACGGAGTCTCGCTCTGTGGCCCGTAGCCCAGGCTGGAGTGCAGTGGCGCGATCTCGGCTCACTGCAACCTCTGCCTCCCGGATTCACGACATTCTCCTGCCTCAGCCTCCCGAGTAGCCGGGATTACAGGCACGCGCCACCAGGCCCGGCTAATTTTTGTATTTTTAGTGGAGACGGGGTTTCACCATGTTGGTCAAGCTGGTCTCACACTCTTCACCTCGTGATCCGCCCGCCTCGGCCTCCCAAAGTGTTGGGATTACAGAAGTGAGCCACCATGCCTGGCCCTAATCTCAGTTTTATAGATGAAGAAACAGAAGCTCAGGATCAGTGACTTTATTCATTTATGTGTTTATTTTTGTTTACCCGATTGCAAGCCAATCAGACTCTTCCTGGCTTCTCTGTGAGAGGCTGAGGAGGAGATGAAATTTCGGCTATGAGCCGGGTTGCTTTGCTCTTGGTTTTACCATCTTCAGCTATTTTCAGCTCATCGGAGGCAGGGCTGCCTCCTCCCATCATGATGTTACTTGTGAATCCCCACAAATCCTGATGCTTCAGTGATCACTGCTAGAAATGCAAATAACAGAAGGTGGAGGGGGTAGGGAACATGCCTTCCAGATTATTCCTGTGGGTACTGATCTGTTAGCTAAATTGAGATGTACTTTATCAGGCTAAATGGCTTTTCTCTCCCCGATCTTTTATTGTTTGTGATGGAGCTGTCAAATATTTGCATGCAATATAAATTCAATTTTTAGGCAGCATTGTGATATGGATGGTGCCTGTGTTTACCAGCTCAGGTAAGCTCTGAGTTCATGATTATTTTGGTTTCCTTAAAGATAGTGTCCTCTCAGTTATTTCTTCCCTGCTTACATTTCTGGATTAGGCATCAGGAAGAAGAAAGGATGTTTTCTGCTTTCAGGACTCACAATTGCAGCATCTTTTGTTTTGCTCCTACCTGTAAGGCCCTCTTGACTCCTGTGTTGCTTGCACAAGATTAAATATCCTGGTTTTTAAGTGGATGGTTTTAAATACTAGTGCAATGAGTACTCTTTTGAGTTTCTACAAAATATAAAAGTTCTTACTTTCCCCGAAGCCGTAGATGCACATAGAATCATGTCGTTCCATCTGACTTATTACAAAAGCACATCAGCCCCGTGTCATACATAACACCCTGGTTTTTCCTTTGGTATTTATTTTCGTATCTCCAACTAATATGGCTTTTATTGACATTTGATTTTTTTTTTCAGTTTTTAACATTATCTATTGACTTTAATTCTTTTTTACTGCTCTCCTTACCCGCCCCCCCCCAACATGGCCCATCTCCACATCTGCTCAATATAGTCCTCAGAGAGTTTGTTGGATTCATAATTAGTATGTGCCATATTGTGCCCATGGAAAAAGTTACTCAAAGCTGACCCATACTATTTCCCAGGATTCCCTTTTTTCTTTCACAATACAACCGACACATCAGGTTCACTATCACTCTCGTCATCTTAAGACGCCCCTCCCAGGGCCCCTGACCTACTTCTGTCCCGGCTGGCTGCTGCTCCTGTGGCCTGCTGCCTGGTTGGCATCTTGGGAGGGCCCTTGGCCATCCTCCTAGGACCTTTCTTGGCTTCTCTGTTGGGTTTGAGTCTCTGTCGTGTGGCTCTCATGTCATTTTCTTTCTTGGTTTACCCCTTCTTGGTGGAGCACACCTAGTAGATTCCCGAGAAAGGATGGTTCAGAGGTTAGTTTTCTTTGAATGCCAAGAGATAGCTTTATTCTACCCTTACAATTTGGTGAATGTCGCTGGGGATGGAATTCTAGGTTGGAACAGTTGTCCGTAGAAACTCTGGAGGCATTCCTCCTTACGTGTTATGACTGCTAGTGTTACAGCCTACCTCGTTATGATTCTTGATCTTGATCTTTCGTAGGTAACGTGTCCCCTCAGGAAGTTTTCAGGGTGTTCTCTTTGGCCTTTATGTTCTGACATTTTTCCTTGATCTAGATCTGTTTTCCTTTGCTTTGCTGGGCACTTGGCAGGTCTTTATAGACAAACTCATGTTTTTAATTCCTGGAAGTTTTCTGGAATTATTTTCTTATTTGTTTTTTTTTCCCATTTCTTTTTTTTTCTAAAGTCCTTAGTTGGATATTAGACTTTATCATTTTATCCTCTAAATTTCTAAGTTTTTTCTTGACAGATTTTCATCTTTTATTGTTTTGTTTTCTGGGTGATACTCTCAGCTGTATCTTCTAAATCCCTTACTACATTTTCCATTTGATGGATCCTATTTTTCTTTGAATTGTTTTCTGGGCTGACATTTATTCCCTCCCTTCCCTCCCTCCTTTCCTTCCCTTTTTATTTCTTTTTACAACACAGTATCTGGTTCCTGATTCATGCATGTAGGGTTTTATTTTACTGAGGATATATATTAGAAGTCTTTGTTTGTTTTCTTCTCTTTCTGTGTTTCTTCAGCACAGTCTTTCACTTTTGTCTCTTTGTTTCTTTTTGCTGGTAATTCTCTGTTTTCATGTTAGGCACTTTTCTCAAATTTCTAATGATCCTTCGTTTCTCATTCTTATTTAAAGGATGGATACTAAAAAGCTCTTAGGAAATTCTGTGTGTGTGTGTGTGTGTGTGTGTGTGTGTGTGTGTGTGTGTGTTGGGGTTTGGGGGTGGAAGTGCTTGTGAACTGTGGGGTTCTTTTCCTCCCATAGCCAATATGCTATGAAGAGTGGTCTAGACTGTCTCCGATTCCTTACTTCCTAGTCACGTTTTCTTTTTAGGTTAGATTTTATTTTTAGCAAAGTTTACATGTGCAGTAATTTAAAAAATTTTGCTTAAAATGAAAAAAAACATGATCCTGCCCCATTTCCCACCCATGCCCCTTGCTCCTTTCACTCAATTTCGCTTTCCTTTCAGCATTGGCCATGCTCTTTTCATTTAAACTTACCTGTTGGCTTTTTGATTATGAACATTATCTACTGACTTCCCATTATGGGAGATGAAGATTTAGCTCAGGATCTTAGCTCTGCCTTCCCTATTCTACCCCCAGACACATACCAACACTCATTTCCTCTTCCCCATATCCCCACAATATTAACTATATGATTGCTTTGTTTAATCTCTGTTCTGTGTTTGAATTATGGTTGTGTAAATATTTGCAGGTGAGCCATGTAATGTATTCTGATTACACTTTTTTGTTAAAATTTATGGTTTTCCTGAAATTAATAATTGTTCCACTTTTTTGTTTGCTCACTTTGTTTTTGTTTTTTTGCTCCAGTAATAGGTTTATTAAAAAATGAGCTACCTATCATTGCCTATCAGTTTCTTATTTCTTATTTATTTTAGCTATCACTAATGCCTGAAATGGCCTGATAGTACTATGAAACTTGCCATATGTCAGACGTATTAGGTGTTCTATTCATCTGATTTTTTTTTTCCCTTGGAGACACACACACACACACACACACACACACACATACATATATATATATACACATATTTTTTTTTGAGCCCTTGATCTTCTTGTTCCAGTTTAGATTTTATACTGTCCAGCCCTGGCACAGCTGCTGAACTGGGCTTTCTTTACCATTTCCCTCCTTTGTGTGATCCCCTGCCTTGCACGTCTCAAGTCTTCTTTTGCTTGGCCTGTTCCTTCCTTTTGATGGAATGCTTCCTCTGTAGATCCTGTAAAAGATTGCGTGGGAATTAGAAATTTTGTAAACTTGCATATCTGAAAATGCCTTTATTATATCCAGGATTGATATTTTGGCAAGGTAGATAATTCTAGATTGGAAACCTCAGCCTTTGAGGCATTACCATAACACTGAATCCTAGCTTCAGGTCATAGTGTTGAGAAGGACCATGCCATTCTGACACCTGCTTTGTGTGTGTGACCCCCCTATGTTTGTTTTTGTTGTTTTGTTGGAAACTTTTAGGAGATTCTTTATATCTTTTTAGGAGATGTTCTGAAATTTTGTGATGTGCCTGTGTGTGTCTTTTTTCATTCATTTGGCTGGCCCTTTTCATTCTGGAAGGTTCTTTCAGTTCAGTGATATTTCCTATTTTCCTGTTTAAAAATAATTTTCTCTGCTCCATATGCTTTATTTTCTCTTTCTATATTTATCCTTAGTTGGATGGTGTGCCTCCTGGATCAGTCCTCTAACATTTTTACTTAAAAATGTTTCTACATTGGAATTTGGAATTTTTGGTTCTATTTTCTGGGAGAACCCTTCAATTTTATCTCCACCATTTCTATTGAAATTTTTAATTCTCACCTTAGCTTTAAATTCCCAAGAGTTCATCTATTTTTGGTCCGTAATGTTCTTTACATTAAAAAAAAAATAGCATTCTGTTTTCAGATTTCTTTTAACCTACAAAGAAGAAAAGAAAAGAAAAAGGCCAGAAATATCTTTTCAGAGCTGTCTTCCGTTCCCTGCCTTGCCTTTTTCTGCATAATTTTGGTCTCTTCCTTACTAATAGAGGATGTACTCAGATGTTTGCTCTTAGCCTGTCTGCTCATATTTAAGAGTAAGGCCTGAAAGAGCTTTTTAGGAGCTCTGTGCATGGGGGATGCCTGTTTTCTGTAATTGGATGAGGACCCAGCTGTTCCTCTGGGGACTGCAAACATGTATACCTGCCAGCGTCTCTTGAGTGAGCTGCCCAGACAGTGCATCTGCAGTCTCCTGTCTCACAGGGAATAAGCCTGGCACCAGCATCCCGGGAACAGAGGTGGAGGAAGGTGCTGAGGCGGGGTCTCCTTTACCATGAGGCCTTTCACCTAATTCTGTTTTCAGGAAGCTGTTTCCCTTGGTTTCTCCTGTCCCTAGGGTCATCTGAAGTCCAAGCCTCCCCTGCTTCTGCCACTCGAGACTGAAATCCACAGACCTTCTGGGTAGGAGAGGAGCGACCACCTGGCATATGAGCTAGGGGAAAGAATACAGAAGTGTCAATTGCTGTGTAACAAAATTACCTTGAAAATTAGTAGCTTAAAACTAGTAAAAACAGTTGTCCCTTGGTATCTGTGAGAGATTGCATCCAGGATACCCCCACGGATACCAAAATCCGTGGATATTTGAGTCCCTCTATAAAATGGTGTAGTATTTGCATATAACCTGTGCACATCCCTCGAATATTTTAAATTATCTCTAGATTACTTATAACACCTAA
Organism: Hylobates moloch; assembly: GCF_009828535.3. NCBI lineage: Eukaryota > Metazoa > Chordata > Mammalia > Primates > Hylobatidae > Hylobates > Hylobates moloch. The sequence goes on along the minus strand of NW_026652293.1, from coordinate 62,017,923 downwards.
TACAATTAAATACTATGTAAATAGTTTTACTACTGTATTTTTAATTTGTATTACTTTTTATTGTTGTATTATTTTTTGTTTATTTTTCCCAAATATTTTCAATTCATGGTTGAGTGAGCCTGCAGATGCAGAACCCCTGGATACGGAGGCCCCCGGCCTGCTGTCCTCCTTTGCTGCTGCTCTGGTTTCCTGGGCTGGAAGTTGGCCCTGGGCAGTGAGATACCTTGTCTACAGCCTGTACTGGAAGGCTCCAGGCTGGAGGCACCCGGCTGGCCTGTTGCTGGGACCCTCACATGCATGACCTCTTCCTGTGCCTGTCCTTCCTCAGAACACACTACACTGGCTGGCCTGTAAGGACAGTGTCCGGAGACAAACCCAGGTGGATGTTGCGTTGCTTTTTCTCTTTTATCCTCAGGAGCTCCACAGGCCCTTTCTCACTCCATTTTACCCTCACTGGGGAAGTTATTACTTGGTGCAATTATTTTCACACCAACCTAATATAAAAGTCTGCCCAGGTTCAAGGGGAGGACCCATGGATCCCAACTCTCAACAGAGCACGTCCATATTATAGTCAGAAGAGCACGAGGGCTGGGGTGCTGATTGATGCTGAACTTCTGGAAAAGAGAATTCACTTCACTAGCCTTCGGAGGAAGCTGGCACCTCATACAACTCTTTCATTTTTTTTTCTTTCTTTTGAGACAGGGTGTCAGTCTGTTGCCTAGGCTGGAGTGCAATGGCATGATCTAAGCTCACTGCAGCATTGACCTCCTGGGTTCAAACAATCCTCCAGCCTCAGCCTCCTGAGTAGCTGGGACCACAGGTGTGCGTCATTATACCTGGCTATTTTTTTATTTTTAATTTTTAGTAGAGATGAGGTCTTGCTGTGTTGCCTAGCTGGTCTTAAACTCCTGAGCTCAAGCAGTCCTCCCGCCTTGTCCTCCCAAAGGGCTGGGATGATAGACGTGAGCCACCACATCTGGCTCATGTGATTCTTTCTAGGACTCAGCTTCTGTCCTGGAGGCCTTTCCCCTCAGGCAGTTAGGATTCATCCTACTCAGTTCTGTGAGGCCATTTTTACCTCTTCAGTTGTTTTTCTTTTCCTCCAAATTTTATTGATGCCTTTTGCCTGATGTCATCACCTCCCTTGCTCTCTGTCCTTGTGGCTTTATACCTTTTTTCCTCCCTTTAGTAGGATTTGGAGAGGAAGAGACTATAAGCTTTAAGGAACTATAAGGCACAGGTTTTTAGTGCATATTTAACCCGAACCCTCCAATTTGCTGTATTTTTAACTGATTTTTATTTTTACTTTCTTCTCTGTTTCTTGATCAGACTTGCCAGGGGTTTGTGAATTTGTTTAGTTTTTCCCCACACTAAAGATTTGTGGTTTTTCTTTATTGTATATTTTCATTAATTTATTATTTTTTCCTTAATTTTCTTCAGGTTTATTTTGCTTTTTTCTAACTTTTTGAGATGGATGCTTATCATTGATTTTTTTGCCCCCTGCCTTTCTTTTTTGATATGTTCATTTCAGGCTATAAATTTCCCTCTGATAACTGCTTTAGCTGCATCACACATGTTTTGCCATATAACATTTTTATTCAAACTCATTTTCAAATTTTCATTATGATTTTTTAAAATAGTCACAAAAAAATCATAAAATTTAACATTTATGTATAGTATCCACATAAGGAAATATTTATTTTTTAAAGAAAACATATATTCCAGCCTGGTCAACATGGCAAAACCCCATCTCTACTAAAAATACAAAAATTAGGTGGGTGTGGTGGTGTGCGCCTGTAATCCCAGCTATTTGGGTGGCTGAGGCACAAGAACCACCTGAACCCAGGAGGTGGAGGTCGCAGTGAGCTGAGATCATGCCATTGCACTCCAGCCTGGGTGACAGAGTGAGACTCTGTCTCAAAACAAACAAACAAACAAACAAACAAAAAAACGTAATGCAAACGTTATGCTCAGTGAGGAAACTAGAAACATTCCTAATAATATCAGAATTAAGAAAGGAATGCCGTCTATTATCACTACTTGGAATTTTGGAAAATGGTGCTGAAATACATAAAATACACATTACAATTTTAACCATTTTATTATTTATTTGTTAATTATTATTATTTTTTCTGAGATGGAATCTCACTCTGTCACCCAGGCTGGAGTGCAGTGGCACCATCTTGGCTCACTGCAACCTCTGCCTCCCAGGTTCAAGTGATCCTCCCACCTCAGCCTCCTGAGTAGCTGGGCCCACAGGCATGCACCACCACACCTGGCTAATTTTTTTGTATTTTTAGTAGAGACGGGGTTTCCTCATGTTGCCCAGGCTGGTCTTGAACTCCTCAGTTCAGGCGATGCACCCACCTCACCTTCCCAAAGTGCTGGGATTACAGGTGTGAGCCACTGAGGCTGGCTTTCTTTAACTGATTTAAAGTGTCTAGTTTGGCCGGGAGCATTCTAAATAAATAAATAAATGAAGTGTACAGCTCAGTGGCATTAAGTACCTTCACATTTTTGTGCAACCCTGTTTTCACTTTGACCTATAGGTTATTTAGAAAATTTTTTTTTTTTTTTTTTTGTTGCGATGGAGTCTTGCTCTGTCGCCCAGGCTGGAGTGCAGTGACGCGATCTCGGCTCACTGCAAGCTCCGCCTCCCGGGTTCACGCCATTCTCCTGCCTTTGCCTCCCGAGTAGCTGGGACTACAGGCTCCTGCCAGCACGCCCGGCTAATTTTTTTGTATTTTTAGTAGATACAGGGTTTCACCGTGTTACCCAGGATGGTCTCTATCTCCTGACCTCGTGATCCGCCCGCCTTGGCCTCCCAAAGTGTTGGGATTACAGGTGTAAGCCACTGCGCTCGGCCTAGAAATGTTTTTAAGTTTCAAAACTGGGAGGGATTTTTTGAAGTTTTTTTGTTGTATCTAGTTTAATTACATTGTGGTTAGAGAATACATTCTATATAATTTCAATTTTGTAAATATCTTAAGATTTCTTTATGGCCTTGGATATGCAGATTCTTATAAATGTTCCATATATGATTGATAAAAATTTATATTCTGCGGTTGTTGGGTTCAGTGTTCTATATTTATCCATTAGGTCAAGTTTATTAATTCTGTTTAAATCCATTTGAAAAATCAGATGTTCAGTACAGCTCTCTCTGTGATGATGGGCGTGTTCTCCATTTGCGCTGTCTACCAGGGTAGCCACTGGCCACATGTGGGTATTGAGCACTTGAACGATAACTAGTGTAACTGAGGAACTGAATCTTTAATTGTATTTACTTTTAATTAATTAATTAAAATTTATATTTAGTAACCACGTGTGGTTCATGGCTATTGTATTGGACCGGCCAGTTCTAAATTGAGACTGAATTTATTTTTATTTGAATGTTCTGCCACTTACTGAGAAAGGGGCATTGTAATCTTCTACCATAACTGGTGGATAATGCTGTTTTTGTTTGAAGAAGTCTTTATTTTAAACTATTTTTTCAAACAGGATTTTAGAGACATATACTTATTGTTTGGAAAAAACTCTCAAACTCTTTCCTCTGTTGTCACACAACAACAATCAAGACAGACTTCTGTGACCCCAAAATATGTGGGGCTATTTTCCCACCAGCAAGCAAGCAATCAGTTCCAACATTGTCTGCCTGGAGATAGCGTCAGGTCCCACAGGTTGAGGGCTCAGTCTCACAGACTGCCCCCTCCTTCCCACAAGTCGAAAATCCAAGCCTTGGGAACTTCTGACCGACCAGCTTCAAATTGGGGTTCCCATGATCCCCGTTTAGGTTTGATTAATTTGCTGGAGTGGCTCACAGAACTCAGGGAAACACTTAATGTTTGCCGGTTTATTATAAAGGATATTAGAGGCCGGGCACAGTGTCTCATGCCTGTAATCCCAGCACTTGGGGAGGCCGAGGCGGGTGGATCACTTGAAGTCAGGAGTTCGAGACCAGCCTGGTCAACATGATGAAACCCCGTCTCTACTAAAAATACAAAAATTAGCCGGGCGTTGTGGCACACGCCTGTAATCCCAGCTATTTGGGAGGCTGAGGCGAGAGAATTGCTTGAGCCCAGCACACACCTGTAATCCCAGCTATTTGGGAGGTGGAGGTTGTAGTGAGCTGAGATCGTGCCATTGCACTCCAGCCTGGGCAACAGAGCAAGATTCTGTCTCAAAATAAAATAAAATAAAATAATAATAATAATAAGAAGAAGAAGAAGAAGAAGAAGAAAAGGATATTAGAAAGGACACAGATGAAGAGATGAACAGGGTGAGATATGGGGAAAGGGGTGAGAAGCTTCCATGCTCTCTTGCCAGCCTCCAGGAACCTCCTGAGCTCAGCTACAGTTGGAAGGTATGGAATATTAGAGTCCGGCCTAGGGGCAGGGGAAAGGAGAGCAGGAGAGATTCGGTTTCTGGGGGCCTGCCCCTGAGGTTTAACACACCCAACATTATAACAAAAGACTGAAACAAGGGTATGGGAGTTAGGAGCCACGAACTATGGACAAAAACGAACACACACAGAGACACACACACATATATAATAATACCACACTTATATACACTTCTCTTCTGCCAGCCACTATTTATTTCAAGAGTTTTACAAAAGAGTTTTATAAATATTAATGTTACGGTGATAAGTTTTACCTTTTCTCTTCTGTATTTTCCATCTTTTCTCTCCTCCTGTTGCAGATAATTCTTGTGTCTTTTTCTATAAGCACAGCTATTTTGTAGTCTGAATAAGACTCCTTGGATTTCAGGCTTTTTGCCTCTCCAGGGCCCCCTCATTGCCTACCCTCCTGTGTGCCTGGTTATCTTTACAACACACTGGTCTTTGTGTTGGAAAAGCTATTTCTAGGAATAATTTGAGGTCTAAGGGTTTCCTGAGAAGATTTTAGTTTCTTGTGTTGGATACCTGTAGACATTGTTAGCCTGGGGTCACTTTTGAATTTCATTTAGCTTTTCCAGGTCATCCTTAGTGGGGAGGGTGAGTCCAGTAGCCCCCCAGAACCAGGATGGGTAGGCTCCACTCTGTTCAGTCCTCAGCCAGCTGGTGTCTGGTTCCCCCACCCCACACCTCCCCTCTGGCACCAGTGACCACCGAGCTGCCAAGGCAAAGTCTCTTCATGTTCATTGTACCAATCTCTCTGTAATTTTTGGACTGTTAATTGCACTTTCTTTTTCTGAAACTCTTTGCTCAGCCTCTTTCCTGGTTATTCTTTTTTGCTACTCTTCCTCTGCCCTCGTCTCAAGTTCTCCTTTCTTTGCCTGTGCATTAAATAACGGTGTCCCCGGGCCTGTTTGTGCCTCCTGTCTTCCGGCTCTGTGTTTCTTCTGGGTGACCTGGTCCACACCGGGAGCCGTGGCTTTCATCTCCATGCCATCTTCTCTCCTCAGCTTCAGTTGAAGGTCTGGCCGCCGGGACCAGGAGTGTCTTGCATCCGAGGTGACAAGCACCCTTTCCTCATCCTTTAGGGGGCCTATGTCAGAGGACAGCATGACCATCCACTCAGAACACCTGCAGGAGCCACAGAACTGAGCGCCCACATGGTCCTTCCTGGTGTCCTCATGGTGTCTGTTTGTCTGTCCACCTGTCAGTCTGATGCAGTGTTGCTGGGCTGTCTGCTTTGGAGGGTCCTTGTTTTTATTTATTTATTATTATTATTTTTTGAGATGGAGTTTTGCTTTTGTTGCCCAGGCTGGAGTGCAATGGTGCAATCTCAGCTCACTGCAACCTCTGCCTCCTGGGTTCAAGCGATTCTCCTGCCTCAGCCTACCAAATAGGTGAGATCACAGGCGTGTGCCACCACATCCAGCTAATTTTTGTACTTTTAGTAGAGACAAGGCTTTACCATGTTGGTCAGGCTGGTCTCGAACTCCAGACCTCAGGTGATCCACCCTCCTTGGCCTCCCAAAATGCTGAGATTACAGGGTTGAGCCACCGTACCTGGCCGGAGGGGCCTTGTTAAAAAAAAACATCCTGGCACCACTTCCTGGCTGGTCTGATCAGTGTGTTTTTCTAACTGGCCTCTCTGCCCCTATTTCTGATCTCACCAATCTTCCATGCGTGCAGCTAGGGGCCTCATTCCTAAAATACAAATAGGACCATGTCAGTTTTCAGCTTAAGGTCCTCCCATGATGATTCTTCATCTCCAGGATAAAATAAAAATGCCTGAGTTTGGCATAGAAAGCCTTTATTTTCCCCACACTATCTACTCCAGGCCTTCATCTATAGACTCTGTGTACTTGCCATTTTGAACTATTTATAATTCCCTCTTTCCTCTTCTCTCCATGCCGTTGAAGAAGCCACTCCCTCTTTCTGGAATTCTCTTTCCTCTTCTCTGCCTGGCTAGCCCCAGATTGTCTTTTCAATGAAATCCTTATTGCCTTCTACGGGCAGGCTTCTCTGGGAGATCTGGGCTAGACACGCCTGGAACAGGAGGAGGAGAGGGGAACTGAATCAGTGAAGATGACCTGGGTGGCTGCTGTTCTCTCTCTGTCAATATCACCGTGCCACTGCCCAGGTTCTTGTGCTTCCCCACTTCTCTTTCCCTTTAGTCTTGGTGCTAATGATCTCTTCTTTCCTCCTCTTCTTAAACACCAGGGAAGAGGAGGAGAGAGCGTGTGGACACATCACTCAGATAAATGTTTGAGCAGTGAATGGATATCGTCTCATGATGAAATGGAAGGCTGGTGTCCTGCCTCATCCCCAGCAACTCCAGTGCTGGGTTTAAAGAGATGATGCACTCCAATGCAGAACATTACACCCAGATTCAGACATGAAGTGTCTGTTCCTTCAAATGCTTAGTAATAAATGTAGTGGTTTGCTAGAGTCAAGGTCATCACTGAAGGCAGACATGGCAGATGACCTATAAAGGTTTCTTACAAATATGTGCCAGTTTGCATGCACTGCCCATGCAAGGGTTCCCTCGACTTTAAAGGGAAGTAGAAATAGACAAGAGAAGAGTCACAACTAAAAGTAATGGCAAAATTCTGTCCTACAGAGGTGATAAGACCTTATATAGATTGTAATAGCAATCTATAAAATCATCACTGATGGCTGGGTGCGGTGGCTCAGGCCTGTAATCCCAGCACTTTGGGAAGCTGAGGCAGGAGGATTGTTTGAGGCCAGGAGTTTAAGACCAGCCTGATCAACATAGCAAGAACCCATCTCTACAAAAAAAAAAAATTTTTTTTAAATTGCCTGGGCACGGTGGTGCACTCCTGTAGTCCCACCTCCCTAGGAGGCTGAGGTGGGAGGATCACTTGAGCCCAGGAGGTTGAGGCTGCAGTGAGCCATGACTGCACCACTGCACTCCAGCCTGGGCGACAAGCAAGACCCTGTCTCTTAAAAAATGAAACAAAAAAAAAATAAAATCATGACTGAGAGCAAAACTCTGGAGCATCTGAAACAAAGGATCTCCTGTGGCCTAAACAACTGGGGCACCTCAGGTGGAGCTCTAGACGCATCACAAACTCTTTTTTTTTTTTTTTTTTTTTTGAGACGGAGTCTTTCACTGTCGCCCAGGCTGGAGTGCAGTGGCGCGATCTCGGCTCACTGCAAGCTCCGCCTCCCGGGTTCACGCCATTCTCCTGCCTCAGCCTCCGGAGTAGCTGGGACTACAGGCGCCCGCCAACACGCCCGGCTAATTTTTTGTATTTTTTAGTAGAGACAGGGTTTCACCGTGTTAGCCAGGATGGTCTCGATCTCCTGACCTCGTGATCCGCCCGCCTCGGCCTCCCAAAGTGCTGGGATTACAGGCTTGAGCCACCGCGCCCGGCCCCATCACGAACTCTTACTTCAGCAGAACCATAGGTGGAAGGAAACACAGGCTCACAAAGTGTTTATACTGAATCGTACTGATTTCATTAAAAAAAAAGGCTTACAAAATAATAAACAGGAAAATCATAAAAGGTAATTCAGGGGAATAGGTATATTTTGGAGTACATCCTTGCTATCTGAGGTTCCCCTTAGGTAGGGCAGCCACATTCACCACCGGGGGTTTCCCAGAATTTAGGGCTGTGGTACAGACCCAGGCCTGATTCATGGAGTAATTTCCATTGCAAGCGTTGGGGAAGCCTCTTAAAACTGGGGCCCTCTTGGAAACCACTTCCTTTTTTGGGGGGGGGGTTTTTTCTCTGTCACCAGGCTGGAGTGCAGTGGCGCAATCTGGGCTCACTGCAACCTCCGCCTCCCAGGTTCAAGCAATTCCCCTGCCTCAGCCTCCCGAGTAGCTGGGGCTACAGGCGCGCATCACCACACCCGGCTATTTTTTTTTTTTTGTATTTTAGTAGAGACGGGGTTTCACCATGTTGGCCAGGATGGTCGCAATCTCCTGACCTCGTGATCCTCTCGCCTTGGCCTCCCAAAGTGCTAGGATTACAGGTGTGAGCCACCGTGCCCGGCCGGGGCCCTCATTTTTAACTCTTCCCACAGGGAATGCCTGGCTGCGCACCTAGATGGTAACGATGGAAACCACTTCCTGTTGTGCGGAGGGGCTTTTCAATGAAGGAAGCGGCTTTCAGGAGCATGGAAGGACTAAGGGGCATTTTCGGGTGGAGTAACTCAAACAGCAACCTCCTGCAGCTGCTGGAGGAGGACCACAAATCCAGATCTTTCCTTGAAGGAAAGCAAAATCGAGATGATTGGATTTATCTTGGGGGATTGCGGAGAAAGCCCTTAGGCTGTAGTGCTGTCTAGCTTTTAACATTCCAGATGCTAAATCTCAGAATCGGAGTGGCAGTGGTTGCTTTTGAATAAGCTTGGTTCAATCTTGGTATCATTTGTTGTTGATTTTAAAATGAGATAAATGGTTTGAAAATTATGCTAACTTGTTCCTGTATTTCTACTTTAAGTGGATCGTATGAGTTGAGCCATAAGTGAAAATGTTACTGTCTTAATTAAGCTTTATGATTTTTCAACATAAATATTTTAAGTAATTATATAAAAATCTGATTTCAAAGTATTTTCATCTCATTTATCTCTTTTCAAAAGCACTGCCAGTGAAAGATGTAGAAGATAAACCTGAACAACAAACCAGAACAAGAGAGACTGACAAATCACCCACCAGTACTGAGCCTCAACAGCAACCAAGTGCCTTATTTGCTAGAGGAAACAGGAAAGCGGTCAAAAGTCCCCAAAGATCATCGAGTAAAATAAAAGAAAACAAGCATCCGTTTGCTCTTTATGGCTGGGGAGAAAAACAGATGGATACAGGAAGCCAGAAGACTCACAACGTCTGCGCATCCGCTCCTGTGCATGAGGTGCGCTCTGGGCCCTTGGGGTTCTGTTGTTCCCTTTGAGAGTGGTGAGCTGGGCCATGCGCCTGTCATCGGGCATCATGTCCTTTGGCTACTGGGTGCTTTGGGCCCATGGGAGATCTTAGGGGATAGCATGGTGGGTTGGGGAACTCCAGAATGGAGCCTCTGATTAACCAAAGGAGGATTCTGCATGTTGGTGGCCTGGAGAGCAAGTGGTTTTGGCTGGGAGTTACCCAGAAGGGTTTAGTGACACCAAGCCAGGCAAAGATGTAGATGGATTTGGGGTTCACAAGTTCCTGGGGGGCCGGGAGGTCAGGAGGAGCAGCACAGCCAAGGCTGGCGACGGCCCATCTGGATTTGCCACTGGTCTCCTGAGCTGTTTCAGCTGCCTTCAGCTTCGATAACCTGGTGCTTCTTTGACTCCTTTATCTTTGGTTTGTCTGATTGATTGATTGCTTGGCATCTGCCATAGACTCCCTTTTGTTCTTCTGATTAAATTCAAATGGCTGCATTTTCCCTGTTTATCCATAACAAATGCATTTTACTCTCAGGAGCTTTAGTCATACCCTGACTTAGCCTTAGCTTGTCTCTCCTGTGTCAAGACCCGGAAACATTTCAGATGAGAGGACCTTCATGTGTGTAGTCACAAAACATGTATTTTAGCATTAATACTGTTACGATAGCCTAAAGCAAAGGATGTGTTTAAGGAAGCAGAAACTGCAAACTGCTAGAGTTCTAGATAAATAGCATAATGAAAATTTCACTGAACAGACATCTGAACCCTAGCAGATGGTGTTATTTGGAGTGACACTTGAGACAACAAAGCTGCCGTTTAACAAAAGATCTCTGACAAGTCCATGGGATTAATTTTAACAGGAGTTATCTGTAGTATAAGACATCTTAGGTGGTAAAATCTCTTGAGATGTCTTTGGTATACTGATGTTAAACATTTAAAGTTCTTTTATTTTCCCTGCTTTTTATGAGCTGTTTATAAGTCTTTAATTAAATACTTATGTTTAATGCTAAGCAGTTCGGACAGTTTTCCAGAGCCAACTCTAGAGGCACATGCAAATTAGTTGCTTACCATTTCTGTCTAACATTTAATTTGCTGTTGCTTAGTTTCATTTATCCTGATATGAATCAAGTGAGAATAGCATCAAGTGAGAATGGCTCTTCTGTGGAAGGTTTTGTGTAAAGAAGAACTATATAGAGAGGCAGGGCTTCACTCTGCCCTGCTGCAGGTGACCTGGCAGTAACCAGCTTCATTGCAACCTTTGTTGAACATTAGTATAATAGCCCCTTAAGTTACTATCCTTTTATTTTGAACTCTCTTTAGATTCATGAATCAGCATTACGAGCCAAGAACAGAAGACAGGTGGAAAAAAGGAAACTGGTTGCTCAAAGGCAGCGTGCTCACTCTGTGGATGTGGAGAAGAACAGAAAGATGAAGGCTTCCTCCTCAGAGAACCCGTGGATGACAGAATACATGAGGTGCTATTCGGCAAGAGCTTAAAGAAACACTTGCGTGGACAGGCTCTTTTAAAAAGTGTAAATGACTGAAAGGAAAAACAAAACAAAAACCATCAAAAGAAACTGGACACAGGTTTAAGAAACCAACTGATTATGCAAGGTTTTTTTTAGGGAATTTGTAAAAGATTGTTTTATTTTGATGAATATTGGTCACCTACCTCGGCAGTAGGGCAGACAGTTGAAGCCATAGACATTTGGTTATTTATGAAGATAATTCCCTAAATCTTTGATATTCTTATAAGGGTTTTGTTTTAAAGCATCTTAATCTTTTCAGATACTGACACCAAATGCCTTTAAATGGCAACAGATGCTTACAGTTCAGTATTCTTTTCATAAGCTTAGGTAGAGCCTATTATCATCTTGTTCTAAATAACTTTCCAGATTCCATAGCTATAAGATCATTCCATCCTACAGCATAAGACTTGTTTTCCTTATATGCCGTTTTGTTTGTGAAAGAATATCAAGTCAAAAATGAGTGTCAGCACTACTATTGATTCCATGTATAATGAAACTAGAACTTTGCTAGTTCCTGAAAATTTTTATTTGTATTTCAGTTCAGCAGCATCTTTATGTAGATTGTGATATTTAAGAATTATCTGGGCTGGGCGAGGGTCTCTTTTTCTCTTTCAGTGATCATCTAGGCAGTTATTGTTTAATAGTTTAATAGCTCAAGTACATTCCAATAGACGAAGTGCACACAACACAATATGTGTGTAGAGTAGTAGTAAAGTTTCTTTTGAGTAGTCAAAGACTCACTTTTTTCATTGCAAGTTTTTTTTTTGTTTTGTTTTGTTTTTTAAGAATACATACTGTAGATTCAGTCCCTTGTCACACTTGACCTTCTGGCATACACCCACTGTGGACTTTTGCCTCTTCTGTAATGGCTGGCAATGACATTTCAAACTTATAATCTGGAATTGCACTTGGTACATTGGCATTGCTTGTTCCACTGGGATGGGGACCAGTGTGAAGATGCCTGTTAGACAGACTGCCCACCCCTACTTTTTCTACTTTTTCTTTATAGCACTTAACAATAACAAAGTCTTGATGATGTACAGTATTCAGACTTTAGGTTGAAATACATTACTCTTTGATTCCTAGCCAGTAGATCTTATCTACACTTTAATGGGAGAGAATGGTGGCGTGTGGGTAGGCACAAATTCATGTAAATAGTGCTCCTTCTCTTTAGTATGTTTGCTTTGGGGGTAGAAAAATGGTTTTAACAAACACTGGTTTCCATCAAGTGAATGATGTCTTCTCCATCCTGTGGAGACAAGAATCTGCTAGAAGGATATGTGCTAAGTTCCTTATAAGAGATAAAGGTGCTTTGCCTATGCCAGCTTGGTCCCCGAAGATGTGTGAGTGGACGTGAGGCTGAGTATTACCTTAGTATTTTTCTCTGGGTCTTTGGAAAACCATAGTCAATTTTTAGAACATATTGCTTTCATTCCCCATAAAATCTTCACACATGATAACTGTTTAAGCTTTGAAAACACATACTGAAGTATTGTGAGCTTAAAAAAACCTTTTAAATATTTGCATAGTTTTGAGGTGAATTTGTTTCCTTACAGATCTCTCCTAATCATCGAGATGTATATTTCAAAAGAGGAAATTTTACATGTTGTCCAAAACAGCCTTGCTAGTAACTGGTGAATTTTGGTATTAACTATTGTTAAAGTCTTTAAATGACGCAGGTACCTAAAGATCACCTTAATGTGGCAATTTGTGATGGTGTAGCTAGCTGATTGTGAAAACTGCTCCTTTAAAGTCGCTTCTTGCATGTTCAGTGTTAGCCATCCAGGTCAGGCTTGTGTTGCAGCTGACAATCTAGGAAAGACGGCCTTAGAGAGTGGTTCAGGCCCCACACTGACGACTGCCTTAGAAACCCGACTTCCTCTAGACTTTGAACCGCCAGACTTTTCTCTTGTTTAGAAAACAAACTTGTATTTAATGTACTTACTACTTTAAACTCCAGACAGAGATCAAACATAGAAGGCAAATATTGGCCAATTTTTTCCTTTTTAAGTGGAAGACAAATGAACGGGATTTTTAAAGTACTTTTAAAGTGCATGAATGGCTAATAAATCAGTATGAATTGTAAGCCTTCATCTTACGTCCAAGTCCTTAGTTGGTTAGGGTTTCTTTTCTTTCTTTTTAAAAGAGTGTCAATTACCTTTTGAACCTGTGAAAATTTTATAGTTGTTACAATCTGATGGTCCTAATTCTTTCTTTTCATTCTATAAATGAATGTGGTTGTAATCATGTTCCTAATTCTTGGGACAACCTGCAAGACAGTGAGATAGTTTAAAAATTACCTTTCATGTTGAAAAAGTCTGAAACGGAGAATCCAATGATATTTAAAATAAATGCTACATAAAACTTTTTAAAATTTTGATTTTAACTTCTTAATTAAAACAATGTCATAAATATGCTTTTTGTTTTTTATGTTACTGCTTTTAATATAAAAGTAATAGAATATTGAAGCAATATTGTCTAGCACTCTGCTGGACATTAAGTTCGCGGGAGGAGAAGTGAATAGGAATCGATTCTTTGTCTTTTAACTGCCCTTAGTTAGGAGCTGTTAAAATACTTTGCACCTCTGGTTATATGTATGTTCTCCCCTCTAAAATTTCTAAGCACATTTATTCACTTTTAAAATGAATCTGTAAAAGATTATAGTTAGTAGTTATAGTTAATATTCTATTTACTTGGAAAAATGTGAATAAATGAATCTTCAAAAGATTCATTTTAAAAATGTATAAATGTATAATAGGCTATAGGTGATCTTACTTGTGTATTAGGTAGGAGGCACATAGTTATACCATTTCATATATAATATCTTTGTCATTGTGTTTCATCGAAGATCAATTGCCAGCAACTTGAAGGGTGTGATACTTGGGTCACTTGAACTCAGCTGACTAAATTGTAAGAAAGACAGCAAGCAAGATGGCTGTTATTGGAAGCCAATAACACAATTTGCACAATTTGTAAGTTAAAAAAAATCTGTAGGGTCTTCCACTATCCATTTTTAGGTTGATAATGCTGTTCTGGGCACAGACTTTGTAAATGGAATGTTATGGTACAGTCGCCTCTCAGTATCCATGGGGCATTGGTTCCAGGCCTCCCTTAGGATGCCAAACTCCATGGATACTCAAACCCCTTCTATAAAATGGTATAGTATTTGCATATATCCTAGACACATCCTCCTATATACTTTAAATCATCTCTAGTTTACTTAAAATACCTAATACAATGTAAATGCTATGTAAATAGTTGTTATACTGTATTGTTTAAGGAATAATGACAAGGAAAAAAAAGCCTGTACATGTTCAGCACAAGTGAAACCATCCTTTTTTCCCCCAAATATTTTCAATTTGTATTTGATTGAATCCATGGATGCAGAACTCACGGATACAGAGAGCCGACTGTACTTTCTTTAAAGTGTTCAAAAGTATTACCAGCAAAGAGGAGGAGGAGCAAAGCATGTATCAGAAGTAAAACAATTTTTCTTGTTGACTGCTTTGGTAAAAAACAGTTTGATGGATAGTTTTACATTTCACTGGACTAGATAAAAAATGGTGCTAATATTTATGTAGCTTGATGCTATAGTTGCTTTGGTATCAAACTTAATACCTAACCCATATAAGATCCTTATTATATAATTTTGTGATCAGTTAAATGATATTTTAAAGAGTGATCTTAAAAATATGACCTGGTCATTTCACAGTGTTTGCATTTGAAATGAAATTTTATACTATAGGGTGGACATGGAGTTAATTCAGTGCAAGTGTGTGCTTAATACCAAACCTTATACAAGGAGCTATGTCTAGATTTTTGGTCCAAATTTGCCTCCTTCAAGTCTACTAGTGTGAGGTGGAAAAAAATCGATTGCTCTTTTAATATTATTTCCATTTTGAAATTCTGGACACTTGAATGAAGGCAGTAGAGGCCTCTTTTTGGATTTCTCTTATAATAACAAAACTTTATTTAGGGAAGGTTTCCCTGTGCTATTGTAAGTTTGTTTTGAGCACTGCATTCACTTTAAAATTCTGGAGGAACAAAGGCTGGGCACATGTAATCACAAAGCCCAGGCCACACAGTAATTCGGGATTGTATTTTCTAAGAACTATGTATTGTTTTTAGCTTATAGTTAATATTGTATTTACTTGGAAAAATGTGAATAAAGTTAATTAACATTACAAGCCGAGAATCTTTTGTGAGAAGTAATTCTGCTTAGTACATAAATGACTTGAAGAAAATGTATGATCATATTGACTCCTAAATGGATTTTTCAGTAGATAAATGTTTAACAAGACACATTAGTTATGTCCAGGAAAAGATAAATAGTGTGTATACACTTTGAGTTGAGCTATAATTTTTCCCAGTCTTTTCCATCACATCTTCTTATTGTTTTGAAAGTTACAAAAGTAATAGTGCATGGTTAAAATAACTCAAAAAGAAGTATAGAGTTGGCCAGGCGTGGTGACTCATGCCTGTAATCCCAGCACTTTGGGAGGCCGAGGCAGGTAGATCACTTGAGGTTAGGAGTTCGTGACCAGCCTGGCCAACATGGTGAAACCCCGTCTTTACTAAAAATACAAAAATTAGCTGGGTGTGATGGCACGTGCCTGTAATCCCAGTTACTCAGGAGGCTGAGGCAGGAGAATCACTTGAACCCGGAAGGCAGAGGTTGCAGTGAGCCGAGATCACGCCATTGCACTCCAGCCTGGGCGACAGAGCAAAACTCCATCTCAAAAAAAAAAAAAGTATAGAGTTAAAAGTGAAAGTTCCCTTTTCATCGAAATTCTACTCCTCTTCTTAGAATAAGCCATTTTTAAGTTTTGTGTGTAAACTTGCAGACCTTTTTTCTAAGCATTTATCTATGGAGATACATGCACACATTTTTTTTTGCACAAATATTGGATAATGCAATAGACATTCTTCGATTTTTTTTCCCTTAATATCTTAGGGAAGATTCTAGTTCCGGGAAGATGGAGGAAGCACCCATTTCCCCCACTTTGTTCTTACTGAACACATCTGTAAAATATGGACGGACTGTGTCACACAGCTATTTGAGGACTCTGAAAAGTAAATAGCAACGCACAGATTGGGTACACTAGACTTCTAAGGACCACTAAAGTGGTGGTGAGTCTTCCTTTTTTTTTCTTCTTCATGTATCATCCAGCCTTAACACAGGCCAAAACACAGAAGTGAGCACCGTGATGCGGAGATCAGAAGCAGCCTGGCTCGAGGGACAGGAGGGGAAGGAAGAGCTGAAGCTCAGAGAGTGGGGGAAATGCCCCCCTTACCTCTCCTTTTCCCCATTTTTTCGTGCTGAAGCTCCCAGGTAACCCCCTGGCTGCCAGTGGGAGCCTGCAGGAGTCGGAAGCCTGAGGGAGAGCCTCGCACATCTCCGCTGAGTACAGCTGTATCACCAAGAGCGCGGGGCTGAGCTGATGCGCTTTTTTTTTCTCTCTGAAGGATACGGCTTCATTGCAGAAGTAGGCAATTTTGGGCCACAGGACCAAAAAAGGGGAGCCCCAGGGAACTAGAAAGTGCTAGGGAGAGAGCAGAGAGAGAAGAGCTTAAGAAAGTGACTCCACAAAGTTGTTTATGAACACCTGAGCCCTTCCCCACCTACTCACATGTTCACAGTGCTTATGGGTAGAGCTGATCCCAAGTCCGTATCAAAGACAGCAGAGAACCGAGCTTGCAGGTGAGCCCTGTCAGGCCTCAGACTGACCACAAGATGGGGCCTATATGGGGTGAATCCAAATAGCACTGCAAAAGCTTTGAAAACTGAAGCGACATTGGGACCAAAACTCACAGAAGGTTGGAGTTTTCGGCCTGAGCCTCACCAGATCAATTTCCTGCTATAATAAAACAATAGTATCAACATTTTCTATAGGACTTAAAAGCCGCGTCTCGTCATGTAACATTCAAAATATCTAGAATCCCAAATTATTCAGCATATAAAGAACCATGAAAATAATTCTAATGGGAAAAGACAACAGAAGCCATTATAGACTTTAAAGTAGTTAATAATAAAAAGCTCAAATAAGCAATCACTCCTGAAACATATTAAAATAGAAATTATCAGTAAAGAAATAGATGATATAAAGCAGAACCAAAGGAAAATATTAGAACTGAAAAATACTATAACATTTTAAAAATTCACTTGATAGACTCAATGGAATGGAGATGACAAGAGAAAGACAGATTGATAAAATCATCCAATATGAATAGAAAAAAGTCACTGAAAAATGAACAGACTTTCAGGGACCTGTGGGATGATACCGACAGGTTTCACAGTCATGTCACAGATGGATAAAAGAGTGCAGTGCTGGCTGGGTGTGGTGGCTCATGCCTGTAATCTCAGCACTTTGGGAAGCAGAGGCGGGCGGATCATAAGGTCAGGAGTTCAAGACCAGCCTGGCCAACATGGCGAAACCCCGTCTCTACTAAAAATACAAAAATTAGCTGGGCATGGTGGTGGGCACCTGTAATCCCAGCTATGTGGGAGGCTGAGACAGGAGAATCGTTTGAACCCGGGAGGTGGAGATTGCAGTGAGCCAAGATTGTGCCATTGCACTCCAGCCCGGGCGACAGGGCGACACTCCGTCTCAAAAAAAAAAAAAAAAAAAAGTGCAGTGCTTTACAAACATCTGTATAATTAATGGCTGAAAAATTCCCAAGATGGGTACAATCTTACAGATTCAAGGAGCTGAGTAAATCCTAAACAGGATAAATTCAAAGACGTCAATGCCCAGACACATTATAAACTGCTGAAAACAGCCAGAGAGAAATGACACATTACCTATAGGGAAACAACAATTTGAGTGACATCAGGACTTTTATCAGAAACCGAGGAGGTCAGAAGTTAGTGCCCCATTTTTTAAAGTGCTGAAAGAAAATAACTGTCAATTCAGAATTCCTAGTCAATGAGGTATCCCTCAGGAATGAAAGTGAAATAAAGACATTGTCAGATGCATGAAAACAGAGAGGACTGGCAGCAGCTGACCTGCTCAAAGGAACTGCACAGGCAGCTGGTCCTTCAGAGAAAAACAGCACCAAAAGGAAACCTGCAACATCAGGAATGAAGAAAAGCAACCAAAATGGTAACTATCTGGGTAAAATAGAATAGACTAGTCTCCTCTTGAGTTTTTATAACATGTTTGACTGTTGAAAGCAAAAAATATAACATCATCTGATAGGGTTTTCAACCTGTGTAGGTGTAATATATAAGACAACTGTAACAGAAAGAGGGGCGAGTAAAGGGACCCACATGGGAAGGTTTCTGTATTCCAAGTACATTAAATGACAAAAATGGTTCTAAATAGGCTGTTTTCCTTTCAAAACTTTATACAAAGGTATAGTCAAAATCATAATAGATAAAATGGAATACTAAACATGCTCGAATAGGCCGGGTGCGGCGGCTCACGCCTGTTAATCCCAAGACTTTGGGAGGCCCAGGCAGGTGGATCATCTGAGGTGAGGAGTTCGAGACCAGCCTGGCCAACATGGCGAAACCCTGTCTCTACTAAAAATACAAAAACTAGCCGGGTATGGTGGCGGATGCCTGTAGTCTCAGCTACTCAGGAGGCTGAGGCAGGAGAATCACTTGAACCCAGAACCCAGAAGGCGGAGGTTGCAGTGAGCCAAGATCGTTCCACTGCACTCCGGCCTGGGCGACAGGGCGAGACTCCATCTCAACAACGACAACAACAAAAAGTTCAAATAACCCAAAAGAAAACAAGAGAAGGAGGAACCAAAGAACAAAAAACAGAGAACAAAAAGAAACCACATACATTAGTAACTACATTAAATGTAAATAGTATAAACACACCAATTAAAAGACAGTAACATGATTCAGCTATATGATGTCTATAAGAAATTCATTTTAAATGCAACTATATGAGTAGGTTAATAGTAAAGGACAGAAAAAGATGGACCAGGCCAGACGTGGTGGCTCACCCCTATAATCCCAGCACTTTGGGAGGCTGAGGAGGGTCGATCACTTGAGGCCAGGCGTTCAAGACCAGCCTGGTCAATATGGTGAAACCCTGTCTCTACAACAACAAAAACAAATACAAAAATTAGCCTGGTGTGGTGGCACATGCCTGTAATCCCAGCTACTCAGGAGGCTGAGGCATGAGAATTGGTTGAACCTGGGAGGTGGAGGTTGCAGTGAGCTGAGATCACACCATTGCACTCCAGCTTGGGTGACTCTGTCTCAAAAAAATAAATAAATAAAATAATGAAAAAAGACCATAAAAACGCTAACCAAAAAAGAAAGCAATAGCAAAGTTGATTTCAGAGCAAAGGAAATTACCAGAGATAAAGAGGGTTTTTATATAAAAGGGTCAATTCACCAAGATGCAGCATCTTTAAAGTTGTACGCACCTGGCAGCAGAACTTCACTGTGTATGAGCTTCTGTGCCCATACTGCACAAGCATAGTGACACTCTCTAAAACCTGCTGGACTTACTGTAAGTGTGGCAAGCATAATCCCTAAAAAATGAGACAGTACAGAACAACAGAACATAGGATTCTCTGTACGCCCAGGGAAAGCAGGGTTATGACAGGAAGCAGATGGCTATGGTGGACAGGTGAATTACTGGAAAAAGGCTAACATGACAAAGAAGATTGTGCTGAGGCAAAATATGTGAAGGAAATCTGACAACTGAAAGGAGAACTAGACAAATTCACCACTACAGTTGAAGACTTCAATACTCCTAACAGTAATAGAACTAACAGAAAATCAGCCATGATGGAAGAACTGAGTATCATTAATCAAGTGGCTGTAATTGGCATTTATAGCACTCCACCCAACAACAGCGTAATACATATATTCTTCCAAGGCCACATGGAACATATCTCTAAGACCATATCCTGGTTTATAAAATAAATTTTAACGAATGTAAAATAACTGAAATCATACGAAGTATGTTTCTGACCATAATGGAATTGAACTAAAATTCAGTAATAGAAGGATAACAGGAGAATCTGAAATTGCCTGGAAGTTAAACAACATAGTCATAAATAAATCACCGAAGAGGAATTCTCAAGAGAAATCAGAAAATATTTTAAAGGGAAGAAAAGTGAAATTATAGCATATTAAAATATGTGGGCACAGATAATGCAGTGCTTAGATGGAAATTTATTGCATTGAGTGCTTTTATTATGAAAGAAGGTTTCAGATCAATAATCTGGGCTTCCACAGTAACAGAAAACGATAAGTAAAATGAACCCACATCTAGCAGAACAAACGAAGACAAAGAGCAGACATCAATGAAATTGAAAACAAAAATGGAAGATGAATGAAGCCGGGAGCTGTTGCTTCAAAAAAATTATTGAGAAACCTCTAGTAAGACTGAACATTTTTAAAAAAGAAACCATGCATATCAACATCAGGAAGGCAGGGATTTACATTTTACTGATTTTTTTTTTTTTAATAGGGTCTCACTTTGTCACCCAGGCTAGAGGGCAAACATGGCTCACTGCAGCCTCGAACTCCTGGGCTCAAGTGATCCTCCCACCTCAGCCCCCCAAGTAGCTGGGACTACAGGCACATGCCACCACACCCAGCTAATTTTTGTATTTTTTGTAGAGATGGGGTTTTGCCGTTTTGCCCAGGCTGGTCTCGAACTCCTGGGTTCAAGGGATCCCAAAGTCAGGCATGAACTGTGCCTGGCCTTACTGATTATTAGTGATGTTAGCATCTTTTTCTTATTAATCCGTCATCTTTACTTCTTTGATGAATGACCTGCTTATGTGCTTTGCCAATCCTTTATTTTGGAAAAAAATGTAGAAAAGCGCACTGACTTTTTTTAAGTGAGTTTCTTTCTGTCTTACTGATCTTGTTAGGGTCTCTCTATATATCTGATATCCATCTTCGGATAGATATTTTGTGAATATTTTATACAGCCTACTGCTTTCCTTTATGTTTTCTTTTGTCTTATGGAAAATATCAATTTGCATACTCAAATCTCAAACTTTTCCTTTACGGATGGGGGACTTTGTGTCACTTTCAGAAAGTCTCTTCGATTAAAAAAAATGCAATATTGTCTTCCAGTGTTTTAAAAGAAAAACTTTGCTTCTAGTTTTAGCTCTTTAATCCAACTGAAGTTAATTTTTTTGAATATGAAGTAAAAATCCAACCTTCCTTTTTTTTTTGAGACTAAGTCTCACTGTTGCCCAAGCCGGAGTGGAGTGGTGTGATCACAGCTCACTGCAGCCTCGACCTCCCTGGGCTCATGTGATCCTCCCACCTCAGCCTCCCCATCACTGGAACTACAAGCATGCACTACCACGCCTGGCTAATTTTTGCATTTTTTGTAGAGATGGGGTTTTGCCATGTTGCCCAGGCTGGTCTCGAATTCCTGGGCTCATGCCATCTGCTGGCCTCAGCCTCCCAAACTACTGGGATTACAGGCGTGAGCCACCCTGCCTGGCCCAACCTTCCTTTTTTAATCAAATGGGTAGCAGATGGGTTTAACACCATCTGTGAACAGTCCTTACTGATATAAAGTGTTACATCATTTAAAAAAAAAAATTCATGGGAAGGTTTCTTAGATACATGGGAAGGTTTGTAGATGCTGCTCTTCTATGGATCAGTTTGGACAAACCTGAGCTCACTATATTCTTTTAAACGCAAAATAAGTTTTATAGTTTATTTTATATCTGGGAGGCCAAGTCTCCACATGCCCACCTTGTTCTCTTTTCTTGGTTATTTTCTAAATATGAACTTTAAAATGAGCATGTCAAATTCTATTTTTAATTCTATTTAGCAGTTTCATTAAACTGCACTGAATTTACTAATTTTGGAAGATGAACAGCTTTCTAATATTGAGTCTTTTTATCCCCAAATATAGTATGTCTCCATTTAGGTCGGTCTTCCTATATTTATTTCAGCAGGATTTCAAGTTTTCATGAATGAAAAGTCTTGCACACCTGTTGCTGGATTTGCTCCCCACCTCCATCAAATTTTCTAAATGGTTCCTGCCAATGTATAGGGAAAGGACTAGAGTGGAAGGAAAATTACTACCTTTTCTGATAAATGAGAGGAGCATGAGTGAAAACAAAAATTAAGGATGATGTCATTAATTAAATTATTTTGCAATTATCTCAAAAGAGAACTGGAAATGACCCAATTGGAAATGACCCAGTTCATCAATAAGAAACTGGCTAAAAAAAACATTATTTCCACAAAATGGAACCCTACGCAGCCTTTAATGAGAAAGCTCTCAACGTACTGAGAAGTGGAAAGAGCTCCAAGATAGAGTTTAGGTGTACAAAAGATGGTGTATGTAACATGTTATCTTTTAAGAAAGGGAAGGCTAATAAAAATATCTGTATCTACATTAAGAACCTCTGGGAGGATTCACAAACTAACTAGCGGTTACCTGCAGGGCTAGAGGAAGAAATGGAGTGATGGGATGGGGAGGGAGCCTTCAGTGTTCACCTTTTCATGTGGCTTTGATTTTTAAACCGTTAAGAATGCATTAACCATTAAAAAATAATCCTAGAGAAAACAAAAGAGAAACAAATACAAACACCCACTCTTCAAAGATATGCCCTCCCACTGAAGATTCTCAGCTGTGTGATTCTTAAGCTAGACTAATAACTGAGCCGCCTGGGGGGTCCTGTAAGTGAATGTTCTTTGGGCTCCTGCTCAGAGCTTCTCACTTAAGAGGCCACTGTCTGGCAGCGGAGAACAGCGCGGGGCCCCTCCACTGCCTGCTGTTCTGGAATGGGGCTCTGGCACATTACATATTTAAAACTCTGCATGCAATTTCTGGATGATAAGGTATAAATCCTGGATTTTCACCAAAACAATGAACTTTTTCTAGGAACAGAATTTTGACATGATTCTGTTAACCCACAATAAAATACACAGTACAGCATCTTCAGACTGCTGCTGATGCTCATCCAGCATTTCCGGAAGCCCTAGGTCTGACTTCATCTTTCCCTTGTTCTGGACCCAGGTTCTGCTCCACTTTCTTCCACAGCACGGACTGTCGCCGGGGATTCCCATGATGTGTACGTCATAATGCGATGCTCCAGAAGCCTGTGTGACTGCTACTTGTAGAATAAAAGGACACAGTCTTCATGGCTACCATAAAATTGATGGCCAATATTACAATAAAGACAAAATATAAACCACAAATCTCTTTTAAAAAGCTGTGCATTTTAAATGGTTGGGCTTCCTGCTCTGTAAGTGGGAGTGTAAATTGGTCAAGTTCTTCAGAGGGCAATGTAGCTTTATTGATATTTAAAGAGTATGCCTTTGATTTAGCAATTTTGCTCCTAAGTTTTCTGATACATCCATATGTGCAGATACACTGAACGAAGGTGTTCACATGGTGCAGGACACGGATCAGACTGTGTCACATCCACACTGCTTGCCTCTAGTCATAAGCTGGACCTTGACAGGGGGAAATGCAAAAAAGGAAAGCGTGGAACAATCTCAAAGCATGCTAAGAACACAAATGGGTCAGGTGTCGTGGTTCACGCCCATAATTCCAATACTTTGGGAGGCCGAGGCGGGAGGATTGCTAGAGCCCAGGAATTTAAGACTGGCCTGGGAAGCATAGCGAAATTCCATCTCTACAAAACAAAAACATTAGCCAGACATGGCAGTGTGCAACTGTGGTCCCAGCTACTTGGGAGGCTTGAGGTAAGAGGATTGCTTGAGCCCCGGAGGTTGAGGCTGCAGTGAGCTGTGATCGCACCACTGCACTCCAGGCTGGGTGACAGACTGAGATCCTGTCTCAAAAATAAAAATGGAAACCCACAAATGGAAGGACACTCTGCCTCCAGTATTTTCATATGAAAAGGGGTATTCAGAGAAGTGCGTCTGAGGTCCTTACGCGAGCAGTTAAAGGGGCTAAGGGGTTGGCTGTGGGAGGTGAGCCTGCGTCTGCAGCTAGGAATTTTACTGTGCATATATGCTTTTGATTTTACTAATGAAAGATGGTCCAAACCAGTTAAGGATTACTATTTTGGTCGTGTGGGGTGGCTCACGCCTGTAATTTCAGCACTTTGAGAGGCCAAGGTGGGTAGATCACTTGAGGTCAGGAGTTTGAGACCAGCCTGGCCAACATGGTGAAAACCTGTCTCTACTAAAAATACAAAAATTGGCCAGGTGTAGTGGCGGGCACCTGTACTCAGGAGGCTGAGGCAGGAAAATCACTTGAACCTGGGAGGCGGACGTGGCAGTGAGCCAAGATCACACCACTGCACTCCAGCCTGTGCAACAAGAGCAAAACTCCATCTCCGAAAAAAAAAAAAAAAAAAAGATGACTATTTTGTGAAAATTAACATCGCTATTAGTTAATGTTTTACTGTTCTTAACACTTAGGTATTGACTAATACCTATGACAGCTGCTGCATCCATTTCTGTTTCATTGTTTTAGAGCTTCAGGATTTCGGAAGAACTGGGGAGTTCCTTTGTGTCCAGGTTGCTGTCTGCTCTTTGAGGAGAACCTGGGAAGTCTGGACCAAGCACATACTTCCTGGCAACAGCCTCCTAGGACAGCCTCTCGTGCTGCCCCATGGACAATGCATGGCAACCCAGCCTGCCCCTGCATTGCCCTCAGGCCTTGACCCGTGCTCACTTGTGGATACTTACACTCAGCCCCGTTTGTCATCTGTGCTTTCTACAATGACCGCATAGCTAAATGTTTCCTTGAAGCCCAGCTCAAGTATTCCTTTGCTGTGTAGTGTCACCAGCCATGAAACAAACCTGTATAATGTCACCCAGCCATGGAACAAACCAGAGTAAAGTATCATCCCCACAGAAGATCCCTGTGAACAAACACCAGACTCTGTGCCTAAACTTCAGGCCACTAGACGTTTCCTAAAATGTAACTACATATGGTAGAAGTCTGGAGCAACAGGCTAGCATTTAAAGCCAAAATTATTCCTGGAAATAAAAAAGAGGAAAAGAGGATAGCCAGTAGTAGAATAATTGCATAGTTACAGATTAAAGAAAAATTCATGAGTGAATAATGAAATTTTTCTTCTACTCTTGCTCAAGGACTAAGTAGAGATGAGTAGCACAGGTGAGGGCTAGCGTGGGTCAATAGTTTATTGGCAGACAGCACAGGAATGCCGCTAGAATGAATACACTAACTGCTGCGGCTAGAAAGGCAGATCCAATCATATAGTGTGGAGAACAGCCTCCCCGCGAAGGCCTCACAGGCACCTTCTCACCTTAACGAGAGGAAGATCTAACCAACACGTCAGTACCAGACTGCCTTAACTGCCGAGAAGTAGATGGTGACAGGCATTCTGAAAGCCAACTGACATGCGTTTTCACTCATGTACTTCCAACCTGTAATACTTTTAATTTACTGAATTCAATTTGCTGGAGGCAGAGTCAAAAAAAGCAAGCTACCAAACTTGCAAGATTTAAAAAAAAATCAAAACATGGTTTCACAATGATGATAGAAGCTTACCCCTTACTCCAGATAATTTGGTACTAGCTGGGTGCCGTGGAGCATGCCTGTAATTCCAGCACTTTGGGAGGCTGAGGCAGGAGGATCACTTGAGCCCAGGAGTTTGAGACAAGCCTGGGCAAAATAGTGAGAGCCCAGCTCTAAAAAAAAATAATTAGCGGCCAGGTGTGGTGGCTCACGCCTGTAATCCCAGCACTTTGGGAGGCCCAGGCGGGCAGATCATGAGGTCAGGAGTTCGAGACCAGCCTGACCAATATGGTGAAACCCTGTCTCTACTAAAAATACAAAAATTAGCCGGGCATGGTGGTGCGTGCCTGTAATCCCAGCTACTCAGGAGGCGAAGGTAGGAAAATCGCTTGGACCTGGGAGGCAGAGGTTGCAGTGAGCCGAGATCACGCCACTGCACTCTAGCCTGGGCGACAGAGTGAGACTCTGTCTCAAAAAAAATATAAATAAATAAAAATAATTAACTGGGCATGGTGGTGTGCTCCTGTAGTCCCAGCTACTTGAGAGGCTGAGTTGGAAGGCCAGCTTGAGGTCAGGAGTTTGAGGTTGCAGTGAGCTATGATTGCACCACTGTGCTCCTGCCTGGATGACACACTGAGACCCTGTCTCAAAAAAAAAAAAAAAATTTTTTTTAAATGGAAAATACTCCTATACCAATTAAAATCAGAACTGTTTGTAGTTCTTAAAACAAATTTTCATAATATTTGAAATTTTCATAATACAATGTTGGGGAAAAAAAGATTCCAGTCAACATAAATTCCAGTTTCTCGTCCACTGCGCCGTGAAGAGGGACCTGCAACCAGGGCTGCTGCCTGCTCCCTGGGTTTGGCCTTGGGCCAGCCCCTTGCCTGGACGGCTCGGGTCCCTCATTTGTAAGATGGGCCTAATATCTGCTATGACCACTGCAATGGGTTGTTCTGAAGGTTAAATTAAATTCTAAATGTGAGAATACTCTTAAGTTGTAAAACATGCTGTGCCCCTTCAAGGTTTTACTATTACAGACATTTCAAATGATAGTATTATAAATAGGTTCTTGTTAAACTAAATATTATCTAGCATTTCTCCGGCAAACTATGGTTTTTAAAGAAGAAAAGAAAGGTGGGCATTGAGTCCTATACTTTGACAAGGGACGGGAGATGCAGTGAACAGCAAAAGGAGCCCTCAGCAACCGCAGATACTCACAGTGGGCTCTCTCCAAGTGCAGGAGTCAAGTTCTCATAGCTCAGATAGGGCTGAAGTTGGAAAATCAGAAACACACATAAAGAACTTAAATAGAATTCAGAATTTAAGTGTCAGGTGAAAAGAGTGGGTCTTAATATTAGGGTAGGAAAACTATTTGTCATTCCTCTATTCCTTTGAAAAGGCAGCAGAGTCACTAAGTTTCCAAGATCTAATTATAGTTCTGGCCTCTGCTTCAACATGGGGACTTGTCAACTGTAACTTAGAGTGTGTAATTAACAGAAGTGAGAGATTCAACACATTTCACCCCTAATCATTTATGAGGCATCATGAAATACTACAACAGCTGATCATGGCTAGGCCTTAGATCAGAGGTTTATGGACAATTATATCCTCAATTGCATCTGACAACCCTCGAGCTAAAGCTCCCCATTCTTACAATATCAAATTCTGCTAAGATGGAGAACACAGCAGGCATAACTGCTTGTTCACAGGCTACACTGTGAGATGTGCCAAGAGTCAAGTATGAGTGCACAGACAGAATCCCCAACATGTTGTTGTTGTTTACCTGACAACAAAACATGAGGCCTAAATATTGTAAGCTATCAATCCCGGAAGGTCAAGCATGTACTGTAGTCAATATTCAAAAACAAAGTGACCTACTGCAGGAAGAAAGGGTTTTAACTGCCTGTTTGGAAATTTTGCAAAGTGGGATCTTGCAGTGCAAAGGCTGTACCAGCGATATGCAGATACCCTGGAAAAGACTTAGGGACACAGTTGGCTCTGTGATCATTTTTTCCCACAAGCCCTGGGGTCCCTCCTATGTGCCAGGCATCAGGCACACCAAAGCAGCCCTGTCCCAGGGAGCTCTTAGCCCAGGAGAGAAGACAAACAAGGACAAGGTACAATCAATGAGATCAATAGCAAGAAAGGAGGTCTGGACAGAGAATCCTGGGAGCTGGGTGTCGGCATATGCTGAGGTCAGAGAAAGTGCCACAGCAGAGAAGTTTTGCACACTGCACCCCAAAGAGCAGCAGGCCTTCCACTCGACTGACTTAGAGGGCTGGCTGAGGAGCATTCCAGGTGAGGAACTCGAGTCCCCACAGAGACTGTGAGAAAGCCAGAGGCGTTCAGAGAGGTGCACGAGTGTCCTATAAAAGCAGCATTTTCCGCTGGGAGTGAGAACAGTATAAGGGCATGGTAGGTACCTTTATGGCCACGCAAACCAATATGACGACTTTTCTGTAAAAGCTAATAATGTGGTAGATTTACCTAAAATCAATCATATTATAAAATTTCCTATTCAATTTAAAATTATTTGAGGGCTCACACCCAAACATACAGAAATTAGCATTTTTACCATCATGCATCATTACTTGGTCCTTCAATATTTAGTAAACATAATTATTTTCATGACATTTTAGAATGTAAAATACTCAGAAATTAAGCAAGTTTGTTTTCTTCACTCTAGTTTTCTTTAAAATGAAGTTTACATATTGCATCAAGAAGTTAGAGAGTTTTGAGAGCACAGGTATCCAATTTCCATGGAGTTTTCCACAGAAGTTTCATGACAATGCCCTTCAGCATGAAGGAGCACACGAGATTATTGCAAGTTTAAGAAATGGAGGGCCAGGTGTGGTGGCTCACGCCTATAATCCCAAGGCTTTGGGAGGCCAAGGTGAGAGGAATGCTTTAGGCCAGAAGTTTGAGACCAGCCTAGGAAACACAGAGGCAAAACATAAAAAAAATATTAGCCAGGTGCAGTGGTGCATGCCTGTAGTCCCACGTACTCAGGAGGCTGAGGCAGGAGGATTGCTTGAGCCTAGGAGGTTGAGGCTGTGGTGAGCTATGATTGTGCCACTGCACTCCAGCCTGGGTGACGGCAAGACTGTGTCTCTGAAAATTGAAAAAAACAAACAACAATAACAACAACAAACAAAAAAAGGAATGGCTCAACCCACCTTCTATACAGTTACATATGGTCCGGACAAGCATGCATCAAAGTTAAATGTTTCCTTTACAGTAAAATACATTCTTCAAATAGAGTAGTTTGAAGATGAGATCTTCAAATTCGTAGAGATGATTTAAAGTAAATATGCCTCATGTTACTACATTGGCAGGAGTGTTTTAAAACCAGTACAACAAGGGGTACCAGCCCTCCAAAGCCATGCTGGCTATGTATAGCAGGCTGATGGTCCTGGTGTCCCTGCTAAAGGTACAACTGCCCCTGGGCCAGGGAACAGCACTTCTGTACAACTGGACACATGCTGGGAAGTCACTGCCTCCAATGCTTCACGAAAGACACATTTTGCTGTTTTAGCACATACCAGAAAACCAACTTTATATGATTGCAAGATATGAAAAACATAAACAGCCTTGGCTTTGTAAGTTCCCAATGGTATGGAAATTTCATAAAATTTTTAGAAAATGCTATTGTCAAAGATGCATACTGACGTATTTTTTTCTTTTTTTTTTGAGATGGAGTCTTTCTCTGTTGCCCAGGCTGGAGAACAGTGGCATGATCTCGGCTCACTACAACCTCTGCCTCCTGGGTTCAAGGAATTCTCCCACCTCAGCCTCCCAAGTAGCTGGGACTACAGGCGCCCAC
Source organism: Hylobates moloch (assembly GCF_009828535.3). Taxonomy (NCBI): domain Eukaryota; kingdom Metazoa; phylum Chordata; class Mammalia; order Primates; family Hylobatidae; genus Hylobates; species Hylobates moloch. Next base: position 61,988,871 of record NW_026652293.1, on the reverse strand, counting down.
CACTATGCCCAGCTAATTTTTGTATTTTTAGTAGAGACGGGGTTATACCACGTTGGCCAGGATGGTCTCGAACTCCTGACCTCATGATCCACCCACCTCAGCCTCCCAAAGTGCTGGGATTACAGGTGTGAGCCACCATGCCTGGCCTTGAGTATTTTTGGGTGAAATGACAGATGCCTCAGATGTTTTCAAGTACTATAGCATGAAAACACTGGGTAAAGATAAAGAAAACAAGATGGCAAAATGTAGGCAATTGTTAAAGCTGGTTGATATAGTGGTTCATTAGGCTATTTTTCTCTATATTTGAAAATGTCTGTTATAAAAAATTTATAAGTATATAAAGGGAGAATCTGGGGGGGCTCAGGCATGGTGGCTCATGCCTGTAATCCCAGCACTTTGGGAGGCTGAGGTGGGAAGTCCCTTGAGGCCAGGAGTTTGAGACCAGCCTGGGCAACACAGTGAGACCCTCCCTGTCTCTACAAAAAATAAAATTAAAAAAAAAAAAAAGGAAAGAAAAAAAATGAGGGGGATATATGAAGGAAAAAAGTACATAAATGCTCTTTTAAAAGAAAAAAACAGATTCCCTAACCACATTATTTTCTATCAGTAGGTAGTAGGTAGTATTTTCTAACCTTTGAGGCTGGTGACCAACAACTTGGGTCACTTGTCCTACTGAAAGTGGTAAATTTTGTGTTCTCAGATAAATTCCTCTAAAATTCTAAAACAACCCTTTAATGAAATAAATACAATAGGGAAGTAACCAAGTCAACAAGTGGGACAAACTCAGGTTGTACGTACAGGAGTAGTTAGATGGATCAGGAAAGAGGTGCTTCACAAATGGCACCACAAAATATTAAAAATTCACAGGTTTTTTAAAAGCACCTCTAATGTGCCTCTCCAAAAACATAAAAAGATGACAGAAAATAAGGAAACATCATCTGCTGTGTCACAGTACAAATTACAAATCATTTAGGTTTCTAATTTTAGCATCAGATTCTTTAAATACTATTATTGATCTGCTAGGAATCAATGTTCTTGAATTCAGCCACTCTTATACAAGCCACAAGTAATGTTTTCAACAAAACCATTATAGATTCCCAACTTGTGATGTTCTCATTTTCACTTAAATGCTGGACTGTAAAAGAATATATTACAATCTCCAGTTTAAATGGTCTTTATAATCTTTTTCTAGGAAGACTGAATAATTACTTTCCTAGAAATCTAAATTAAGAGCTTCCTGAAAACTTAATGAGTTGCGGGAAATAGAAACATGACATTTATTACTAGCCTGAACAATACCAAATTATCTCCCCTCCTCATTCTCTCTAAAGGCAAAGCCTGATTAAGAACCACCATGGTTTGGTTCTCCAGCAACTTTTATTGGTCAAAGGATGCAGAAGGATATATGGTGTCTGTAGTTTAATTAACAGGATCGTTTATAAAACAACTTTACATTTATTTTTAAAATTCTTGCTTTTGAATAAGCTGATGTGTTAGAATAGACATGCTCCTATCCCATGCAAAAAGCTGTTCAAAAATGAGCAGCTTGCAAATCTATCATAAATGAGACATTGAATAAAACATTCTTACAGTGAGGTCTAAGAAGTAGTTCAGTCTGAGAATTTGCTTCAGCTACTTTTTGAAATAAAATATTCAAGGCATAAAAAAAGCAAAACTCAAAATATCTAAAACAGATACATACTGATATTTTTATCCTAGTCATTTCCCAGAGTTTTTATGTGTCTCTGTGCTCTGCTGATTAAAATAAACAACAAAAGCAGTAGGCATCTTCTAACTAAAAGTTAATTTACTAGTCTTCAACTAAAAAGTCACAGTGGAAGAACATATATAAGGTAAAGAAAGCTTTTTAACCTTTCAGATTTAAATAATACTGTATTTCAACTTTAATGAAGGTTCCACCATATATTTTTTGCACTGACATTTTAAAATACAAGAACAAGTCTTTGTAATACAATATATACTTCAATATACCTTATATGAATTAAAAACATGTCAACTTGATAACTGTAATAAGGCATTTAAGTATTCAGCAGAAGCCATAAAGAAATTTCTTAATGAGTGGTGTCCTTTTAATATTAACTGGATTTAGCAGGTTTCCTTAAAATGAACAGAAAACAAAAGATGTGAAAAACAGGCAGTGATGCCATTATACTGAATTCCAGAAAAAGCACAGTACAAACAATGTGTTTTCTAGCAGGGAGACCAGCAAACTGGAAATGGATGAGCGGCCCCGGCTTACATGGTCTATTGTATTTTATCAATGGCTGAGAGAAGTATTAGTAGCCCAGTAGGTTTGGGTAAAGGTACCAGAATCCTTAGTGCTAGTCTCACAGCCTAAAACAGAGCAGGTACTCCAGATATACTTCCTGAACTGACCTGGATGAAGAGGCTTTAAAATCAACAGAGCTGGACAGTATAAAGTTCACGGAAAACCTCCATTTTTCATTTTATTTTGGTATATTAGTGAATGTCTACTGATCTAGTATTTCAAGTGTGGATCACGTAAACACCATGTAGAATGTAGCAAACGGAATTAAATAAGAAAACACACTGGCTATCAATGCCAGAGTCTTTGAATATCAGGTCATAAATATAACCAATTGTGCAATATAACCAACATGATGAGAGAAGCACACCTCACAATTGACAATTTTAGTTCATATGATTAAAAAAAATAAAATCTGAAACTGCATTTAGTGCCACATTCTATCATATCATACATCAGATTCCATGCTGTGGAGCCGCACTGGGCTACAGGACATACGGTACATAGCATGTTTTAAACCGAAAGTGAAAGGGAAAATATGAAACAGAAAATTTTTACGTACACATCTAACGGTGTTGTCCATTTAATTCAATTTATATGATTTGCTGTGCCACTTTGACTGGCTTGCAGAACACCCCAAATTCTCTTTTCCCCATAAAGATCTACTTCCATACAGAGTAGAAAAGGATGGTGGTAAAAAAAACTTCAGATTCTTCAGGTTCCAACGATTGTGTCCCAAATGCCACTGTATGAACACCTAAAAAATATTAAGAACAATTTCAAAATCTGCACAATTATAAATGCAAAAGTAAATACAGCTTAAAGCCTAAAAGAGAATTCGTGAATATCTTGTCTTTTAATACTTGCCTGTGCCTACTACATGATGTCGACTATAAATAAAACGTCCACTGCGGTAAATGGGAAAAAAGAGGAAGCTTTAAAAGTTAAAGGGAGACATTTGTCAATTTTATAAATGGGCCTCCTGTTTTAGCAAAAGGCACATTCATTTAGACCTCAATCAATCCAGGAAGGGCTCCTCACTGACATAAGGAATCAGGATATCTCACCCTTCCCATCAACCACCACCTGCCCTTCCTTTCTTTCTGAACAAGAGCATGAGAATTTCCTATAGAGTATAAATTCTTTCAGTTAGAACATCCAACTTTAACTTATGGGTTCTTCTCCTTCTCTTTTTTTTTTTCTGAGACAGTTCTCACTTTATCACCCAGGCCGGAGTGCAGTGGTATGATCTTGGCTTACTGCAACCTCTGCCTCCCAGGCTCAAGCAATTCTCTTAAGTTGCATGAGCAGCTGAGACTACAGGTGCCTGCCACCATGCCTGGCTAATTTTTTGTATTTTGTAGAGATAGTGTTTCACCATGATGCCTAGGCTGGTCTCGAACTCCTGAACTAAAGCAACTGGCCCACCTCAGCCTCCCAAAGTGCTGGAATTAGAGCCACTGCACCCGGCTGGGATCCTCTCTTTTTCATACTGCAGCTTCCCAAAGCTTTAACAGGCCTCCGCACTTCAGCTTGCCAGGAACTCAGGGCAGGGAGGTGTCCAAACCCACCTGTGTGCTCTCCCATGGTTCCTAACAACCACACTCCTGAGCGTTCGGGGCCTGTGCGCGCCGCGGTGACCTCAGCTGTCTCAAGGCAGCATCTCCGTACTGAATACCTGAGCCCATTCTTTCTGGGTCCAGCTCACCTAAGGACCAAGCAAGTCTTCTTTTAAAAAAGGCTTTATGTTTCTTTGATCCCAAAAATAGATTATAAAAAAAAGGTAAAGTACAGAACACTGTGTATATATATCCCACCATTCTGAATAAAGAGGAAAAAACTATATATATGTTTGCTTCCACTGGCACAAAACATCTTTAGCAGGATACATAAGGAATGGCTGATTTGGAGGAGTTCTAGATGGCTGGGGACAGGAGGGGGTTGTAACAGGGGGACTTTTCACTGCATACTCTTTTATACTTCTTGAATTTCAAATTATGTGAATATATTATTTATATAAAATAATTTAAAATTAAATTACAAAGATACAATTTTTCACTTATTAGATGGGCCAAAAGTCCAAGTATGATGATACTACACACTGTGGACATGGCTTTAGTGAAATAAGCCCATCACTAGGAGAAAATGTGACAGCCTCTACACCAAGATCCCAAATGCTTATGTTCTCTGACCCAGCAATTCCACTTCTGGGCATTTGTCTGACACACAGACTCACGCACATGTAAAAAAAGAAATATATATATATATATAAAATTATTTACTGCAACATTACCTATAATGGCAAAATACTGGCAACAACCCAAATGTCCAAAGTAGACTGGCTCATGAATTATGGTAACAGAAAGGTTGAGTGGTCCTTATCCAAATATAGGTTGAGCGGTCCTTATCCAAAATACTTGAAACCAGAAGTATTTTGGATTTTTTCAGATTTTGAAATATTTCCATTATACTTACAGTTCAGCAGCCCTAATCTGAAAATCTGAAATTTGAAGCGCTCCAATGAGCATTTCCTTTCAGTGGCAATGTTGGCAATTAAAAAGTTTCAGATTTTGGAACATTTTGGATTAGGGATACTCAACCCATATTACACATTACACACACACATTATGTATGACATTATGTGTTATATATATGTACGACATTATGTGTTATATATATGTACCTTATGTATTATATGTATATATGGAAACTATATGCTGATTTGTAATGATTTGTAGGTTATACAATAGTAAGTAAAAAAGCAAGGCGTGGTAGTCTACCATATGATACATTTTATATAAAAAAGGGAAGAAAACAATGGTTTTTGAATGTATTACCCATTAAAAAAATAAAAAGTACTGCTGAAGAATCCTAATTTATACGCTTATATTTTTTTCACCTAGAGGTACTTATGATTTTGATGATCTCAGAAAAAAACACATCTTGGAAGATTGTATATGAGTTGTTCTATCTGATGCATTCAGGGATACAATATTAAAATAGCAAGGTCATGTAAATACAACCTCATGCTGAGCTTAATAATACTCAACAGCAAGCCAACTGTAATGATTTATGTAACAGTCTTGGTTTTTGTACCAAGCTTAGTAATTTTTTTTTTCTGATAAAAAAAATACAAAAAGATGACATGTCCACTTCTGTTGAAACCTAGCCCTTCCACCTGGGCCTAACTCTCCTCCCTCCTACTTCACCTAGCACCCTCCTTCTTCCCTGCCCTCTCCTCACCCATTCTTCTCTCCTTCCCCCTCAGCATTTAAACATGCTGGAATTTCTCCCATCACCCACAACCCCGGCTTTAAATTAACCCTTTGCATCCTAAAGTGCCAGCCTGCGCTTCCTCAGGAGAGGAGTGGACACTCTGCTTGCTCACCTCCTACTTCTTCCTGACGGATGGCCAGCCGTCTTCTACCTTCATAATTCTGCTGAAATTGTTCTTGATCAAAATGATCACTGACTTTCTATTCCCCATCCCAATGTGTGTTTTTCAGCTCAGTCTTAGCTTATGAGGCTTCCCTCTGTTACTATTACATTACATAATGAACACTCCTTTGATTTGCTTATAATTAGGGCTTAAGTGACACCCACATTCCCTTGATTTTCTTCACACATTTCCGACCATTTCCTTTTTCATCTTTTTTGTAGATTCCTCTTCCTCTGCTCATCCTCCAACTCCAGGGTTCTGTTGATCACTGCTCTCCTTAAAAACTGTTCTCTGGACGATCACATTGCTTCCACAGTTTTAGCTGTTCCTATATATTGATGGTTCCCAAACTTATACTGCCAGCCAGGAACTCTTCCCCAAGCTTACTAGATAACTCCATGTTCATGTCTCAGTGTTACCGCAAAGGCCGCACATTTGCAACAGAGCCATCTTTATTCCCTCACATTCCCTGCTTCTCCTCTGGCTCCACCCCATCTCTGTCTAGAGACACCAGTGTGACAGCTGTGAGTCATCCTTGGTTCCTCCTCCCTGCTGGCCCTTTCTCCTCACCCTGTCCCACCTAAGAATCAGTTGTCCTGTCCCACTATTGGGCATATGAGTCGTAAGATGCTACTGCCTACATATACACCATGGAATACTACGCAGCCATAAAAAATGATGAGTTCGTGTCCTTTGTAGGGACATGGATGAAACTGGAAAACATCATTCTCAGTAAACTATCGCAAGGACAAAAAACCAAACACCGCATGTTCTCACTCATAGGTGGGAATTGAACAATGAGAACTCATGGACACAGGAAGGGGAACATCACACTCCGGGGACTGTTGTGGGGTAGGGGGTGGGGGGAGGGACAGCATTAGGAGATACACCTAATGCTAAATGATGAGTTAATGGGTGCAGGAAATCAACATGGCACATGGATACATATGTAACAAACCTGCACATTGTGCACATGTACCCTAAAACCCTAAAGTATAATAAAAAAAAAATTTATGAAAAAAAAAAAAAAAAAAAGATGCTACTGCCTAAATATATCTTAGATCCATCTCTCTCTCTCTCCATCTCTGCTTCCATATCCTTGTTAAAGCATTAATCAGTCATCTCTTACTAGGATTACTCAAAAATGCCTTATAATTGGTATCCTGGCCTCCAGGCCTGTCCTCCCTTCAGTCTGTTTTCAACATAACTCCCTATATACATGACTTATCTCAAGTCATAACCCAATCACATCACCCACCTGCTGACAACCCACCACCTACAGCAGTGGTTCTCCATCTTGGATGAACATTAGAACCGCATGAGTGAACATGTAAAAACACTGATGCCTTGACCATACTTCAGCCCAATTAGTTCAGCGTCTCCAGAGACAGAGCCTGGGATTAGAACTTTTAATGCATCTCAGTGACTCTAGTGCTCATCCACGGTTGAGAATTGGTAATCTACAAGATAAAGTTCTAGATCCTTGATGAGGACTGGCTGGCTCCTGCCTTTCTTCAACCTTTTCTCCTGCTATTCCCTCTTCCTCACTCCCTTTGCTGGCTCACTCTTCCTTATATTCTGAAAGATTGAGCTCATCTAACACCTTCTCCTGGAAGCCCTCCCTGACATCTCCTCCATCCTCTGGCTGGGGCAGGTCCCCTTCTTCATGTTACCCTGAGCCTGTGCATCTCTCAATTACTACATCAGCCTTGTGATATTATAATTATCCTCTGACTGTCTCCCATGAAAGACAGTTTCTTGGGGGGCAAGGGGTGTGATTTATTCATTTTTGTATCCCAGCATCTGACAAATAGGCACTCAGATGTTTGAATGAATCAATTAAAAGGTGATGCCCATATATAGTTACTTTAGTAAATGACAACTACACAGTATTTCGTCAGCTGCCTACATTAGGATTATTTTAAATTATTTTAATAAGCAACAAATATAAAAATGAGGCATTTTATAATTGAGGCATGCTCAGTAAGCTTCAGAAATAAAATTACTCTGGACTCCATAGCTCCATGATGCCCGATCTGCAACAATCAACACTATACCATGTACCATAACTCCCTTACACATGACCACTGGCCCAACAGAATTAGCGTGCTGTTGACAGAGTGGACAAAGGCCTATTCTTCCTCCGCTTAGTGAAGGACCAAAGAAAGACTACGGTTCTAAATGCAAACACTCCCTGAAACCTTGACTACCCTTCCACAGCTGAGCTGGTGTGCCCATCCACTTTCATCACCATGGAAACCATCCTGATAAGGACGGGGCTTTCATCCTGATAAGAACAGGACCTTTGAACCCATATATGATGATTTTAGGTTGGCAGGTCCAGAGAGAATATTCTTTACTAAATCACTCCTGAAACTATTAATTAAAAGGTGATCTACTGAGCTACAGTGTAAAATATGCAGAAGAAAAGTTGATTAATGGAAAGGCTTTTACCTGATTCGATTTTGTTAAGTATTTTTCTTGCACACTGTACAAAAGCCTCTTCTACATTCTCCCCTGTTAGCGCACTTGTTTCCAAAAACATCAGCTCTAAAATGGACATCAAACAAAATAAAGTCATATTTAGAAGATGATCATAATTTTCACTTACAAAAGCCTGTGTAGCATTCTCTTAGAAAAGCAGACAAAATATAATTTATGACCTAAATACCATATATTTCTGTAAATATAAAATCAATATATGTCATTATGTGTTTTTTAAATGTTAGAAGAATTTTAGCCTTTTCTGAAAAGTAACTGCTATCTTGTGCTAGCACTTAACCTGATGAAGGGGCTGAGTAAGCAACCAGGCTTCCCCAGCCAAATGACTGCCCATCAGGAAGGAGCTGGCTTGCCAAAATGGCCCCGCCATTGATTTCAGGGAAAGTTGCAATGTCCTTCTTCAAACAGTCTGAGTGTCACCACAAATATGACCTACAAGTGTTTACACTTTTTAGGGGACTATATTGCAATCTGTCACACAGCCCATGAAGAGACAGTATAGGAATTAATACTCTTTCTACCCACCAGACTGGCTGTTCATCTCAGCAGAAAGGCCTGTTGAGCTTGCTCTCTTAGCAAACCATGGCCTCTCTAGCCTCTTGTATCCTCACTTGTAAAACTGAGTTTAGATGACATCCAAATTCCTTTTCATCTTTGTTAACGTTCTAAACTTCTGATTTCTAAACAGCTTTTTAAAAACTGTCATGATGGCATACGGATTTCTCTCATGTTTATTTTCTTAGCAAGAAACTAGTCAAGTTATAATATAATTTGGAATCTTAGAGTCCAAATACTGATATTAGGATATTCTAGTCTTTGGTTCTAAAAATTAAAGTTATTTAAAATGTCTGAATTTTTAAAAGATCATTCTCTTATCCATTAATTAAGCAACCATTAATTTTATGTGGCATTTTCATGTATTCTATATGGAAATTCAAAAAAGTTTCAAAGTCGCCTATAACCAAATGACTTAAATTTAGCAAATGAAGCCAATAAGCCAAGTATTTCTTCTTCTGCTTCCCTTTCTATTTGGGCTAATATTTCACCAAATTTCCTTCAAAATACATTAAAAAATAATGACATCATTTGGTTAGAGTCTTTAAATATTATTGTTATAAATTTCACTTTAGCCCAAGATCTCTAATATTCAAAGACCCTGGACTGAAAAGTCATTACATAATGTTACTACATTTGCTTTTATCATTATAGTAACTTCTGCAGGCAGAATGCAATATATTAAAAATACGCTAAACAGATCTAACTTATAGAAAAAACAATTGGAAATTCCACATTTCCTAAATCTAGTTTAATCCTGAAATTCCAATATATGTTTTAAATTCAAAGAAATGCTATTATCCTCAAATATGCCATTTGAAAAATAGTAAGAAGTAAACGGTCACTTGCCATTTTCTTGAGCAAATCTGGAGGCTTCTAAGAAGGTAACTTCACGATCTGCATCCAGGTCCTTCTTGTTTCCACAAAGGATGATCACAATGTTCTGACTCGCTAGCATTCGGGCATCTGTTAACCAATTAGTAAGCGCATTGTAGGTTTCTCGGCTGCGTAATATAAGATTGTGAAAATAATACATGTATTTTATAAAACTAGCAACTCTTTCCAGTCATTCTCACTACTCATACCACTTTTCAACATTTCAGGGTAATGGCACCAACACCTTTAAGGTAACTCAGACAATGTGAATGCACCAAGTATATACCACACCCACAGAGTTTGTTTCGTTTTGTTTCTGGTAAAATGAGACAGTAGTCAGGTATTTTGTGATTTTTCCTTTGCCCAGTCATGGGGCAAAAGGAAAGAGATGTTTCTTCATTCATTTGACAACTATCTATTGACCTCTTAGCATGTGCAAGGCACTAGACTCTGGTAGGCAAGATTTCATAGCTAATTGCTGCCTCTTAACGAATCCTTGCAATGTGCCAGCACTTTGTTTTACAGGACTTTATCACATTGATTCTTTATAAGGATTCCATGACACAGACTGCCATTTTCTCTGAGAAATCCAAGGCCCAGAGAGATTAATTACGTTGCCCTAGGTCACACAGCAGCCAGTGGCAGTCAGGACTTGACCAGCTCTGTCTGACTCCAGGACCAACTCTCAGACTTACTATTTTTGGCCCTCATATGTTTAAGGACTGAGTTCTTCTCATGGCACTTTGCTAGCCTGATTGATGACTTCACACTTTAGCAGGCTGAGCCTTTCACTGCCTGGGCAAGTGCAGGAAGGGCTGGGCCAGAAACTGCCTGCCTCCTCTCAGAACGCCTGGCTCCCGGGACACAGATTGGAAGAGGGAAGCGGCTGAGTGACATCCTCTCACTGGACAGGTTCCTACCCAGAAAGGGCCCCCAGGTGATGCCATTTAGATGACACGTTTCTAAGATAGTGCTACTGAGATCAGCGCTGTTGAATGTGATTTCCTCATGGATAAGAATGTTCTATAATCTGTTCTGATATGGTAGTCACCAGCCACACGTAGCTACTGAGGACCTGAAATGTGGCCAGTGCAATCGAGGAACAGAATTTTTTATTTCAGTTAAATTGCCATATGTCACAAACAGCTACTATCTAAGTGCTTCACATTAACTAATTTAAACCTCCCAATAACCTCCTGAGGATCATGTGATTATTACTACCTCCATCTTACAGACAAGGAAACTAAGGCCCAGGCAGTTGAAGCACCTGGCCTGAGAGGGTCACCCAGGTAGTGACTGCAACTGGGATTTGAACCCAGCAATCTCAGCCCAGAGTCTGTGTCCTCACCCTCTCTCAACTCACTTCTAATAACTTTCCATACATAAAGCTTTGTGAACCTTAAGGAAAGTGTCCAAGCATCATATCAAGAAATGCAATGTAATAGGGTGGATTGCTTTATCCACCTAAAACCTTACACATTTCTCTGCATGGGAAAGCAGTGGTAGGGGCTCGTTCAAAGACCTCTGAGACCCCAGATGGAAGGGCTAAGGGGCTTCCTGGATGCCAGCCACACCACCGTCCCTGGACACACAAAGCACACACTGCACGGAGGGCACCTTGCCAAGACCAGCCTTTGGGCTGCAGGGCACTGAGCAGCCTCCTTCACCACAGGGAGCTGGCATTACCTGGTGATATCATAGACGAGGAGAGCCCCGGCTGCGCCTCGGTAATAACTTCTCGTCACGGACCTGGAAGAATTATACTGGTTTTACTTTCAACCAATTGAGACCCTTTACTGTATCCCACCTTCCCATGAAAAACACCCATGCTTGCTTTGTAAACCACAACACAGGGACAGACACTGGTTTAAAAGAGAAATGATTCAAAGATATCTGAACATACATGTGAGGGGTTATTCTGTCTGAAATCACATCATTGTGGCAAGTAGGAGATTCCCTACAGTGGATGCAGCTCTCTGATGGATGTCTCCTTTGAGAACTCCTAGCAGGGTGAGCTGTCTGCAGGCAGAAGCCAGCACCACCCCCTAGATGGACACTAAGGGGCTCAGCAATCCACTCACTTCTCTGTGGGCTCCTCATCTACCCCACTCCCTGGCACAACTTTCTCCACCTCTTCCAGTTCTCGCCACCTCTTGGGGCGGTGGAATCCATAGTCACCACAGGAATCCATAGTCACCATGGCCCTGCACCCACCTGCATCCCTGTTCCATTACTATGGGAAAACTGAGTGTCCTAGCATGTCATACCCACTCTCACATTCAAGAAGGCGTCTTTCGGTCATACACATTTTCCCCTACGTTGTCAATCTCTCCCTCTTTGTGAGATCTTTCCCATTAGTGGCTGGACACCTATAATCCCAGCACTTTAGGAGGCCCAGGAGGGAGCACTGCTTGAGGCCAGGAGTTTGAGACCAGCCTGGGTAAGAGAGAGAGACCCTGTCTCTACAAAAACTTAGCCAGGCATGGCAGTGCACATCTCTAATCCCAGCTACTCAGGAGGCTGAGACAGAAGGACTGCTTGAGCCCAGGAGTTCGAGGTGATGGTGAGCTATGATCATGCCACTGCACTCCAGCCCGGGCAACAGAAAAAAAGAGAAAAAAAAAAAGCCAGGAGTTCAGGATTTTTCCTATTAGCAAAATAAAAATAAATTGGCTCTGGTACCACCCATCTTAAAACACAAAACAGAAATATGCTGCACAATCTTTTCAGCTACTGTCCCACTGTCTGCTCTTCTCCACATCCAACTTTCTTTTTTGAGACAGAGTTTCGCTCTTGTTACCCAGGCTAGAGTGCAATGGCGCGATCTTGGCTCTCTGCAACCTCTGCCTCCCAGGTTCAAGCAATTCTCCTGCCTCAGCCTCCTGAGGAGCTGCACCTGCCACCACGCCTGGCTAATTTTTGTACTTTTAGTACAGATGGGGTTTCGCATGTTAGCCAGGCTGGTCTCGAACTCTTGACCTCAGATGATCCACCCGCCTCGGCCTCCCAAAGTGCTGGGATTACAGGCGTGAGCCACCACACCTGGCCCCACATCCAACTTTCTGAAAGAGCTGTCTTTACCTGCAGCTTCCTCTTCTTCACCCCCAACCTGGTGTCCAACTCTGCTACTCCCCAAAAGCCTGTCAAGGTCCCCACCCTCTGTGCACCCGAAGCTGGTGTGGGCATTTCTGTTCTCACTCACTCGCGCAGCCTCTGCGCCCTGCACTCTGCTAGTCTTCCTCCCGCTCACCAGCCACTTCTCTGGCTCTGGTCATTCTTCTGAATCTGCCCTGCTGGGATTGCGATTCCCCAGAGCTGGATCCTGGGCTCTCTTAACATTCGACTCAAATTTTTTCTCCAGCTAAGATCCAAGTGCTGCCTCCGTATCTCCATGAGACTGCTTGATAAACAGGTCAAACTTAACATCTGCACAGCAGAACTTTTTGGTCCCACCCTCCAGGCCCGTCCTGGCCTAGGAAGAGGCATCACCACGCACCGTTTCTAAAGCAAATCAGCTCCACATTCATCCTCAATTTCTGTGCACCTCCACATTCACTCCGCCAGCCTAGTCCAGTCTCCTACACTACACAAATCCTGTGTCTGCCCACACTGCTGTCCCTGCTGCCATGTGTGGCCCACAGTCCATTCTTCAGAGCAGCCCAACTCATGACGGCCCACGACAGGACATCCCCCTCACTGCACCTGGCCCTTTGGCCCCATTCTCTTCCCTGCTCCCAGCCCCTGCCACTCCCGTCTGGGCTCGTCACACCGCTGGCTATCCTTGTCCCTTGGGTCTCATTAACACTATCTCCTCAGCAATGTTCCCCAAGCACCCCCATCCAGCGGACCCCCTCTGTCTATCTCAGTGCGCTGTCTCCTGGGTGGCACCATCCGACTTGGTGGGATGGTCTTTCTGTTTCTGTCTCTGTGTTGGCTGCCTGCCTCCCCTCCACGGGGCAGGGCTCTGCTGTCTCACTTACCAGAGGATCCCGGTGCCTAGCACAGGGCCTGGACCACTGCTAGCTAGACATTCCCAGAACTTAACTGTGGCCTAATTAAAAAAAAAAAAAAAAAAACATATTTGGTCTTCGTCCCAGGTTCCTGGCACAGAGGCCCAAACCCCTGTGATTTCCTTAGTGATAAAGGTGTCTTTTGTAAGCCAAGGAGATAACTGTGGGAAGAGTAGCAGGCTAGAGAGCCTTGGGATCGGGGCTGTGGCCGTGGGAGCCCTCGCCGTGTGAGGAGAGTGCTGGAACTTATAGCCTCGCCTCAGCCCTCTGGGGAGGAAAGAGGAGCTGGAGATTGAGTCAATCATCAATGAATAATGTCTTAATCAATCGTGCCTTTGTAATAAAACCTCTACAAAAAAACCAAAGAATGGGGTTCAGAGAGCTCCTGGGCTGGTGGTGGCATGGAGGTGCTGGGAGGTGGCCCATCCCCACACCTCGTCCTCCTGAGCATCTCCTCCACTGGGCTGTGCCTGAATTGACACCTATCTAACAAACCAGTAAATGCCGGGAAAAATGTTTTTCCTGAGTTGTATGAATCATTCTAACAAATTCTCCAACCTGACAGGGATGTGAGGGATGGAGGGCGTGGGAACTGCCAGATCTGTAGTTGGCCAAGAAGTGCAGGCAGCCTGGGCACTCCAGTTGTGACTGGCGTCTGAAGCGGGGGTGGCAGTCTAGGAGACTAAGCCCTTAGCCTGGAGGGTCTCCATTAACTCTGGGTAGTGTCAAAAGTGAATTGAAGTATTGGACACCCAGCTGGTGTCAGAGAATCCGACTGGCTGGTGTGAAGAAAAATCCCATAGACTTGATGTCAGAAAAAAAAAAAGACACCACAGAAATGAACTGTCCTTGGAGAACAAAGAAACCTGTGGAGCTTGCAACAAACAAACAAACAAAATTACTAATGATTACTTTGCTACTTGGAAAAGAAGAGCTACTTTTAAATGTACTTTTTAGCTCTTAGGAAGCTTCAAGGTCTTCATGTAGCTTGAAGCTTTTCCTCTCTGCCTTGAGACTGTTACCAAGAGAGGCACAGGCTTTAAGGACTGGCAGCAGGTAGAGGTACAGAGTGGACTGTTTGCTCTTCACTCCACAGCCTCCTAGGGCAGGGGGAAAGGCCTTGCTTGTTCACATCTATTAAGAAGCAGCGCCTTTCTATTCTTGCTCAGCAGGCACCTAGCTTCTAGAGGAAGAGGGAACTACGAGTTCTCTTCAAGATAAGCTGTATCACATCTACTTCTTAAAATTTTACTTTCAAATTTATTGTATAACACTGTCTTTTGACAAATGGTTTCTTATACAAATTACTCAAGTATACAAATTTACACATTTAAGTGTACTACTTTGAGGTGTTAAATTTTCTTACAAAAGTAATTTAACCAATATAATACATGTGGATAGTTTTAAAGTGAAATGTTACAAAAAGCCTCTAAATTAAACACAGCCATCTCCTGCCTCACTCCTCTCTGGGAGCCCTACTCTCCAAAAGCGGGTTGAGTTCTCTCTTTCTGGTAACTGGGTTTCCTTTAAGTCATTAAAAGAGCACATACTGCGCCCCTGTGTGCTAGACACTATTCTGGGCACAGGGGAAACCAACAGAAAACTCAAAAACCCTTACACTCATGGATCTTACAATTTCTTCCTTCTCATTTCTACAAAAGGTTTAGGAAACTGTGAACTTCAGAGCTGTTTCTTCCCCGCTCTGACAGTCGTGAGCTCACTTACAGAGCCCCTCACTTGTTCCCCTGGTCCTCCTGGAAGGGCAATGCCATCACATACTGACTGCTGTCTTAGTCTTCCCTCACCGTCCCTCTAGACCTGTGCCATTCTGAGCTGGATCTTCCTGCTGGCTTCATTTTCCTCTTTCTGGGTTCATGCCCTTGTCCTGGTGAAGTATATCCTCCTAAATTTTCTAAGAAAGTACATTTCTAAGAAGTCTCTAAGAAAGATAATCTTGGCTTCCTCCTCATTCTTGCAAATCTGTTGGTATTCAGCCTTTACTTGCACACTTACGGTTCGGCTAAGTTCAGAATTTTAGGTTGAAGAATTATTTCACCCTGAGTTTTGAAAGCAATGCTTCCATTTCTTTTAGCTTCCAATGTTGCTGTGGAAGGGTCTAAAGCAATTCCATTTTTCACACTTTATATGTGGCTGCTTTTTCCCTCTTGGAACCTTTCTGGTCTTCTTTACTTCATCTGTGGTGTTCTGAAATTTCACATGACATGCTCTGGTCTGGACTTCTTCCTTACTATGTTTGATTTTAGGTGGGCCAATTAATCTGGAATCTCCTTCAGTGAAGCATTTTCTTCTGTTGTTCTCTCTGCTCTTCTCTCTTCTGGAACTCCTAATAGTCAGGCATTGCATCTTCTGGATTAATTCTGGATAATTCTTTATGTCATCTCTCCCATTTTTCACCATGAGTTTACTTAACATATTATTCTGATTGCTCTTTTTAAGTATGACTTTGTTTCTATTACATACTTCAATGCAATCTCTGCTCTTCTTCCTAAGGATACTGTGGTTTTAGTGGGTTTTTCTTATTCCCTCGAAGTTCCAGCTTCTTTACTTTGAGCTCTCTCTTTTGCTATAGAAACTTTCTTCAAACTTCTGCCTGATCATTAAGAGCAAGGAATGAAAAAGTCTAAAAGAAGCTCTTTAAGTGTGGGTGGAACAGGTAGGCTTGGAGGCTTTCACTGTCAGATGACTGGATAGAGATTGGGCTGCTTCACTGGGAAAGCAAAATGTCAGTACCTTCAAGCCTTTCCTTTCTGACTATTCATTTTTCTGCAGAGAAGGCTCCTTTCTCCCATGTGGGACATACACACCTGGCTGCCAACGACCAGGGAAGAGGTAGGGGAGGTGGGTTGGGGGCCAGAGGCTTTCATTTTCACTTACTTTCCCTCTTTTCAGGCCTGACCCCATGCCCTCAGGTGGGCCTTATGACCTTCAGTCTAGACCCCATTTCAATATAAAAGACTGAACCTCTTATTTCGTGTGTAAACATGAACCTCTGTAACCTCTACCTCCTGTAGAACCTGATGCTTCCAAATCCTGACCTTTTCTGGGACTCTGGAGGAAGAAATGGCTTCCCCCATTACAGCACTTAAGGTGAAGCTCCTTCTGCTGTCAGAGCACCATCTACTTCCTATCTTTAAGATTTTTTTGGAAATCTCTCAATCATAATTGTGCACTCACTCAATCTTGGCCTTTTTGAGTTAATTCAATTTCAGTTACTTAATAGATATTTCAGTGGGGTTCTGAGAGGCAAAAGACATAAATGTCTAATTGAATCCACCATGTTTAATCAATGCTTCCAGAAAAATGGTGGTGACTAAAGGTGGTTATGGTATTTTTGAAGCAATTATTGAACTTCAATTACTTAATTAATTTTTGAGACGGAGTTTTGCTCTTGTTGCCCAGGCTGGAGTACAATGGCATGATCTCAGCTCACCACAACCTCCACCTCCTGGGTTCAAGCGATTTTCCTGCCTCAGCCTCCAGAGTAGCTGGGATTACAGGCACCTGCCACCACGCCCGGCTAATTTTTTTATTTTTAGTAGAGAAGGGGTTACACCATGTTGACCAGGCTGCTCTTGAACTCCTGACCTCAGGTGAGGAGGTCTGCCTCGGCCTCCCAAAGTGCTGGGATTACAGGCATGAGCCACTGTGCCCAGCCAAACTTCAATTATTTAATATAAGACATATACTCAACTTCAAGTGAAATGTTTACAAATGGGGTGGATTTTATTTCACTGAATTATAAAACTATGAATATCAGTTCTGACTTTGTGCATCTGTGCAAAAAACACAACTAAAATATTAATCTATTTTCTTGCTTTAGTAGTTACAGAATACTAAACACGTAACCTCATTTGCAGTGACTGAAGTCATTCTGAGCCTCAGTTATGACCCTATTGTAATAAAAGTGTAAAGAGAATATTTTGTGGAGTGTGTATCAAACATCAGAACATGCTCTAGTTAATGTAAAACAAAACAAACCCTCACAAGAGGTTTTAAAAAGTTCTTCTTTAAAAAAGGAACACAGAAAAACAAGCTTGTGCTTTGATTTGAATCTAGAAACATACTTTACAACACACAGTGCCACATCCTCCTGACAATGGGTCAGCCTCCGAATTATAATGTGGTTGCCCGGATATCCTCCTGTATTCTTTAGTAATCCATGCTGCAGAGAGCTAACCTGAATTTTAGCTGTCTTGTCAATCAAAGTTTCCAAAAATGAAGTTTCTGAGATTAGGACAAGGAAGGGGTGTGTTGGGGAGGGAGTGAGACCTTATATATTGAGAGAATATCATCAATTATTTTAAATCAAATTTTCAAATATTTTTATTAAGTTAGAGAAAAGCTACCTGAATCGTTCTTGTCCTGCTGTATCCCATATTTGTAACTTTACATATTTACCACCAACATTTATTATCTTTGAACCAAATTCCACTCCTATTGTATGATTTGAGTCATCTTTGACTAAAAAAGAAAAACAAGAACAGTATATTTAATTTTAGAACATTAACAGGCTTATAGATTGAAATAAGTGACACTAAAACCAAGAGTTACATCAATGGGGAATGGACATTACTCTAGCCATTCATTTCTCCAACATCCCACTGAGAAGATGCATTTAGTTTTAAAGATAATATACACAGCCCCTATTCTCAAAGAGACATAAAGATTTTTCTCAAAACCCCCAAACAAATCATACATTTAAAAACCTATGCCTGAAGGTAGCCCTGCCATATCTGAACCACATCCAACTGTGCACTGTTAAGATGCTCACAGATGGTGACTGCTGACATACCAGGGTACCATTCTGAAGGGCGTAACACCCAGTGACAGGTGTGGAACTCAGTAAGTGATGAAGTGGAGACAGTTTCAACTACTGTATTTGAATGGTTAAATATTCTAAAGAAATAACAGTGAGTGGAAGGAAAAGCAGAGAAAAGGGAAAAGGAGGAAAAAAATTGAACCAAAGAAAAAACACCCTCCAACAAACTCCAAAACAAAACCCCATGCAAACTACAGGTGTTTGGGTTTTCATTAATCGTAGTTTTCTATGGAAATGATTTGGGATGAATTTGTTGGAGAAATTAGTACTATTTGAATGGGCAGGAGACAGGCAAAATAAGTATTTTGCTAAACCCAGTGGGAATACACTGCCTATGAAAGAACATTTCTGTGATGATGAACAGATAAGCTAAAATTGAATATCACGGCTATACAGTCCATTGGCTAGTTTATATTTTGTAACTGCAGAACAAAATTTAATTGTTTTGAGATCAGGGATGCCACTTGGCAACTGGATTTATTATTTACAGGGCAGAGGGTAGATAAATGGTTACAGTGACTATGCTAGTCTGTTTCATGCCCAGATAGTATAGAACTAGTAGGGAAATTCCATTAGGAGTAAACTACCAGGAAAAATGCAGAGTAAAATCCCTCAAAAAACAGTAACTAAAGGCCAGGGGCATCCTGGTTACAAAGAGAGACCTTCCCTTCATCACTGTTGTGAGGAGTTGTGGGGAGGACCATGCAGGGGAGTTCTCTGAGGAGGACAGAACGATTACATAAGCTGGGTACTTGGCCCAGTACCCTCTGGGTATTCTTTTCTAAGACTCTACCACGCAAAGTCTTGGCAACTTGTACATAAACTATCCAGTGAATGAATACTTGTTAAATTCAGTAAGGACCGGTTCTGTGACTAAGCCACACTGGGTCCATGTCACTAAACAAATAGGCTCCAACAAGCTATTGGTTGATGAAAATGGAAGTAGCAGAGTAAATTTCTAGGATTTTATTATTCTTCAAAGCC
The DNA here is from genome assembly GCF_009828535.3 of Hylobates moloch. Lineage (NCBI taxonomy): Eukaryota > Metazoa > Chordata > Mammalia > Primates > Hylobatidae > Hylobates > Hylobates moloch. The sequence continues at coordinate 61,969,378 of NW_026652293.1, read as the reverse complement.
TTCTGCCAAGACACCCCCAAATGGCTCCTTCTCCTTTTTACCCACCACCTACCATGTCTCATGTATACTTTCTTAAGATGCACTTAATTAAATAAGACATTCTGTTTTTGAGCCTTCACCCACCTGCCACTAACTAGACAGGTCTTTCTCCACAATTCTTTCCATTATTATAAAAGCATTTTTTATTTTAAGGGCCTTTCAAACCTACAGTCTTCTACAGCCTTCCAAGGTCTCACACAGTTTGAAATAAAAAATTCAACCTCCTTTACCAAAACAGTGAAGGTCGATGGTAAAAGATGGGCTGTTTGGTCAAGAGGTCTGCTCCTGGCCTATAAAACAGAGTTGATGACAGCAACTGCCTTAACTATAATACAAGCCCACTATCAGGACCAAATGTTGTTATTTTATCTGAAATGTATGCCTAGAGCTTCTCTGGCCGCTCTGTCAGGAAATGGGATTCCTGCCAGAGAACCCCTCTGCTATCTTCAGTGTCACTATATGATCTCTCAGCATCTGGAAAATGTACAGTATAAGTAACCATATATTGAACCATTGTTAAATTGAAATGCTAACTTAATAAAAAATCACATCACCCAAAGTTTAATAACATAACCCTTCAAAATACTTTCAAACTATTACTTTTTTCCGCTGAAAAAAGTTTAAGTTTTACTGTAAACAAATCTGAGCAAGAGAGGGCTCTCAGAAGACATGCACAGAAGAATGACTATTTGATGACACTTACATTTTTTTTCAATAAACTGATGAAGTAAGCAAGATTTGCCAGTTCCTGCATTTCCAATAACCAAGAACTTAAACAAAAAATCTGAAAGATAAAAAGAGACTGTGAAAATAACTTCAAAATGGTGCTGTGAATTTCTTCTTAGATCATGATCATAAAATTTAGTATCTTAGTTGTTAATATAACAGGAAAAAGAGGTAACTGAGTATCTTGTGAAATGACAATACACATGTTGACTTACCTTTTCACATTTAAGGATTTTAGATATTTGGTTGACATGTTAATTCAGTGGTTTTCCAAACCATACTCTTTGAATAATTACTTTGCAAGCTGAAAGTTTGAAAACTACTCTTGGAATGAATAAAACTTGTCCCTTTGCTAGCCACTATTCAAAGAAATATGCATATTCAGTTGGCAGCAAACTTAGAAATTTCAAGTGTTTTCTGTACAAAAGAACAAGCCCGGTAGACTTTGAAGACTCTACTTCTTTTTTTAAAAAAGCAGGGGAAAAGGGAAAAGGAAAAAAGTAAGTTTTGTCTGCACCTGCAGATTTACGTGGTCTTGCTTCTTTTCCCTCATCTGTAATTTGTAACGGCATAAGCCAAGTTTAGGTCAGCACTTCAAGTGTGAAATTTGTCTGATTCAATGACAAACTGAATAATTTCTTCTTTACACATAGTAATATATTTAATTTAGGATATTATTTTTTATAAAATGGAAATAAAGGATTTCCAAATGGAAACTGTTAATTAGCACGATGTAGTACCAGTAACTTCATATTACCCATATTAATTCACTTTGTTTTTTCTGTTACCAAAGAACTGTAGTTCTGCATAGCTTAGGAGCTCAGGAGCTCGGGAGTACCAGAACACCAACTCCCTCCCGGTTTCACTCAGCTGCTAAGTCCACTCCTTATCCTTGCTCCTGACCCACCACTGCTAATCCCCACTGCTGCCTGACTCCTTCTGTGGCCTCAAAGGCTCTGCTCTGTATTCTTGGCTCCCCTGTTTGTACCTTTGAAAGTGTCACCTCCACACTCTTTTCCAGATCAGACCAAGCACTCCCTCCTCAATTAAGCTCCAAGAGTATGTTCCTTTACTGATGCTTGGCCTAGCTCTGTCACCTGTTTCTTAAGAGCTATGTTAATCACCACTGAGAGATGAAGCCTATTCAACCTCTCATAATATTCACATGGTTATAGGCAATCAAACTAAAAATAATGCTATTAGAATTTTGTTAGCATTAAGAAGTTCCAGGCTGAGCGTGTTGGTTCACAGCTGTAATACTAGCACTTTGGGAGGTTAAGGAGGGAGGATTGTTTGAGCCCAGGAGTTCAAGACCAGCCTGGCCAACGGCAAACCCCCGTCTCTACTAAAAATACAAAAATGAGCCAGGCATGGTGGTGGGTGCCTGCAATCCCAGCTACGCAGGGGGCTGAGGCAGAAGAATCGCTGAACCTGGGAAGTGGACGTTGCAATGGGCCAAGATCACACCACTGCACTCCAGCCTGGGCAACAGAACAAAACTCCGTCCAAAAGAAAAGCAAAAAAACAAAAAAACAAAAACAACAACAACAACAAAAACCACCCTAGAAAAGAAATATAAAAGACTCTGAGGCCGGGTGCAGTGGCTCACGCCTGTAATCCCTGTACTTTGGGAGGCCAGCGTAGGTGGATCATCTTGAGGTCAGGAGTTTGAGACCAGCTTGGCCAACATGATGAAACCCTGTCTCTATTAAAAATAATAATAATAAAAAAACTATCCAGGTGTGGTGGCGAGCACCTGTAATCCCAGCTACTCAGAAGGCTGAGGCAGGAGAACCGCTTGAACCTGGGAGGCAGAGGTTGCAGTGAAGCAAGATCGTGCCACTGCACTCCAGCCTGGGCAGCAAGAATGAAACTCCGTCTCAAAAAAAAAACAAAAAAGACTCTGAAAGAGTGGAGCAAAAGAAGGCCAGTGTACCAGGGATTTCACGGCCCAAGGAATGATTTGGAAGGAAGTTTCCTGGGTTCTTTTTGCCTCTTATATCCTAGGCTTGGAGCAGAACAAGCTGGCAACCCAGAAATCCCAATCGATGCAGACAAAAAAAGTCCTGGCAGAAGCCTGCTCTCTGTAGCCATGGGACCAAAAAAGGGGCAGCCAAGCAAGAGAGAGGAAAACTCTTACACAATAATGACTCTATTCTAGCCAAGCACCACAGCAAAAACTATGCTCCAACCTGTATCCATGCCAGCAAAGGCCGAACGGGGAGCCTAAACTTCCACCCTTGCAAGGCTACAACCAGGCATATCAATATCCCCACAAAGATGGTGTCAGAGAAGACCAAGTAGGGAGCTGGGCTTTCATCTCTGCTGGCTGGGTAATGAGCTCTTCTGTGCCCCTGCCACAGTGTCAGTGGAGGTCACCAGGGAAAGAGGGATGAGAACATTCTAATCCTTACCCAACAGTAACTAGATGAATTCCTCTCATATGTCAATGGAAGCAAGTGGGGAATCTGAACTTCTAGATTCCAGAATCTAGACATGATGGCAGTGATAAGGTAGTGTCCAACAGAGGAAGACAATTAAAAGATTTAAATAAAGATCTAAGGTCCTATAACATAATATAAAAATATCCAGGTTTCAGTTGAAAACTCCTCATCATACCAAGAACCAGGAAGACCTCAAACTGAAAGAAAAAAGATAATAGACATATTCCTACGTCAAGATGACAAACGTTAGAATTATCTGACAAAGATTTTAAAGCAGTCATCATAAAAATGTTCCAACACGTAACACAATGCTTGAAACAAATGAAAAAATTAGAAATCGTCAGCAAAGAACTAGAAATCTCAGCAAAGAACTAGAAGATACACAGAAGAACCAAATAGAAATTTTAAAACCGAAAAATAAAACTACCAAAATAAAAGTTCAGTGGATGGGCTTGACAGCAGAATGTAAGTGACAGGAAAGAATCAGTGAACTAGATGACAAAACAATAAAGTATCCAATCTGAACAACAAAGAATAAAAGGTTGAAATAAATAAACAGAGCCTCAAGGACCTGGGGACAATGAAAAAGATCTAACATTTATGTCACTGGAGTCCTGGAAGGAGAGGACAAAGAGAAAGTTGTTGAAAAAAGCACTCTAAGAAATAGCACTGAAAACTTAAATTTGGTGAGAGACATAAATCTACAGATCTGAAAAGCTGAATGAACCCAAACAGGATAAACTCAAAGAAGTCCATGACAAGATACATCATAATTAAACTTCTGAAAACTGAAGACAAATAAAAAGTCTTAAAGGTAGCCAGAGAAAAATGATACCATATCTACAAGGGAAATACAATTCAAGTAACAGCAGATTTCTCATCTGAAGCCAGGGAGGCCATAAGAGAGTGACTGTATTTTTCAAGTGCTCAAAGAAAGAAAATCTTTCAACCCAGAACCCTATGTCCTGTGAAACTATTTTTCTGGAATAAAGGGTAAATGAAGACATTCTCTGATTTAAAAAAAAATTAACAGAATTTATCACCAGGAAATCTACCTGCAAAAGAATAGCTAAAGGAATTTCTCTAAACAGGAAGAAAATGATAAAAGAAGGAATCTTGGAACATCAGAGTGGAAGAAAGAACATGGAAAGCAAAAATATGGGCAAATACAATAGGCTTTCCTTCTTATCTTGAGTTTTCTTCATTATGTTAAACTGTTTAAGAAAAACAGTATTATCTATACGATTCTAAAACGTGTAAAGGAAATATTTAAGACAATTAAAACAAGACAGGATAAAAAGATGACAACAGTAAACTATGATATATATATATATAACTATGATAAGTTATGTATATATAAAGTAAGACATAGAGTGACCACTGAAAAAGCTATAAGCAGAGATACATTCCAAAACACTCTTGGTAAATCAAACAGAATTCTTTAAAAATCATCAGTCAAGGCAGGCTGGAAAAGAAAACTGAGAAATAAAATGGCAAACCTAAGTCATACAATATCAATGATTACATTAAATGTAAATGGAATAAATACACCAATTAAATGACAAAGATTGGAAGACTGACTTAAAAAGCATGAGCTAATCATACACCGTCTACAAGAAACTCACTTCAGTTATAATGATATGGGCTGCTGAAAGAATGGAAAAGGATGTATCATACAAACATTAATCAAAGAAAAACAGGGCTGGCTGTATTAATATCAGATAAAATAGACTTCAGAACAAAGAAAATAACCAGAGACAGAAAGGGCCATTACATAACTATTAATACATAAGGGTAAACCCACCAATAAGATATAGGTATCTTGAACGTGTATATGCCAAACAGCTGTAAAATATGTCAAGCAAAAACTAACAGAATTCAAAGGACAAACAGACAAACATTATAGCTTGAGATTTTAACATTAAGTAAAATGTTAACAGTATGGTTGGCAGTTTCTTATAAAACTAAACATTTAACTACCATATGACTCAGCAACTGCACTCCTAGACATTCATCTCGGAGAAATGAAGACTTTGAGTCATATAAAACCCTGTATATGAATGTTTATGGCAGTTGTATTGGTATAGCCCAAAATTGGAAACAACGCAGATGTTCTTTAACAGGTAAATTGTTAGACAATCTCTGGTACACTCATAACAAGGAATGCTACTCAGCAATAACAAGAATTAAACTGTCAATACATACAATAACCTGGATGTATTTCCAGAGACTTATACTGAGTGAAAAAGTCAATCCCAAAAAATTGCAACTGCAAGATTCCATTTATATAACATTCTTAAAATGACGAAATCATAGAAATGGAGAATAGATTTGTGGTTGCCAAAGGCTAAGGCAAATGTGGTGATAGGAAGGAAGTCTGTGCCTATAAAAGGGCAACAGGAGAGATCTTTATGGTGACGGAAGTGTCCTGTATCTGTGTCAACATCAATATCCTAGTTGTGATATTCTGCAATAGTTTTATAAGTTTTTCCCATTGGAGAAAACTAGGAAAACGGTGCATGAGAACTCCGTATTTTTTCTTAAAACTATATGAATCTACAATGATCTCAAAATAGAAAGCTTAACTGAAAAAAAAAAAATAGGTGATATTATCAGACAATGACTCTGTAAGTTTACTATGCACAGTCCCCAAACTGGAAGAACTAGCAAAGGATTCAAGAAGGAAACAATACCAGAAGGAAGGAGCAGCAGATAAGCAGCTGAGTTGTCCATCAATTCTTTTTCTGTGTGGTGATACATATATTTGGATAACATAGATAAAACTATAAGGAGACAATGAATTATTCCTTGGTAGATGATGAGAATCCAACTTCATGAGGAGTTTCAGTTAGTGCTGAATTACCTGGATCTCACAGAAATCATTCTGGCAGGAATGCATCATGTTCTCTCAGCGTGTTCAATGTTTGCTGGTTTGCAGCAATGATGATCTTACTCATCATGACTCCATATCAGAATATGGCAGAGTCTGTGCTAGTTTTATGGGTTCATTTTGTATTTTTAATCTGTGGTTTTTTCTTTTTCCTTAACAGTGGATGACATATATATAGCATACCATGTGTATGTTTTATATGTTAAGTGTATAGTGCTTAACAACTACAGAAAGGCTTAACAGGAACAGGTGAATAGCCGTATTACAGAGCAATTAATGAAGGGAAAATGCCTATGTAGGTTATATAAGATAACTAAATGTGAACTGGTTAAATAATTGTGCCCACTTAAATTAGAGTTGGTGTTTATTATAGTGAACGTTAACTTGAGGGCTCAAACTCACAATAAATTCTTCTCATTCAGTTTATGATAATTACATTCACCTGATAAGGGCTTCCTCCAGAATGAATTAAGATTGAAGGGAAAGACGATACCCCAAAACAGAAAATCTAAAACAGATACATCCTACTAATGTACTTTTAACTTTTCATATGAGAAATGTCAAATGAGATAACAGAAAAGGTATCAAATAATTAGAATTCAATCTTGGGCAAATGTCAGCCATTCAGGAACACAGACAAAATAAAGACCAGGAAAAAGTGGCCTCCTAGCCACTGAAATAGCAAACATAAAGCCAAAAAAGATTAACTCTACAGGAGACACCTCATTTGGAATTGACTGACTTGTTTTACATTCACTTCAAGCAGCCTCTATTACCTAATGCCCCAAACCGCAGCAGATCAAAGGTATATACTAAAGTAGGACTGTGAACAACAGGCACAAAGGCAGATGGGGACAGCAGGGGATGAGCTAGAAAGTGACCGTAATAGCACAGCACATTCTGTGCAGCAGTCAATAGTCAATGATGACCTTGAGTGTTCAAGAAAATTAAGCCATATTCAGCAGACACGATGACCTCTGCCTTCCTGGTTTTTTCCCCAAGCAATGGTCTTGCTTTTAAGATTTCGAAATGTCAGAAAGGAAGCACGGATGTATGGCCCCTTCTGTATGATGCATTTCATGTGTCTTACTTCCTGGCAGAATAGGCTAAGTGCTGTGGTATAGCACTAGAATTTGGGTAGAATGGAGTCATTTAAAGGTTTCCTTCTTTAGGAATTAAAGGCTTAGGGTCTGTGATTACGAAAACTGAGATAAGAGATGCTGAAGGTTCTGAGAAGGAATGGGCTTTAAGGCAAAATAATAAGTTGCCAATTCAGAGATTAAGTTGAAAATACCCATAAGCCAACACAGTGGAGATTTGCGGAAGCAGTTCTTATAAGGGCCGAATATGAAAAGAGAAGCTAAGTAAGATAAAGGCTGCCAAGTGTCCACTGACTGATCATCAGCATCCCTGGTGAAACCGACATCACTTCAGGTGGGGGCAAAATCCTAATTACAGTCAGTTGAAGAATGAAGGAAGTAAGACATTGTTGACAAAAAGTACTGACAGCTCTTACAAGCAGCTTAGCTGTGAGGGAAAGGAGAGACAGAGGTGGTTAAAGGAGGAAGGCGCAAAGTCAGGAAGCTACCAGTGGAAAGGGAAAGGAGGGGAACAGACATGATAGGTGAAGTGGGGACCTGAAGCTTTAGAGATGGGGTCCAAAGTAGGAGGCTGGGGTTAGTTTTAGACAAGAGAGACCTTCTTCTGAGATGACATGGAAAGAGTTAAGGATGAGGTAAGCAAGTTTGCAGACATGGCATCTTTTCCTTACATCTACTGGTGGTCATCTACTAGGAGTGAGAGAATGGGCTTGAGGAGAAGTGTGAAGGTTTAAAATAGCTGATTTGGAGAAAGAGAGAGGTGGCCAGGATAAGAAAAATGATTGCTAAGTACTACTGAGTACCCAGCTGGAAGCAGAGACCATACATCTGCAATGATCTCAATCTAAAAGGAGCTCTGTCTGCACAGCAGGCAAGGCAGATGGCTGGGTAGCCAGGGCCGGAGCTGTGCAGTGTGTGTTGTTGAAAGAAAAAGAAGGACAAGGTGGAAGGAAAAGCCATGGGTATCTTATCTAAAGAGAGAGCAGCTCACTGCCTTTAAAGAAGAAAGGGGCCACGCACGGTGAATCATGCCTGTAATCCCAGCACTTTGGGAGGCCAAGGTGGGTGGATCACTTGAGGTTAGGAGATCAAGACCAGCCTGGCCAACATGGTGAAACCCCGTCTCTACTAAAAATACAAAAATGAGCCAGGCGTGGTGGTGCACACTTGTAATCCCAGCGACTCAGGAGGCTGAGGCACGAGAATCACTTGAACCTAGGAAGTGAAGGTTGCAGTGAGCTGAGATAGTGCCACTGCACTCCAGACTGGGCAGTGAGACTCTGTCTCAGAAAAAAAAGAAGAAAGGGAGGAGATGGACCAGCAGCCTGAAGCTCTTACAGTGAAGACTGGATGGAGTTGGAGTGGTCAGAATGGGATAGGTGACAAAGTCCAGGGAGCAGTCAGGGAAGCGAGTACCTGAAGAGGTGGTAGAAGAGACCCGACTTCATTTTTTTTTTTTTTTTGGAGACGGAGTCTCGCTCTGTCGCCCAGGCTGGAGTGCAGTGGCGCAATCTCGGCTCACTGCAAGCTCTGCCTCCCGGGTTCACACCATTCTCCTGCCTCAGCCTCTCCGAGTAGCTGGGACTACAGGTGCCCGCCACCATGCCCGGCTAATTTTTTTTTTGTATTTTTAGTAGAGATGGGGTTTCATCGTGGTCTCGATCTCCTGACCTCGTGATCCGCCCGCCTCGGCCTCCCAAAGTGCTGGGATTACAAGCGTGAGCCACCGCGCCCGGCGACCTGACTTCATCTTGACTAAAGTCAAGGAACCGTGGAGTTGAGTTGTTGACTGACCTCTGCAAGGACACTGCAGTGACCCAGGATCAGTCAGGAGTTGGAGCAAAGAGCAAGACCATATGATAGATGACCTTGTTGAATAAGGACTATCCCCAGGGTCATCAGATAACAGCAACGAGGAGCTGGCAGAGGACAGAATATAAGATGACATGTACTTTAAAGGACAAAAAGTCTTGGTACAATGGTCAGGGAGGAATTGAACAGTGGAAACCTTGATGAAATGCTGGTTAGAAGTGGAAGGTTTGGGCAGCAGAGGAGCACATGACCTGTGGAGCAGCACGAAGAATAAGAAGGAGGTGGAACAGGCAGCAAAAGCTAATCATGGGACTCTGCAGTGTGCCTGTGGGAGCCGCGGTTTACCTAAGCCTGAATTAAACGTTGTCAGCACAGCGGAATCCTGACTCTTGTAAATTTAACATTTGCAGCACAGACTCCCCAACAATTGGTCCAGGTTCGTGATTGGGTCTTTGATTTTCCGGATCCCGAATGGGATTTGTGATCCCCTTCACTGGGATCACACGCACCGAGGAGGCTGATGTGAGGAAGCCAGTTACTTAGCAGGTCAACTCTTTGTTACTTTCCACTGATATAATAATAATTTATATATATATCAATATAAATAATAATTATATATAAATTGTAAATAATTTATATATACACTATATATATTACATATATCTATATTATATATAGAGATATAGTTCTTCTGAAGTGGAAACCTACTCCCATCCTGGCCCAGGAGGCTCTCATATCCTCATGAACCCAGGTTCCAGGTGCTGTGGAAGCTGCCTAGGGGCAGTGGTACAGATGCTGTGTGGCAAGCTGTAAGATAGCACAGCTGCTCAACTCACTGAGACAAAGAACTCTGGAATGAAACCCAATTTTCTTACCTTTTAATCGTGTAAACTGGCCCTAATTTAACTTTCCTTTGCATCTTTCAGGGTAAACAGTAACTTAAACCATGTTAAGAAGTCAGCTCAAAAGACTCTGAAACCAAATAGATCCAGGAGTAAGGATGGGGAAGAATTAAAAATGGACTCTCATTTTATCTTCTAGGCAAACACAGGAAAAATAGAAGATTGGGGTATAGGCGTGAGTAATTTGTTGGGCTTGGGACGTATTGCATTCAGATGCCTGTAGGCCACCCAGGTGTAGTTAGGTAGCTGAAAAGAGAGATCTGTAGTTTGAGTGAAGGATGTGACCAGAAATATAGATGTTACAGTCATCAGAGCATCAGCAGTAAAGTCATAGGCATGGATTGGAATACTTTACAGTTCAAATGACCATGAGAAAGAATAATATTTTGTTTTTTCAAAAAACTATGTTTTCAAAGTTCTCGAGCATGGAGTCATTACATACCTCCCTGGACCAACAGCACCTGCACGGCCTGGGAGCTGGCCAGATGCAGATCCCCCTCACCCTCCAAGTCAAGGTCTACATTTTAACATACCAGGAGACTCATATGCACATTAGTTTGATAAGCACTGGTGCAATGTTTCCCAAACTTTGGTACTTGAAATGTTCACCAGCTTTCAGTGAATGAGAAAAAGAAAATGACAAACATGTATAATCATATATTTATTCAACTTGAAATGTCCTTTGTTTTGGTGTTACAGGATTCCTTTGTTGACATGTTTACCTGTTCCGTCTTTCATGAAATTAAGGTAAAGGGCAATTGGGGTGATTTCCCTAACAGCAAGTTATTTCATACTTTATTGGAACCAGGTGACTTTGAAATGCTATTTACAGATGGGCACGGTGGCTCACGCCTGTAATCCCAGCACTTTGGGAGGCTGAGGAGGGCAGATCATGAGGGTCAGGAGTTTGGAGACCAGCCAGACCAACATAGTGAAACCCCGTCTCTACTAAAAATAAAAACATAAAAAAAAAATTAGCTAGGTGTGGTGGTGGGCTCCTGTAGTCCCGGTTACTTGGGAGGCTGAGGCAGGAGAATTGCTTGAACCCGGGAGGTGGAGGTTGCAGTGAGCCGAGATTGCTCCACTGCACTCCAGTCTGGGCAACAGTGTGAGACTCTGTCTCAAAGAAAAAAAAAAAAAGAAAAGAAATGCTCTTTCCTTCACCAAGGATATCTTCTTCACTCCATCTTGCCTTGTCATCCTAAATTTCTCCATGAATCGTATTTGGATGAGCAAAGCCTATATTTTAGTTTCTTAGGGCTGTCATCACAAAGAACCACAAATTGGGAAGCTTAAAACAAAAGTTTATTGTCTCACAGTTCTGGAGGCCAGGCGTTCAAATTCAGAGTGCTGGCAGGGTCAAGCTCTCTCTGAAGGCTCAAGGGAAGGATCCCTCCTTGCCTCTCTCCAGCTTCTGGTGGTTGCCAGCCATCCCTTGGCACTCCTTGGCTGGTAGATGCATCCCTCCAATCTTGGCCTCCATCCTCACATCTCTTTCTCTCTGAATGCATTTGTGTCTAAGTTTCCCTCATCTTATAAGGACACTAGTCACTGAATTAGGGCTCACCATAATTCAGTATGATGACCTCATCTTAACTTGAGTACCTCTGCAAAGACCTTATTTCCAAATGCGGTCACATTCACAGGTACTAGGGGTTAGGACTTAAACATTTTTAAGGAAAATATTCTGATAATTCTCAAAATTATATGGCAAATACTGTAATACTGTGTTGTTTTGAAAATGAAGCACAAAATAAAAACATTAAGAGTATATTTTAATAAAAATGAGCATAGAACCAGCAATTTCAGTTGTATTCTTCTGTTTCATATATTATTCCCATTGTAGACGGCATAAACTCTAATATATGTAGAGATTTTGTATTAGATTTTTCCTCAATCTCGAACTGCCCCAGCACTTAATTTTAAAAGAAATTTCTGGCATTTTCCCACTACGTATACTTTTTAGCCCCTTTCTGAACTGCTTAGCATCAAAATTACTTTCAGCCAATTTGTAATCTCCCAGGTCTCAGATGGCCGAAGCAGAGTTCCTTGGGAAGTCCCAAGCCATACTAACTGGCCAAGTCTTTAAGAACGTAGTGTATCTAATGACATTTGGTAGAATTTTGTTTCATATTCAGATTAAGGGTTTCATCCGAAACCTAAGATTTCAATTTGTTTCACGATATTACATAAAGTACAGTATTCATGTGGTGACTTCAAAGCAACAAAAATGTTCAAAGCTACTCAGTCTATGGAAGGTGAAATACTGTTTTAATATGTTAAAAAGCATATTAAATGAACACATTAATGAGAGGTAGCTCATTAACAGTACATTTCAGCAGGGCACAGTGGCTCATGCCTGTGATCTCAACACTTTGGGAGGTGGAGGCACAAGGATCACTTGAGCCGAGGAGTTTGAGATGAGACTGAGCAACAGAGAGAGACCTCATCTCTATAAAAAAAAAAAAAAAAAAAATTAGCTAGGTGTGGTGGCATGCACCTGTGGTCCCAGCTACTCAGAAGGCTGAAGTGGGAGGATCACTTGAGATGGGGAGGTGGAGGCGGCAGTGAGCCGTGATTGTGTCACTGCACTCTAGCCTGGGTGACAGAGTGAGGTCCTGTCTAAAAAAAAAAAAAAAAGAAAAAGAAAACAAAAACCCAGTACATTTCATGCACTGGCCCTTGATTTTTCCTCATCTCTCTGTCAAGCTACACAGAGCCTCCTTTTACAGAAGAGCAAATGAGCACAGAGTACAAAGGAGTTTAAAGGTTAGGCAAACATTCCTTCACCAGCTCAGAGGCAAATGTCCAGAAGAGAGCCTGACTGTTTCACTTTTAAGGAACAATGCTGTATAAATATGGCCACTGATAAGTCAAAGTAACAGCCTAGGACTTGGTTCTGGGTGACTTTTACTTCAGCTTGGCAAACTTCAACTGTCCTGCTTGCTCCTTCTAAAACTCATTTTCTTTTTTTGAGACAGAGTCTCACTCTGTTGCCCAGGCTGGAGTGCAGTGGCACAATCTCGACTCACTGCACACTTCGTGTCCTGGGTTCAAGCAATTCTTATCCTCAGCCTCCCAAGTAGCTGGGACTACAAGCGTACCATCGTGCCCAGGTAATTTTTTGTATTTTTAATAGGGCTGGGGTTTTGCCATGTTGGCCAGCCTGGTATCGAACTCCTGAGCTCAAGTGATCCGCCCGCCTTGGCCTTCCAAAGTGCTGGGATTACAGGCATGAGCCATTAAGTCTGGCCTCATTTTCTATTTATTTGTTTCTACTAGTTTTCGATTAATTTCCTCTATTAGAAGAAAATATTCAATTCAGAGTTGCAAAGTAAAAACATACTTGGAAGTTACCATGAAATAAGAATACTAATGGTCAAAGCCTTATGATCAGAATGTAATCAATCTGTGAAGCTCAAAAGTTCAGTTAACTGTGTCTGAAGTGGAGATGCCAAAGATATGCTCTATTTTATCAGTTGATATCATTGCGTATATGAAAAATGAAACATAAAAGCTCTATCTCCTGAACTCTTCCAATCCTTTCTTACTGATTCATGACCCCCACTTGCTTTTCTTATTTGGACATTCCACCCTTCCCTAGTGCTCCATGCTCCTTACTCAAGTCAAAGAAACTAAGCCTGGGCTAAAGAGCACTTGAAAATAAAGAAGCGCAAAGATGTAACCAAAAATTGCTAAAGAGCATGTTTTCCTTACAAAATTTCTGACTGTGGTTCTCTACAGGAAGAACCAGACCACTGCCATTTGCAGAAGCATTTGCAAACATTTGTCCTGATGAAGGCATCGACTTACTGGAGGATTTCCTAAGCCTTCTAGGAACAGATGTCATGCCCCTGTGTCACCAAGAACAGGGCAGTACCAGTCACAGGAGTCACTCACTGAAGGTGGACCAAATGCACTGTGACCCCAGCATGGAAGCCCTTCCAAAAGTTCCCATTTTTTCTTACAAGACAAACTGACGCCTTCCTCAAGACCCTCTCCTCTCTGCCTCCTCATCCATCTCTCCAGCGTGGTGCTCAAAACACACCCTTCTTGAGTTGCCCTTACCACAGGCCTGAGATGTTCTGTGTGCTGCCGGTTAATGCCTCCCTGACACCCCTGTCTGGCTCATCTTTTCTTTCTAACACACTTTCAAGGACCACACTCCTTCAGAACTCTTGCCTGGTTTTTAATTATTAACTCATTAGTATCACAATTGGATTAATACTGCATTCCCTCAATAGACTGGATGCTCCATGAGACCAGAGCCGTGTCTGCTGTGTTTCTGCAGGACTTACAGCCCTCCCAGCACGGTGCCCGCTTCCCTAATGCCATTCCACAGTATTTGTTGCAGAGAAGGAAGCAGCATGCCAGGACAGATGGAGACAGGACTAATTTGGCTTGAGGTATGTAATTTTGAACTTCAGCCTCTCTCTGGGACTGTAAAACCCCAAATCAAAGTCTTAATCTGAGAATACATACATCTGAAAGAGTGATTAGGGACTGGTAAACATCTATTAATATCCAACTCTCATACAATACCAGTACAAGTTGTTTATTCTTACCACGCAAGGCCAAAGAAGGGGAGAAAAAAAAAAGCACACAGTACATGCACTGGGAAAGCTTTCACTTATTCAAAGCAGTATTTGTCGAGCACCTCCAGGTCTGGGTGCTGCAAGGGAAACAAAGATTAAACAGCCAGGGCTTTGCTTCCAAGGTGCTTACGGTCTTAAGAAGGAGACAAGGCATGTTTATAAATAGCCAAAATGCAACCCAGAAAAGGCTAAAAAACACTGAAAGGGAGGGAGAAATAAACGAAGCAAGAGGTCCCCGGAGGAAGAGATGAATTAATCTATCAATAACTCCTCACTGTAATCCCAAAGTAAAGCAAGGAATTCCAAACCAGGAAAGGTCAAACTGAAGTATTTGAGGAACACAGGCGTCGCCCTAAGCCCTTCACACGGCTCGCTGGGGATAATATCGCAGCTGAAACGGAACATCAAGCTGGCTTTCCAAACCTTCAGTTATTTACATTAGACTGAGAGGGGAAAAGCGCTAAGAGTGCAAGAGCAGAGAAAGAGCAAGAGGAAACTTGAAAAGGCGGATCACGCCAATGCGCTGTGCACAGCCCCCCCCGCGCCCCGCGCACCCGCTACCCCACCCGAGCCCCCAGCGGCCCGTGTCCCCCATCCCGGTCCCAAGCCCAGACACCTCCGAGATCCGTCCCCCGGCTCCGGCCGGCGCCACTGCCACCCTCAAGACCCCCGCAGCCCAGGCCCGGCCCCGCGCCGCCGACGCCCGCCGCGGCCCGACCCGCGCGCCCCGCCAGCCCGGGCCTCGTACCGTAGGTTTCGGACATGGCCGTCTGCGACATCTTGGGAGCGGCGCCACCTCTCGCCGGGTCACCGG
The DNA here is from genome assembly GCF_009828535.3 of Hylobates moloch. Classification (NCBI taxonomy): domain Eukaryota; kingdom Metazoa; phylum Chordata; class Mammalia; order Primates; family Hylobatidae; genus Hylobates; species Hylobates moloch. The sequence goes on along the minus strand of NW_026652293.1, from coordinate 61,954,056 downwards.
CTGCACTCGCTCACGGTCCGCCGGCGCGTCTCGGTGGGGAAGGACCTGGGGCGGGGGACCGGAGGAGGGAGGGGCCCGACCGGTCCCCACGGCAACCGCCGGTCTCCCAGCGGCTGCGGCCCAGCCGGACTCCAGCTCCGCGCAGGCGCAGGGCCCTCCACCCTCAGTCCGGCCGCGACCGTGAGGAGGGAGAGAAGATGGGCTACGCGAGGCTCGGCCCACGCCGCGTTCGCGCGTGCGCACGGGGAGGCCGGGGCGGGGCGCATGGGGACCTCGGCGCGCGCCGGAAGCACGTGCGCGGGTTGGGCCCTCTGGCGGTGTGCGCCGAAGTCGGCAGAGCGGCAGGTGGGGGCGTTGGGGGCTGAGTCCCGATTTCCCTGAGGGAGGGTCGGGTAGAGGCGGGCGGTGGGCAGGTTTGGGGGTGACAGAGGGCTGGGGACAGTGGGGTCCAGTTGCCGGACAGAGGAGGAAGGTGCCCGCACTGGGGAGGAAAGCAGTCCATTTGCCAAATTGGCCCGTCTCAGTTAAGACGCTGTCTTCGGTCATCATTCTGTGGCTGTGAGCCAGGAAAAAACTTGCCTGACGCTGTTACAATCGAGGCCAGAACTTGGTTAATGTGCAACAAGGAGGCAGTAGGCCCCAGGTGTCCAGCCAGAGGCCGCCCTGTGAATGGGAGGCAGGTTCATTTACCCGTTGGGAAGCTAAGCTTTCACTCCAAACTGCTGGACCCTCTTGGATGGAGCTGAGCGGGTGTGGGCAGAATGACAGAAGCGCAAGATGCCCAGGTGCTGAAGGGTCATCGCAAGACTACAGACAGCAGCCTCTTCACATCCCGTTTTAGAGGGTTCTGGATTACGGTTGAGAAGTATCTCCTGGCCCTCAGCTGGGGATGTGTTTCCAAATTTAGGAGTTTTTTTATTTTTATTTTTTTAACAGAGTCTGGCACTGTCAGCCCAGCCCAACCGATTCTCCCGCCTCAGCCTCCTGAGTATCTGGGACTAGGGGCACACACCACACACCACCACACCGCGCCAATTTTTAAATTTTTTGTAGAGATGGGGTCTCGTTATGTTGCCCAGGCTGGTCTTGAACTCCTGAGTTCAAGCATCCTCCCTCCTTGGCCTCCCAAATTGCTGGGATTACAGGCATGAGTCATCTCACCTGGCCTCGGATAGTTTGGTTTCAGAAGCAAAACTGAGTTAGAATCCCCTTCTGTGGGAAATGTAGAGATAAACATTTATGGGAAAGAGAATTTTGGTTGAGGATTTGGCCCAGCTGAGCTTGATCAGGGCCACATAGTGCCTCATAGTTCCCAACCTTGTTCACAACAGGTAGTCGAATGCTCAAAATATCCTTGGCTAAGCTCCCAAGTGACCTGGACTGTGTGGAAAATGCCAGTACATACTTTTTTGTGTGTGTATGAGTCAATTTGGCTCCATCCTCCACATAAATTGGCATCAGAGCTCCCCTCTTCCCCAGTGGCTATTTGGGTCGGTATTTTTCTCTTGTCTCCGATCCTAATAATAAATAAACGCAGTTTTTTCTAAATCACAGAGAAGGCCCCATGGTGAAAAGTTGTGAGAGCTGTAATTCCTAAAATTGTTTTGTATATATTTCTTGTTCAATGGCTCAGATCATTTGTTGCTTGTTTGTCTCTCTGCATGTCGTGTTTGATTTAGGCTCCTGAGTATAATAGATTGGTTCTGATTAAAACCATTTCAGAGGAAAGACAGTGATCCCAGGAAGTGGGAAGAAAACAGCATCACCTGAAATTATTCCTATTGGTTAGATTTGTTTTCTTCCTGTGAAAAACCGCTACGTACAAAAAAGAAGTCAGTGAGCTGCAGTGATAGCGTTATTGACTGAAACTGAACCAGAGATCCCTGAAACCTGGACAAGGTGGTAGAAATACAAATGATGCTGCCATTTCAAAGCTGTGGCCAGTTTTCTACTTTGTGGAAAATGAAGACTTAGGTAGGCCTTTGGGAAAGACGATTTGTTTTGGAAAAACCACCCAAAGGGATCATTTGGTTTGCAAATGTAACTGCAGTATCACAACTGGAAGAAGAAATATGCAAGGGCGAGGTTTGAAGGAGCCGTTCAGTATCCTTGGATGATACTGTGGAAGATTCTTTGCATCTCAGTAACTTTGGATCTTTGAAAGAAAATAAATTTCTTCAAAATATTTTTAGAGACTGCTTTGATTCTGAGGCACTGCTGATTATATGGAAGAAAAAAATATTGCAAAATTAATTTGTGATTTTCTCCAGTTATCGTCACCCTTCTCTTTGGGGGAGGTTTGTGACACAGTAAAAACAGATATACAAAAGCCTAGGCATGTTGGAGATTTGCCTAAGGGAAATGTAATTATGAAGAAGGATTTTTTTTCAAGCCGAAACTAGATCCCACTTTTTTCCAGGTCAGTGGGTCCTTCGAGTATCTGGTACTTTCCTTCCTGCCTCCTGACAATGCTAAAGAATGTGGCATGACCTTACATTTAATGCCCAACGTGAGGAGCCCTGGGGCTTGATGCATGAGATTCTTGGAGCTAGGCCTGGTGGAGGGCACTGGTCACAGCCTCGGTGGAATGGTGACTTCTTTGGTAACTGGAATTGAAGAAAATGAGTGGACTTGTGTCTGAGCACTTGGGAACTCAGCAATCCCTGGGTGTTACCTTGAGAAGGAGCCAAATTCCGGACATACAAGTGGAGACTTGAAAATGGAAGCTCAATTCCACACCCAGGCTGGTGGAGACTATGACATATAACTCACATCTTCAAGAAAGTAGAGACCTCAGAGGTCACTGGGCCGCTTTACCTTCCACTGTCAAAACTATGTCCATGATCAGATACCTCTGTTGCTAGGGAATATTCAGTCAGAATGGGCTAGGTTAACTGCAGTAACGCAGGTCTCTCAACCCAGTTATGACTTACACAGCAAAGTTCCTCACTCAGACTACCTGTCCACTCCCACTAGCAGAGACTTGCTCATGGGCCCTCCTAGACCCAGGCTGACCGAATGTGTTTTATCTAAATGCATCTCCACAATCACTCAGGTAGGAGTGGCTATGCATTAGGACCGATTGTGCATTAGCTAGAGAAGCACTTACCAGGAATTGCTATAAGAACTTGTATTTACATTTCATGGGCCAAAGCAGTCATGTGGCAAGACATAATTTCAAAGAGGACAGGAAATGCAATATTATTATGTCCCTGAAAGAAAGGAGAAGAGAAAGTCTGTGGAAAGACATTATGACTACCACTGGAATTTTCACCTGTTCAGGCAGCTCATTGTGCTTTTATTTGAAACAATTTTATTGAAGTATGATAGGCATAACTGCACATGTGTATGTATTTATTTTATTTTATTTTTTGAGATGGAGTCTTGCTTTGTTGCACAGGCTGGAATGCAGTGGCGTGATCTCAGCTCACTATGACCTCTCCCTCCCGGGTTCAAGTGATTCTCCTGCCTCAGACTTCTGAGTAGCTGGGATTACAGCCACGCGCCACCACACCCGGCTAATTTTTGTATTTTTAGTAGAGACGGGGTTTTGCCATGTTGGCCGTGCTGGTCTCAAACTCCTGACCTCAGGAGATCCGCCTGCCTCAGCCTCCCAAAGTGCTGGGATTACAGGCGTGAGCCACTGCACCCGGCCTGCACATATTTAGAGTGTACATTTTGATAATTTTTGATATATGTGTACGCTTGTGCTTGCTGCTCCAGGGGACCGCTATTTCTGGGCCTTTTCAGTGGACAGAGGCATTTTTGTGATGCTTTTATCTAATTTGTTGCTTAGGAAGAATAACTTCTTGTGAGGTTTAGTGGTGGTTTGGAGGTTGATAGTATAGGTCTTCATCACAGTCCACCTCCAAGTGAGAATACACTAGTTTACACAGAGTATAAGAAACTCACAACCATTTGCTTCCATCCTCCCCCAGCATCTGTGCTGAGGATGTTGTACTTCTACACATGTTGTACGCCCACATACATTGTTATTGTTTTTACTTAATAAGCTACTAATTCTCTGTCTCTCTTTTCCTTTTAATTGCGATAAAATAGACATAAAATATACCATCTCAGCATCTTTAAATGCACAGTGGCATTAAATATATTCCCATTGTTGTGCAACCATCACCACCATCCATCTCCAGAACGCTTCATGTTGCAAACCTGAAACTCTATACCTGTTTAACAACAACTCCCCATTCACTTCTCCCCACAGTGCCTGGCAACCACCATTCTACTTCCTGTCTAGGAATTGGCTTCTCTAGGTACAGTACCTCATATAAATGAAGTCATACAGTATTTGTCTTTTCCTCACTGTCATATTTCACTTAGAATAATGTCCTCAAGATTCATCTGTAACATCGTAGAATGTGTCAGAATTTCCTTCCTGTTTAAGACTGAATAATATTCAATACTTTGTACATATATACTGCATTTTCAGCCAATTCTTTTCAATAGATTTAAGCAATAAAAAAGAAGTGTTTTATATTTACTCGCATAGTTACCATATCTAGGACTCCTTATTCTCTTGCGTAGATTAGATTTCCATGGCCTCATTTCCCTTTTGCCTGAAGGGCTTTCCTTGACAGATCTTGAAGTGTAGATCTGCTGGTGACTAGTTCTTTCAGCTTTTATATATCCAAAAAAGTCTTTATTTCATTTCTGTGTTTGAAGCTATTTTTGCTCAATTTTGATTTTTAGGGTTTTCAATTTTTTTTTTTTTCTAACATGAAGATACCGTTTCAGTGTTCTCTGGCTTATTTTGTTTCCGATAAGGAGTCAACTGCCATTCTTATCTTTATTTCTTTTATGCAACGTGTCTTTTATCTCCGCTTAATTTTAAGATTTCATCTGTATCACTGGTCTGAAGCAATTTGATTGTGATGTGCCTTGCTGTTGATTTTCTTTAAAGTTCTTGTCCTTGAGTTTCACTGAACTTCTCTTGTCTTTGAGTTTATAGTTGCTATCAGATTTGGAGTTTTTTTGGCCATTATTTCTTCAAATATTTTTTCTGCCCCTGCCTCTCCTTTCGTTTGGCGATTCTACTACACAAATATTAGATCACTTGAATTTGTCTCACAGCTAACTCAGGCTTTGTTCATTTTTTGTCAGTCTTTTTTCTGTTTTTCATTTTTGTGTAATTTCCATTGCTGTGTCTTTAAATTCACTCATCTTTCCTATAGTATCTAATCTGCTGTCAGTACCATCCAGCGTATTTTTCCTCTCAGGCATTGCCATTTCACCTGCAGAAGTTTCACTTGGTGTCTGGACCTGCATCTGGGTCCTCTGGTTTCCGTGTTTAATGCTCAAGCATATGGAACACGTGTCATTTCTACTAACTTTATCACCTAAGTAATTTCTGAGATTGTTTATATTGATTGGCTTTTCTCTTCATTGTAGGTAATATTTTCCTACTTTACAAGCCAGATAATTTTTTATTGAATGCCAGACATTGAGAAGTTTACTTTGAGATACATATAATGTTAATTTTTATAAATATTTTTGAGCTTTGTTCTGGGGTGCAGGTAAGTTCCTTGGAAAGAGCTTGATGCTTCAGGTCTTGTTTTTACACTTTTTTTTAGGGGGTGGGCCCTGAGCAGCATTCTACTCAACAAGTCCTTGAGTTATGAAGGTTTTCACCGTGATTGGCAGAATTAGGAGTTCCTCTGGGCCATGCGTGAGTGCTGGGGATTGTTTTCTCTAATATTCGCAGGTGATTCTTTATCTGGCATGGGGTAGGAGTGCTTACCACAGTAGGAGAAATGCAGGTATTTCTTCACTTGCCTGCACTGCTCAGTAGAAGACTTGAAGGGAACCCTCTGCAAACCTCTGGCACTCTCTCTCTCTCTCTGTACAACTCTGCACACCCCCCAGCTCAGGGAGTGCTGCTTCTTCCTCCTGTCTGACTCCAGAGCTCAGTCTGTGGCACTCTTTCTCTGCAGTCACTTACTTGCCCATTCATTTCATCTGGTCTTAAGGCTTTCAATATGATCTAAAGCTGATGATTCCTTAATTTCTAGCTTGCCTGGGCTTCTATGGCTTCTATGTACAATTGCTTACTTGATACGTCCACTTGAATGAATGCCTATTAGGTTTCTTAATACTAACGAAATAAAAACCAAGCCCGGGCACAGTGGCTTACGGCTGTAATCCCAGCACTTTGGGAGGCCAAGGCAGGTGAATCACGAGGTCAGGAGTTCAAGACCAGGCTGGACAATATGGTGAAACCCCATCTCTCCTAAAAAATACAAAAAATTAGCCAGGTGTGGTGGTGCGCACATGTAGTCTCATCTCAGGAGGCTGAGGCAGGAGAATTGCTGGAACCTGGGAGGCAGAGGTTGCAGTGAGCCGAGATCATGCCACTGCACTCCAGCCTGGGCGAAAGAGTGAGATTCCGTCTCAAAATAATCAACAAACAAACAAACAAACCAAACATCCAGATTTCTTGACCAAACCAGTGCCTTCTGCAATCTTTTGTATCTCAGTAAATGGCAGTTTGCCAGGTGTATTAATTAGGGTCAGGATTCTCTAGAGGGACAGAACTAATAGGATACATGTATGTATGAAAGGGAGTTTATTGAGGAGAATTGACTCACATGATCACAAGGTAAAGTCCTATGATTGGCTATCTGCAAGCTGAGGAGCAAGGAAGCCAGTGGTGGATCAGTCCAAGTCCCAAACCCTCAAAAATAGGGAAGCTGATAGTGTAGCCTTCTATCTGTGGGCAAAGGCACAAGAGGCCCTGGCAAACCACCGGTGTAAGTCTAAGAGTTCGAAAGCTGAAGAACTTGGAGGCTAATGTTTGAGGGCAGGAAGCATCCAGCACGCCAGAAAGATGAAGGCCAGAAGACTCAGCAAGTCTGCTTTATTCTAGCCACTCTGGTAGCCGATTAGATGGGGCCCACCCAGATTGAAGGTGGGTCAGCCTCTCCCAGTCCACTAACTCAAATGTTAATCTCCTTTGGGAACACCCTCACGGACACACCTAGGAACAATACTGTGAATCCTTCAATCAAGTTGACACTTAATATTAAACATCACACCAGGGCCAAACCTTGGAGTCCTGCCTGACTTCTCACACCCACATTTGATCCATCAGCAAGGCCTACAGGCTCTACTGTCAGAGCATCCAGAATCTGCTTCTGCTACTGGCACTGCCCCACCCCCCAACCCCAGCCACCTCCTGCACCAGCCTGCCTCACCTCTCTCCTGCCTTTTGCAGCTATCCTGCTTCTATGCTTGTCTCCCTGTGTTGTCGTTTCTCAACACAGCTGCTAGAGCAATCCTATTAAAATGTAAATAAACAAAACCAAAAATAAATAACAATTCTCCTTTAAAACAGCCAGTGTTGCCTGTAATCCCAGGACTTTGGGAGGCCAAGGTGGGTGGATCATTTGAGGTCAGGAGTTCGAGACCAGCCTGGCCAACATGGTGTAACCCCGACCTCTACTAAAAATACAAAAATTAGCCGGGGCGTGGTGGTGGGCACCTGTAGTTCCAGCTACCTGGGAGGCTAAGGCAGGAGAATGGCTTGAACCCAGGAGACGGAGGTTGCAGTGACCCGAGATCACGTCACTGCACTCCAGCCTGGGTGACAGAGCGAGACCCCATCTCAAACAAAACAAAACAAAACAGCAACAAAAAAACAGCCAGTGTTAGGGGGAGGAGGGTACTGTAGGTCCCATCAGGCCACCCTCTGCTCAAAGCCTCATTTCACTCACAATGGCCTATAAAGTCATCCATGGTCTGCTCCTCCAAACCCCTCATTCTCTTGACTCTGATCCTACAGGCCTTCTTGCTGGTTCTTGTATACATCAAGCAGCCTTTGGCCTCAGGGCCTTTGCATGTGCTTTTTCCCTCTTCCTGGAATGCTCTTGTCCCAGATGTCTACATGGCCCTCACAGCCCCCATGTGTTCTGCTCGCAGGGCACCTCATGAGGGTGGCTTTTCTTTTCTTATATGAAATAGCAACCCCTCTCCATTTCATCCCCCCAGCACTTCATTTGCCCCCTACTTTGTTCTATGCCCCACTCCATAGCATTTAACATCACTTAAAATACATATCCTTTATTAGTTTGTTGTGTGCTCCCTCTCTAGATTATAAGCTCTATAAGGGCAGGAAATGCTTTGGCCTTGTTGCCTGCTCCATCCCCATGCCTAAAATAGTATTTGGCACATAGTAAACCCTCAATCACTCGGAAGATGTTGAATGAGTGAATGAATGAAACAAAACTCAGCAGCTCTCTATGGATTTAATGTAATGAACTTAATTGTAAATATGTTGATGTATGGGAAATTTAAAAGTGGAGGTGTCTGGCCGGGCTGTGTGCTCAAACCTATAATCCCAGCACTTTGGGAGGCCGAGGCAGGCGGATCACTTGAGGTCAGGAATTTGAGATCAGCCTGGTCAACATAGTAAAACCCTGTCTCTATTAAAACTACAAAGATTAGCTGGATGTGGTGGTGCACGCCTGCAATCCCAGCTATTTGGGAGGCTGAGGCAGGAGAATCTTTTGACTCCAGAGGGAGAGGCAGCAGTGAGCCAAGACCACACTACTGTACTCCAGCCTAGGTGACAGAGGGAGATTCCATCTCCAAAAAAAAAAAAAAGTTGATCTCTTATATGCCACCAAGTGATTGTGGGAAGGCTATAATAAAACTAAAGTATCATCTAATACTAGTATAAGTTATTGAGTACTTGATAAACACTAGGTATAGTGCTGAGTGCTTTACATGTATTATAAAACCTAATTCTTACAACAGATTTGTAAGGGAGGTATTATCCCATTTTACAGATGAAGAAACAAAGGCCCAAATGGATTACATATTTTGTCCAGTTTCCACAGCTAGTATGTATCAATGTTGGAATTTCTATCTCAAACCAAACCAAACTGACACCTCTCCTTTTAAAAATGCAGTATAAAAAGCCCAAAACACAGAGCTATGATTTCAAAAGGGATTGAATTATTTAATGCCTAAGGAAAACAGCGTTCTATTGAGCCAGGCCCTGTTCTGGGTGCTTTATGTGACTTCCTTTGATCCTTACACCACCTGACAAGGTTGCTCTTCTTATCTTTATATTATAGTCAAGGGTGACATCCAAACCAGGGCTCTTTATTGCACTGTGATGCCAAATAAATATGGAGACACAGATGAGAAAGGGTTTGTGGTAGAAAACATTCCCAGAGCACTTCTATAAATTCAGCATAAGCTCAGGTTAGCTTTAAGATGGAAAATAGTCCTGAAGTTAACATCCAGTTCTCTAGTATTAAACTCAGATCTTTGAGTTTGTCATCCTCCAAAGCATACAGATTTTGTTTATCTAACAGGAATATGCTACAAATAACAGTCTACAACATTAAGCCAAGGCTAGAGTTGTGGATAGAGTTCTTGAGTTCAGTGATACGACAATTTCCTACCTTCATCTTCTCATTTGAAAGTTACCAGCAAATCTTCCATCAGTTCTAATGTGATGCATCTCTGCTTATTTCTGCATTTAACAGCATTGATACCCAGGGATTATTCATTCGAGTCATTTAAATTCTTGTTTTGTATTCAGAGAAAGAGGATTTTCTGGTTCCTCTTTTCTTTTTAATTATATTTATGTGTTTCCTCCATATTCTGATAAAAGTACCATAGAATTATCTTTTATTTACTTATTTATTTTTGATACTGTGTTTCAAATTAAATGGCCGTTTTCAGCCTGGTTTCTTATTTAAAAGATAGTTTTCACAACAACTGCTTAAAAAAAAATTCTCCGTGGCTCACGCCTGTAATCCCAGCACTCTGAGGGGCCGAGGTGGGCGGATCACGAGGTCAGGAGTTCGAGACCAGCCTGGCTAACATAGTGAAACCCCGTCTCTACTAAAACTACAAAAATTAGCTGGGCATGGTGGCAGATGCCTATGATCCCAGCTACTCGGGAGGCTGAGGCAGGGGAATCGCTTGAACTCAGGAGGCGGAGGTTGAGATGAGCCATGATCACGCCACTGCACTCCAGTCTGAGGAACAGAGTGAGACACCGTCTCAAAAATAAAATAAAATAAAATTATCCCTGAACACCACCAACTGAAATTTTCTTTTATGGTTAATTTTAACATTTTAATCAGTTTTACTGGGGTATAATTTACATACAACAAAATTCACCAATTTTAAGTGTACAATGAGTTTTGACGAATGTACACGGTCATGTGACAACTTCAACCTCGTCCCAGTATGGAACTTTTCTGTCACCCCCAAGAGTTCTTTTATGCCTTTTTGCAGCCCTTTCTGGGCTGATTTTGAGAAGTTTTGATAACGGATTATTGTCTTTCACATGGGAAGATGTAACCTCCTCCAGGAAACTGGGGTGGGGGTTTCCCCACTGCACAGACCACCCACCATACGCTCCACCTCTAGACCTCTCAGCAGCCTGTCTTTCTTGCCCTTTCAAACATCTTCATTTGTGTTCCACCACCTTCTTATTAGGGCCCAGACAGTAGCCAATACCATTTCCATCTATCAGCTTGGTGAAATGTGCCCTTTAATGGAAGACTAATGAGGCCTAATAGAAAAAGCTTCCTGGGTTTATTGATGTTCCCTGTGACTTTACAGGAGAGAGAGAGATTTAGGTCAGAGTCATTAGACTTTCTCTTCCTTTCCCTGAAATTGTGTGGACTAGCAGCTAGGCCAGCAGGCATGCAATCAAACTGTGTAGTGTCACACCATGTCACCTTCCTGGATTAGATGACTGGGGCCGCTGTATCAAAGTACCACAGACCAAGTGGCTTGGACAACAGAAATTTATTGTCTCACAGTTCTGGAGGCCAGAAGTCCGAGGTCAAGGTGTCAGCAGGGTTGCTTCCCTCAGAGAGCTGAGGGAAAATCTGTTCCAGGCTTCTCTCCTGGCTTCTGGTGCCTTACTGGCCATTTTTGGTGTTCCCAGCAAGCATTGCTCCTATCTCTGCCTTCATTTTTTTTTTTTGTTATTATTTCTGTTCTTGAAATGGAGTCTTGCTATGTTACCCAAGCTGGAGTGCAGTGGCACGATCTCAGCTCACTGCGATCTCCGTCTCCCAGGTTCAAGTGATTCTCCCGCCTCAGCCTCCTGAGTAGCAGGATTACAGGCGTGTACCACCATGCCAGGCTAATTTTTGTATTTTTAGTAGAGGTGGGGTTTCACCATGTTGGCCAGGCGGGTCTCGAACTCCTGACCTCAGGTGATCCACCCCCCCCTCCCCCCGACCTCGGCCTCCCAAAGTTCTGGGATTACAGGCATGAGTGCTGTGCCCGGCCGACCCCATGGATTTCTAATGCAGGTGGTCCCACATTTGGAGAAATCCTCCTGGGGCTTGAGGAATGGTTTTGTTCCTAAAGGTACTGCCGCTTGTGGAAAATGGAACAGAGAACAGCAGAGATTGAATACAGCATTAAATGCAGTGAGTGAGAAAATCCTTATGTCTGAGCAGTGAGGACATGTTGCTCGGAGATATTTCTCAGTTAGAAATATCTATGGGTTAGAAACATACTATGGGCTAAATGAGAGCTGGTAGAAAGGGTGGTTGTCAACTCCCCCTGCTCTTTCCTGAGTCTCACTCTCCCTCCTGCATTCTTCCTTCCTTCCTTCCTTCCTTCCTTTCTTTTCTTCTTTCTTTTTTTTTTGATGGAGTCTTGCTGTGTTGCCCAGGCTGGAGTGCAGTGGTGCGATCTCGGCTCACTGCAACCTCTGTCTCCTGGCTTCAAGCAATTTTCCTACCTCAGCCTCCCGAGTAGCTGGGATTACAGGCACCTACCACCACACCCAGCTAATTTTTGCATTTTTAGTAGAGACAGGGTTTCACCACGTTGGCCAGGCTGGTCTCGAACTCCTGACCTCAGGCAATCCTCCCATCTCAGCCTTCCAAAGTGCTGGGATTACAGGAATGAGCCACTGCGCCTGGCCCTCTCCCTCCTTTCTTAGGGAGGATCTCGACTCAGAACTTTTCCTCGATCCTCTCTGTTGAGATGATTGATTTCCTCCTTAAAACATTATCTGTTCAGTTTCTTTTAAAAATTTACTCCCCCTGCCCCCATTTTGTAGGAATTGTTGGGTATTGGCTGGGCGAGGAGTTTGGAGCCCTCTGAGCTGATAATGTAAAATCTTTGAGGGGAGAGACTTGAGCTTTCTTTTTTTTTTTTTTTTTTCTCCTGTAGCATCTGCCCCAGTGTCAGGCACATTTTAGGTGCCCAACAAACATCTGTGGAATGAATGAATGAGTGCTGGCACCACCTATAAGTGCACAGTAAGGATAACCATGGAGAGAATATGCCGAGCCTTTTAATCAGCCCAGTAGAGCGCCGTCTGTGTTAAGGCGAAATGCCAGAATCCCAAGGAACAGATTCACCACGCAGGGGCGGGAGTCAGGGACTGCTGATACTGAGGCTGCCCTGTGGGTTTTCCTTCCAGATCCCTTCTTGATTTGCCCAAAAGAATTTCGCGTTTTGTTTCAGTTAAGGAGAGGCCTTTCCTTACTGCTGACTTTAAGGAAACTGGAGATTGTGCTTGTGGGGGAAGTGGCTTTGGAACTTGGGGCCTCTTTGGGACCTGGTAGGCAATGGGGTTTGGGGGCAAGTTTGTGGGACATGTATCTGAACAGGAAGGAAGGGAGGAGTAGTGGGGCCAGCCAGGAAGCAGCAACCGAGTGCAGATTTCTCTTCTTGTGCAGCTTTGCTTAGAGTTGAACATTACCTCCCAGAGATAGATTGACCCCAATCCTGCAGAGATTGGCTATCCTGCTCTTCAACTTATTTTTAGATATATGATCTCACTTGAATCTCAAATCCAATGAGGAGTTCCTGACCCCCTCAATTTAGCTCCACCTGGCATTCCAGAGCAATTCAAGGATCTGGTAGGGCTACTAGCAATCCACTACTACATATAGGGGAACAATGAGTTTTAAAGCTGCTCGGAAATCTGTGATTTGAGTATCAGGAAATCCTTGACTCTTTATCAAATGTGAAGTTGCTGATTTAAGAAATAAAGTTAAGAAACAGTATTCATAAACAGAATGGAATTTAATGGAACCACTGGTGTTTTGGGGTTATTTTCTGGTCATGTAGTGCCCCCTGGTGGGTTCACTGACATACTCTTCCGGAATGCTCCTTTCCCAGGCTGTGCTTTGTGACAAGGCCAGCACCAAGAATTTGCAGTTTAGGCACAGTCCAACGATGCTCTAAAGATTGTCTGCTAAGGGAAAATATGAGTTATGAAAATGCTGTGGGTTGTATTGTATCCCCCACCAAAAGATATGTTAAAGTCCTAAGCCCAGTACCTGTGGATGCAAACTTACTTGGAAAAAGGGTCTTTGCAGATGTAATTATGAAGTTAAGGTGAGGTCATTAGGGCAAGCCCTTAATCCAGTATGACTGGTGTTCTTATAAGAGGAGGAGAGGCTGGGTGCAGTGGCTCACACCTGTAATCCCAGTGATTTGGGAGGCTGAGGCGGGAGGATCGCTTGAGCCCAGGAGTTTGAGACTACCCTGGGCAACATATCAAGACCCCATCTCTACTAAAAATTTAAAAATTAGCCAGACATGGTGGCACGCACCTGTAGTCTCAGCTACTTGGAAGGCTAGTGGGAGGATGGCTTGAGCCCAGGAGCCCGAGGCTGCAGTGAGCTATGATCATATCAACGCACTCCAGCCTGGGCAACAAGGGAGACCCTGACTCAAAAAAACAAATACAAAAACAAAACAAAACAAAACAAAAAAAGAGGAGGAGAGAGACACACAGGAGAGAACGCCATGTAACAGTGGAGACAGACACTGGAGTGATGCACCTGCAGACCAAGGAATATGCAAGGATTGCCAGCACCCCCCAGAAGCCAGGAGTGGGGTGTGGAATAGAGTCTCTCTCAACCCCTTGGAAGGTTCTAACCCTGCTGATGCCTTGATCTTGGACTTCAGCTTCCAGAACTGTGAGATGTGACATGTTTGTTGTTTAAGCCTCCCGATTTGTGCTGCTTTGTGATGGCAGCCCAAGCAGACGAATACAGAAAGAACCTGGGATTTGAGTCGGAAGAACTGCTTTGAGTCCCAGCTACCACTTAGTACCTGAATGACCTCGGGCAAAGAAGTTCAATTTTTCTGAGCCTCAGTTTTATAAACTGCAAAATGGAGAAATACAAAAGTAACTGTTCTCCTGCCTCAGGACCCCTGTGAGGATGAAGTGTGACTATGTGTATAAAAACATTTTGTTTAATGTACAGCACTGTGTACTGCAATCTTATTACATAAAGAAAGGAAGGTGGGAGGTAGTAGAATGGAGTGATTATGAGCTAGGCTCTGGCTGGGCACGGTGGCTCATGCCTCTAATCCCAGCACTTTGGGAGGCCGAGGTGGGTGGATCACCTGAGGTCAGGAGTTTGACCTGGCCAACATGGTGAAACCCCATCTCTACTAGAAATTTAAAAAAAAAAAAATTAGCCAGGTGTGGTGGTGGATGCCTGTAATCCTAGCTTCTTGGGTGGCTGAAGCAGAAGAATCACTTGAACCTGGGAGGCAGAGGTTGCAGTGAGCCAAGATCCCGCCACTGCACTCCAGTCTGGGCAACAGAGCGAGACTCCATAAAAAAAAAAAAAAAAAAAAAAAAAAAAAAGCTAGGCTCTGAAGTCAGTTTGCCAGGGTCTGTGTGTGGAAATGTTACAAAGAAGCTTCTCATGAAAACTTGACTCTCAAATGAGCCAAAGGCAGTGAAGCCCAGGAATGGAGTTGTGGTAACACTTAAAGGAATGTATCAGTCATCTATTGCTCTATAATGAACCCCAAAACTTAGTAGCTTCAAATGATGAGCTTATTCTTTCACACAGTCTCAGTGGATCAGGAATCGAGAGCAAGTTAATTGGGTGCTTCTCACTTGGAGTCTCTTGTGAGACTGCAGTCACCTGAGGTTTAGACTGGGGCTGGGGGACCCACTTCCCAGATGGTTCACCTCCTGCTGTCGGCAGGAGGCTGCAGTTCCTCCCCATGTGGTCATCTCCACAGGTCTGGTGAGTATTTTTACAATATGGCATCTCCTCGTTCTTTCCACCTCCCCTTCCTGCCCACCCCACCATGCCCAACGTGTTTTTTCTATTGTCAGTGATTCTCAGCTTGTATGGGGTCACAGGCTCACTGTGACCTAATGAAAACTAGGGACTCTTCCTGAGTAAAGTACACATATGCATTTACAGAGAATATTCTAGATAGAATTTCAGGGGGCTCCAAGGTTAAGTACCAATTGGGTCCACAGAGAGCTCTGTCAAACGTGAATTGAATTGTGTAATTCCCTGCTTAAATCCTTCCTTGACCCCCACTGCCCATAGGATAAAAAACCTCTTTAGCACACCATGATCTGACTCCAACTTACTTTTAATAACAATAACTTTATCATCACATGGAGTGTCTTCTATGTGGCAGACACTTTTCACACTCTCTTTCTAATTTTTTTTTTTTTTTGGGGGTCTCGCTCTGTTGAGTCTCGCTCTGTTGCCCGCCCAGGCTGGAGTGCAGTGGTGCAATCTCGCTCACTGCAAGCTCCGCCTCCCTGGTTCATGCCATTCTCCTGCCTCAGCCTCCCGAGTAGCTGGGACTACAGGCGCCCGCCACCACACCTGGCTAATTTTTTGTATTTTTACTAGAGACGGGGTTTCACCGTGTTAGCCGGGTTGGTTTCGCTCTCCTGACCTCAGGTGATCTGCCCGTCTCGGCCTCCCAAAGTGCTGGGAATACAGGTGTGAGCCACTGCGCCTGGCCTATCTTTGAAATCTTAAAGGGCAAAGCTGACTTCAAACAGACTTCAAGCAGTTATTTTGGTATGGCTCCATTTTAATAAGAAAAAATATAAATGTGTAGATGGATACATTGACAAAATGGTAAAAGAATATGCATCAAGTAATAATTGTTATCTCTGGGATTAGAGTAAATTAAATTTATTTATTTATTTATTTATTTATTTATTTAGAGATGGAGTCTTGCTCTGTCACCCAAGCTAGAGTGCAGTGGCGCATTCTTGGCTCACTGCAATCTCCGCCGCTGGGGTTCAAGAGATTCTCGTGCCTCAGCCTTCCAAGTAGCTGGGACGACAGGCGTGTGCCACCATGCCTGGTTAATTTTTGTATTTTTAGTAGAGGTGGGGTTTCACCGTGTTGGCCAGGCTGGTCTTGAACTCCTGGCCCCAAGTGCCTGCCTCAGCCTCTCAAAGTGCTGGGATTATAGGCGTGAGCCACTGCACCCAGCCTCTGGGATTTTAAATTATTTTTATTTACTTTTTAATGTATGTTTTAAAATCTTTCTATAAGGTATATAAATTACATATTTGGTTTTTAAAGTCTTCTAGTGTTAAAAGAAAAATGCCCTGTGCATAAGATAAGCTATCACTGTGATTTAATTTTCTGACTTTTCTTTCTGAACACAGATAAAATCATGCCTATTTTGCACTTAACACAGGAAGTGGTTTCTAGAGTAGCAGAAAGTCTCAGTAACTTCGAGGTACACAATTCTACCTCTAAGGCAGCGTTATCAAGAGTATATTTACAAGCATTTAGTTCAGTGAAGCATTTGTCTCAGGTGCTTGTTTAGATCTACCATCTTCAAGGAATGTCAGGAAGCCTCGAGGCTGAAGAAAGATGCAGAGTATTTTCTAAATGTCTGGCAGTGAGGAAAATCCCTCAGTATTTTCCTTGTGATTAACTTGTTGATGGATTTTCTTTTAAAGAAGTCAAGTAAAGAGAAACTTTCCTAAGGGAGTGGAAACAAAGGCGGGACTATTCTGACTCACCCACCTCTGTGTTGATGGTGCCCTTTGGCATCAGTTTCAAAGTAATTCATTCACATCTGCTCAGCAAGTACTCATTGCATGCTCATTAATTCCAGGTGCTGTTATGGTTCCTGGGGCTGCAGCAGTAAAGAAAGCAGAGTTCCTGACCTCATGGAGCAACACTTGCGTGAGGGAGGAGACAGATGCAGCAAATAAGTAAATATATAGCACATCAGGGGTGATACGTACAGTGAAAAAACGAATGGTGAGGGGGTTGGGCCTGCTGGGAGGGCGAGAGGGCGGGGGAAGCCATAGTTCTGCTTTCAGTAGGGTGCCTGCAGGATTCTTCCCTAAGGAGACATTTGTACCGAGACCAAAGGGGAGGGGAGGGAGCAAAGGCTGTGGTATCTGGGGGAAGAGCCTTCCAGAAGACAAAGACCCTGAGATGGGAGCATACTGGTGGGGCCTGCAGGGACAGCAGCTGGGGGAGGGAGATCAATGGCATGGGGAGTGAACCAGGCTGTGTAGGGCAGAATATGGGGTCTTGTAGGCCACTGAAAGAATTTTTCTATTTTTAAATTCTGAGTGAGACCTGATGCGATTAAGGAATAGGGCACAAGACAATTACTCACAAGAGGCACTAGGATGCTAAAGACTCATGGAGACTAGGCCGTAAGAGACAAAGTCCAGACATGGGGAGCCATTAGGGGCTGTTGCCCATCCTGAAAGATAATAGAGGCTTGGAGGGGATGGGGAAGGAGGTGACAGGAAATGGCTGGATTCTGGATCTAATTGAAGGCAGAATCCACTGGATTTGCTGGGAGATGAAGAGTGGGGTTTTTCCTGAGCAATGGAGTAGATAATGGCTCTATTATCAGAGCAGGTTTCGGCGGACGTGTTTCAGTTATCTACTGCTGAGTGACAAACAAACCATGCTGCACTTAGTGGCATGAAACATCAGCAATCATTTGATTTGCTCACTAATTGCAGCCTGGGCAGGGTTCAATGGGGACGGCTGCAGGTGGGATTAGTTAGGGCAGCTCAAAGGCTGGCTGGAGCCATCTGAGGCTTGTTACTCACACGTCTGGCTGTGGATGCTGGCCGTCAGCTGGGCCCTCAGCTGCGATGTCAGCCAGAACTCCTGCACCTTCTCATGTTGGGGTTCACTCCCTCATGGCATGGCGGCTGGGCTCCAAAAGTGGCCTCCCAAGGAAACGAAATATGAAGCATGTGACATTTTCATGCCTTTGCCTCAGAAGTCCCATAGTCTCATTTCTGCTGTCCTTTATTGCTTGAAGGAGTCACGAAGATTGGTTCAAGTTCAAAGGGAGGAGACATGGACCCTAACCCTGGATGGGAGGGTGTCAATGTCACATTGTAGAAGAACATGTGGGACAGGAGGTATTGTGCCCATCTTTGGTCAATATCGTCTGCCACATAAAGGATGCAGAAATCAAGATTTGTAGAGTGTGAGCTGCTTGTTAATTATCACACAGGGATGTTGAGTAGGCAGGTGGATGTATGAGTCAAGAGAGGTCAAGGTTGGGGAAATAAATGTTGGACGCTTTATTATACAGTTGGTATTTAAAGCCACCGGGATGAGGAGAGATGTGGTGGGGGAGGAGGAGGAGAGGAAGGAGGATCAGGAGAAGAGAGAGTTTATTAAGCATCGCATTTTTTTTTTTTTTTTTTTTGAGATGGAGTCTCCTGCTGTCACCCAGGCTGGAGTGCAATGGTGCCATCTCGGCTCACTGCAGACAAGGTTTCGCCGTGTTGCCCAGGCTGGTTTCGAACTCCTAAGCTCAGGCAATCCATCTGCCTCAGCCTCCCAAAGTGCTAGGACTACAGGCATGGGCCACCGTGCCCAGCCACATTGCATAATTTTTATTGAGTAGTTCTATACTTAGCATTGTGGGAGGTACTTTGCACAGCTTAGAGCAAGATGAAGGCCTCCCTGCCCCAGTCCACAGTGAGGCAGGCCTCACTCTGTACCGCCGTAGAACTCAGCTCAGTTTCTGACTCTGTATTTTTCTCTTGCTCCCTGTGCCCCTGGTGTTGGAGCGCTTAATTAGATCTAACAAGGTCTCTTTTGTCCTTGTGCTTTGGAGTGTCTTCAGGCTTTCCCTGGATAATGATAACCAAAAGTATTTGGAGTTTTAGAAAACCTAAAACTTAAAACCTTCAAAAGGGCAATGTTGAGAAATAAAGAAGTGAATTATTCCATTGTTAAGCAACTCATGTCTGAGTAAGAGAAAACTTGAATTTATGGTGGTTAAAGTATATGCGAGATATTAAAAACAGAAGAGAGAGAGAAAGAAAAAAAAACCCAGAAAGCCATTTTTTGATCCTCAAGAGATCAGATGAAGTTTCTATGTGAAGCATTGAGAGATCTTTACTTTATGATAAGGCTAAATGCCAGATTGTCAAAAAAAGGGTCGAATATAAACTTCTTTGCATAATACATAAATCCATTCATAATCTGACCCTTTCCTTTCCAATCTCCTCTACTAGCAACCTCCAGTATATTCTGGTTGCCCTGCTCCAAAAACGCTCTAAACATGCCATGCCTGTGTACTACTTCCCCATGCTTTATTCCCCCTCTCCATTCCTGGCCAACTGCTACTCATCCTTCAAAGCTCAGCTTGAATGTCATCTCCTCTACAATGCAGGTGGTTGTAGTCACCTCCATCAGTGTTCCCATCTTTTGTATATACTTCCTATGATTCTGATCACATTCTGCTTAATATCTTATCACATCCTGTCATGTATGTGCTTATCTCCTTGAGCAGACAGTTTTTTAAGGACAGTAAACCCAGGTGCTTTTTCGTTTTTTTGCAGCCCCAGTCCCAGCAGCGCTGAGCAACAGAAGAGATAAACACCACAGTTTTTAGGAAGTTCAGTTGCATAAGAGATGACAGTAGAGGCCCCTGCATGTCTATTGCAGACAATTGTTTATGGGCTCACAAAAAACTGTTCTCTGGCCGGGCGCGGTGGCTCACGCTTGTAATCCCAGCACTTTGGGAGGCCGAGGTGGGCGGATCACGCGGTCAGGAGATCGAGACCACAGTGAAACCCCGTCTCTACTAAAAATACAAAAAATTAGCCGGGCGTGGTGGCGGGCGCCTATAGTCCCAGCTACTCGGAGAGGCTGAGGCAGGAGAATGGTGTGAACCCAGGAGGTGGAGGTTGCAGTGAGCCGAGATTGCGCCACTGCACTCCAGCCTGGGCGACAGAGCGAGACTCCGTCTCAAGAAAAAAAAAAATGTTCTCTGGTTTTGCGCAGTGGGATGCACTGTCCTTTCCTATATCTCTCAGTTGCTGACACTATTAAGAAATAGAGACTGGGCATGGTGGCTCACACGTGTAATCCCAACAGTTTGAGAGGCCGAGGTGGAGGATTGCTTATGACCAGGAGTTTGAGACCAGCTGGGCAACATAGTGAGACCCCATCTCTAACACACACACACACACACACACACACACACACACACACACACACACATATTAGCTGGGCGTGGTGGCAAGCCCCTGTAGTCCCAGCTACTCAGGAGGCTGAGGTGGGAGGATCACTTGAGCCTGGGATGTTGAGGCTGCAGTGAATCATGATTGCAACATCACATTCTAGCCTGCGAGACAGAGCAAGACCTTGTCTCAGGAAGAAAGGAAGGAAGGAGAGGGAGAGAGAGAAAGAAAGAAGGAAAGAAAGAAAGAGAAAGAGAGGAAGGAAGGAAAGAAAGAAAGAAAAGGAAGTAGAGAAAGAAAGAAAAGGAAGTAGAGAAAGAAAGGAAGGCAGGCAGGCAGGAAGGAGGAGTTTCCGTCTAATTTGGTAGGAATTAGAAAATTCCTCTACTCTGTCATTGCCATGTAAAACATCTCTAGAGATAGTTGTTTGAGGCAGACAGACTCATTTCCAACATGACATTACCATACCCAGATTTCTGGTGTCAAGCCACATGGCAGTATGAATGGTCCTACACAGATGACACGTTCAACTTTCATAGTTGTGTCTACCTTCCATTCCAGCTTGCTCTGCCTCCTGTATTTTCCAGAAACCTCTGGATTCTCCCTTCTTCCTCAGGGGTGTGTGGCTCTCTGGTGGGGAATTATCAACCAACATAATGGGAGATGCTGAAGCCCGAGCGATGAGCAAAGTGAACACAGAATACTGGGAAGCTGAGGTGCAGATGCACACAGGGAAGAAGCTGGGAAGAAGCTGGAGGAAAGAAGTGAAGGAAATAGGATGATGGAGCCAAAACTGGGACTAGGGAGGCCAGACCTGGGGAGAGAAGGTGGGAGCTGAAGTGGGGATCCTGAGGATGTTAACTGAAAAACCACGAGATCTACAACCTACTGTTTAACTGAAAGGAGAGACTCTGCTGGTAGAAGTTTACCTGTTGGGGGTGACTCAGGCAGAGCTAAGCTAGCCCTGGAATGACTCCAAATGATCCTGCAAGGTGGCGGCAGACACAGGAGAGGAAAATAGCCCCATCCTGGCCTGCTGGTCAAAGCACATGCGTGCTCTCTTCTCTCCCTCCCTCTCCACTCTGTCTCTGTCTCTCCCTCCTTTTCTCTCTGTTTCTGTCTTTCTCCCTCTGTACGTTGGCAGCTAACCTGGCATTCTGAACTCCACCCCCAGCCCTGTCGGTGCCTCTTTTGACCCTGAGCAGCTCTTTTCTCTCTTTCCCTACTTCTTACCATCTCCTGGAGAGGTTATTCTTAGCCACTTGCTGAACAGTTACTTGTTTCATTTAAACAAACAAAAAAGAAACAAAACCTGCCTAATGTGGCCGTAGACTCTAATTTAAAGAAAATGTATTTCAAACTGGGAAGAAGAGAAAATTTTTTTCTTAAATACAACTTATTTTCATTGATTCTGAAAGCGATACATATTTATTGTAGAGAGAAATTGGATTTTACAGAGAAGCACAAAGAACAAAATTATAATTACCCATTATTCCATGGTCAGAGATAACTGGAATTAACATAAGGATATTGCTTTGGCTTGAATGTTTGTGTCTTTTCCAAAATTCATGCTGAGGCCGGGCGCGGTGGCTCACACCTGTAATCCCAGCACTTTGGGAGGCCGAGGCAGGTGGATTGCCTGAGCTCAGGAGTTCTAGACTAGCCTGGCCAACATGGTAAAACCCCAACTCTACTAAAAATACAAAAAATTAGTCAGGCGTGGTGGTGCATACCTGTAATCCTAGCTACTCAGGAGGCTGAGGTACGAGAATCATTTGAACCTGGGAGGTGGAGGTTGCAGTGAGCTGAGATTGCACCACTGCACTCCAGCCTGGGTGACAGAACGAGACTCTGTCACAAACAAACAAACAAACAAAACCAAAATTAGAGTTGAAAGATAATCTCCAATGTAACAGTATTAAGAAAGAGGCGAGGTCTTTAGGAGGTGATTAGACCGTGAGGACTCTGCTCACATGATTGGATTAGTGCCTCATAAAAGGACTTGAGGGAGCCAGTTCAGCCCCTTCTTCTCTTTCAACAAGTGAAGACTCAGTGTTTGTCTTCTCCCTCAGCAACAAGGTGCCATCACAGAAGCAGAGAGCAGCCCTCAGCAGACATCACACATGCTGGTGCCTTGATATTGGGCTTTCCGGTCTCCGTAACTGTGACAAATACATTTCTATTGTTGATAAATTACCCAGTCTGTGATATTTTGTTACAGCAGCACAGACTAAAACAGAAATATATGCTTTTTAGCCTTCTACACACACACACACACACACACGCACGCACACACGCACACACACATTATTGGGATATAGTGTATGTATTGTTTCATAATCTACTTCTTTCACATGAACATTTTATGGTGAATGTTTTTCCATGCTAATATTTTTTCCATAAAGATATTTTAAATCATGACATAGTATTCTATTTGAACATATCAAAACATTTAATCTACTATTATTGGACATTTATTTCAAAAAAAATTTTCTTTTTGCTACTAGCAATAGATTTGTCTTTTTTTTTTTTCTTGAGACAGGGTCTCACTCTGTCACCCAGGCTGGAGTGCAGTTGTGTGATTTTGGCTCACTGCAACCTCCACTTCTGGGGTTCAAGTGATCCTCCCCCATCAGCCTCCTGAGTAGCAGGGACTACAGGCACACACCGCCACACTCAACTAAGTTTCGTATTATTATTATTTTAGTAGAGACAGGGTTTCACCATGTTGCCCAGGCTGGTCAAACTCCTGGGCTCAAGCAATCCACTCACCTCAGCCTTCCAAAGTGCTGGGATTACAGGCACGAGCCACCATGCCCGGCCACTAGCTTTGTCTTGAACAATCTGGTACTGAAATCTTTACCCACATCCATGGCTATTTTCTTAGCATAAATGTCTAGACATAGAATAGCTGGATTAGAGGGATGTGCATCTTAAGTTCCTGGTACATAGAGCAAAATTAGCCTTCAGAAAGCTTATGCTAATTTTCCTGTCAGCAATGCTGTTTCTCTAAACTCTAGATAATCCTGGCTAGTATAAATTTTTTTTTCTGTTATTAATTTTCTTTGGTTTTGAGACAGAGTCTTGCTCTGTTGCCCACGCTAGAGTGCAATGGCACGATCTCAGCTCACTGCAACCTCTGCCTCCTGGGTTCAAGTGATTCTCATGCCTCAGCCTCCTGAATAGCTGGGACTACTAAAAAAAGTACAAAAATTAGCCAGGCACATCTCTACTAAAAAAAAAAATACAAAAATTAGCCAGGCATGTACCATCATGCCTGGCTAATTTCTCTATTTTTTTAGGAGAGGCAGGGTTTTGCCATGTCAAACTCTTGGCCTCATGCAATCCACCCGCCTCAGCCTCCCAAAGTGCTGAGATTACAGGAGCGAACCACCACATCTGGCCTATTAATTTTTAATGTAATTCTCTTGAAGTCAGAAAATATACTTTGTATGAATTTAATCATTTTAAATTTACTGAGATCTAGTTTACAGGCCAGAATGTAGTCTGTTTTGGTGAATGTTCCATGAGCACTTGAAAAGAATTTGCATTTTGCCATTGTTGGATGAAGTGTTCTGTATATGTCAATTAGATTAAGTTGGTTGCTAATGTTATTGAAATCTTCTATACCCTTTCTGATTTTCTGTGTACTTATTCTATCAGTTAATAAGAGAGAGATATTGGAATCTCCCATTATAATTTTGAATTGGTCTATTTTCTCTTTCTCCTAGTTTTTCCTTCCTGTGTTTTAATGCTCTGTTATCAGGGGCACACACATTTAATCTTGCTATGTCTTCTTGAAGAATTGACCTGCTTGTCACAATAGGATGTTCATCTTTATCCCTGGTAATATTCTCTGTCCTGAATACTACTCTGTCTGCTATAAATATAGCTTCTTCAGTTTTTTTCAATTAGTGTGTGTATGGCATATCTTTTCCCAGCCTTTCACTTTTAAACTATTTATGTCTTTATATTTAAAGTGGGTTTCTTATAGACAGCATAGACTGAGTCTTGCTTTTTTGTTTTTTGATGCTAACCTGACAATTTCTGCTTTTTACTTTCATTTTTAATTTTTTTTTTTTTTTTTTTTGACAGAGTCTCACTCTGTCACACAGGCTGGAGTGCAGTGTTGTAATAGCTCACTGCAGCCTCAAACTCCTGGGCTCAGTGGCTCCTCCTGCCTTAGCCTCCTGAGTATTTGGGACTACAGGTACATGCCTCTGTGCCCAGCTAATTGTTGCTTTTTAATTGGAATGTTTAGACCATTTATTTGATGTAATTCTTGATACAACTGGGTTCCATCTACTATCCTGCATTTGTCCCCCACCCCCATGTTTGTCCCATCTGTCCTTTGTTTCTTCTTTCTTTTTTCCTGCCTTCTTTTGGAATAATTGAGTATTTTTTCTAATTATACTTTATCTCGGCTCCTAGCTTATTAGCTATGCCTCTTTGTTCTATTACTATTTTTTACTGGTTACTCTAGGGTCTACATATACATCTTTAACTTACCCCAGTCTTCCTTCCTGTATAGCGTAAGAACTGTGCAGTGGTACACCTCCATTTCTGCTTTCCTTCTTTGTGCTGTTGTTGTCATATGTCTACATGCATCATAAATCCCACAATACATTTATTTTTTATTTTATTTTTTGAGATGGAGTCTCACTCTGTCGCACATGCTGGAGTACAGTGGTATAATCTCAGCTCACTGCAACCTCTGCCTCCCGGGTTCAAGCAATTTTCCTGCCTCAGCCTCCTGAGTAGCTGAGATTACAGGCATGCACCACCACGCCTGGCTAATTTTTGTGTATTTAGTAGAGACAGGGTTTCACCAGGTTGGCCAGGCTGGTCTCGAATTCCTGACCTCAGGTGATCCACCCACCTCGGCCTCCCAAAGTGCTGGGATTATAGGCATGCGCCATCATGCCCAGCTAATTTTTGTATTTTTAGTAGAGACGGGGCTTCACCATGTTGGCCAGGCTGGTCTCGAATTCCTGACCTCAGGCAATCCACCCACCTTGGCCTCCCAAAGTGTTGGCATTACAGGCATGAGCCACTGCACTCAGCCCCCATAATACATTTAGACCAGAGGTTGGCAAACTTTCTGAGCTGGATAGTGAATATTTTTCACTCTATACAGTCTCTATTGCAACTACTCAACCTTGCTCTTACAGCACAAAAGCAGCCATAGATAAGACGGAAATAAGTGAGCATGGCTGTGTTCCAAAATATTTTTATTTAGGAAAATAGGCAGCAGGCAGGATTTATCCTGTGGGCTGTAGTTTATGATCCTTGCTTTAGGTAACAAAAAATTATATCTAAAGAACACGATGTCTTTTTTTTTTTTTTTTTTTACATTTACCTATGTATTTATCACATTGGGCACTTTTTCTTCCTTTTTTCTTCTTTTTGAGGTCCCACATTCTACTTGGTATCATTTTTCTTCTCCCTGAAGAATTTTATTGTGAGGGAAGAGAGAGACCCTATTGTTTTATATTGTTTTATACTCAGTACCTGTTTTAAGAAAAAAGAAAAAAAACAAGGAAGTGAAATCTAAGACAGGCAGCCCGGCGCCAGGCCCAAAACCAGGCCTGGGCCTGCCTGGCCTAAACCTAGTAGTTAAAAATCAACTCATGACTTAGAACCCGACGTTACCCATGGATTTCAGGTATTGTATAAAAGAATATTGTGAAACTCCCTGCTCTGTTCTGTTTCACTCTGACTACCAGTGTATGAAACCCCTGTCACGTATCCCCTAGATTGCTCAATCAATCACTACCCTTTCATGTGAAATCTTTAGTGTTGTGAGCCCTTAAAAGGGACAGAAATTATGCACTCGAGGAGCTTGGATTTTAAGGCAGTAGCTTGCTGATGCTCCCAGCTGAATAAAGCCCTTCCTTCTACAACTTGGTGTCTGACAGGTTTTGTCTATGGCTCGTCCTGCTACAATTGAACATTTCTGTAGAGCATGACAGCAATACATTATCTCAGCTTTTGATTGTTTGAAAAAAATCTTTATTTTGCCTTCATTTTTGAAAGACATTTTTGCTTGGTATAGAATTCTAGGTTGACAGGATTTTTTCTTACCGTCCTGTAAAGCTCTCTCTCCATTGCCTACTGGCTTCCATGATTTCTGCCAATAAGTCAACTATAATTATTATCCCTTTTTACCCTATATAAGTAATTTTTTTTTCTGGCTGCCTGGAAGATTTCTCTTTATCTTTGAGTTCTCAGCACTTTGACTCTAATGTTCAGGTGTATTTTTATTTGTGTTGATCCTACTTAGGGTTTTCTGAACTAGGACCTGTGGTTTTGTTGTTTTTGTCTAATCTTAGAAAATTCTTGAGTACCATGTCTCAGATATTTCTTCCGCCCTATTTCTTTTTTCTCCCCCTGGAATTACTGAGCTTCAACCTATTCTTCATTTTTTATTCTTCCTGGGACTCCAATTGCATGTATGTTAGACTTTTTGAAATTGTTTTATGGTGCTTGGATTTTATCACCACTACCACTGCCAATACAATTACAACCATTGCCTTCACCACCTTCATTACCACCATCATCACCTCCCCTCTGCCTCAACCACCACCTTTACTACCACCACCATCATCATCATATCCACTTATATGATGGTTACAGTAGGGCAAGTATTATTCTACACACCCTATATATGTTAACTCTTTAAATCATCGCATCAACACTGTAATATAGTTATACACATATTATGTTATTTTAATTTTACAGGACTTGGGAGAGGGATCTGGACTGAAGTGGAGGAATCTAGTACAAGTAGTGGAGCCCTCTGAAATCTTGGTTTGTGTCTACAAATGCTATTCCAATATTTGAAGCTAATAAGTCCGTTTAAATTTGCTTCAGGGAAGTACATTCAATCAATCATTCACTCATCCAACATTTATGAGCTATCTCCTATATGACAGAAAGATAATAGCCAACAAAGGCTAATGATAACTCTCCCCTCCTTCTCCCTCCTTCCTCTCTCTGCCAAAGCATGAGAAGTATTTGAATAATCAGTTTCCACTGTTCCACATTTTCATGGAAGAACACAGGCTTTGAGATCTGGGCCTGGGTTCCCAGTTTAGGCCAGATCCTCTGTGGCTTTCAGAGCACTTTTGGCTGTAGGTATTGCTTCCCATCTCCCTTCCCTTTCCTCCTCAGAACTCTTCCTGCTTTGGTCCTAATGACAAGTTGATAAGCTAATAGCTTTGAGGCCCCAGGACTAGAGGTGGGCAGCTCAGCTGCTTCCTAGAATTCTGAGCTTGTGAAGTTTCTTTTTTTCTTTTTCTTTTTAGTGATGGGGTCTTACTCTGTTGCCCACGCTGGAGTGCAGTGGCACAATCATAGCTCACTGCAGCCTCAAGACTCCTAACTCAAGCAGTTCTCTTGCCTCAGCCTACCAAATAGCTAGGACTACAGGTGCATGCCACCATGCCTGGCTAGGCTTGTGAAATTTCTGTACAACAACCTCATTTCTCTGTTTTTTACATTCTAAACTCCCAAGAAGTAAGTTTGTGGATATTTGACTTGCTGAAAATCATATAAATGAACTTTCCTAATTCTAGTTTCTTTCTGGAACACAGATTATTAAAGTGAGAATTAATGTGTGCCTGGGACAGTTTTGGCTTACACCTGTTGTTCAAGTGTAATTATTAATTGCACCCTCCCTATTTGCTCACAAAAGGAGTGCTGGTTTATTAGATGAAAAATCATATGGTCATCTGAAGTTAAGAAACCTCAAATCAAATTTTGTTATAGTTCAACCTGTTTTCTTATCTGTTAAATGAGAACAGTTCTCATAAATTTTATACAAGTAGATGAGAGATTAGAAGGAAAGGCTTTGACCTTACTAGAAGAAAAGACCTATAGAAATCCAAAGTGGCTTACTATTGTTATTATACTTTTTATATGCCTGTTGGCCTGTAACAGATGTATTCTGATTTAAGCATTAGCTAAAACTTTATGTTAGAATCATAATTTTTTATGTCTAATTATATATGCTTATAAATTTATGCATTTTTTGAGATGCTTTCTCTCTTTCTTTTATTTTCTTCTCATTCTTGTTGTCATCTTACCCTTCTCTTTTTCTGAAGACTTTAAATTGCCTTCATCTCTGTCTCACTTGTTTCTCCAATAAGTCCCCCTCCCCCACATTCCTAACCTCTCCGTACCTCTCCTCAAAAAGCAGCAGACAGCTTTGGTGATGTGATTGTTAGGGAAACTACTGGGGCCTACGTCAGGGCGACAGATAGGCCCCAGCAGCCTGCCACTGTCTAGAGCAGGGGTTGGTAACCTTTGTCTGTAAAGAGCAAGATAGAAAATATTTTTACCTTTTGTATTAGTCTGTTCTCACACTGCTATAAAGACATACCTGAGACTGGGTAATTAATGAAGGAAAGAGGTTTACTTGAGTCACAGTTCTGCAGGCTGAACAGGAGGCATGATTAGGGAGGCCTCAGGAACCTTAAAATCATGGCAGAAGGCGAAGGGGAGGCAGGCACATCTTCACATGGCAGAGCAGGAGGTGGGGGTGGGAGGTGCTGCACACTTTCAAACAACCAGGTCTAATGAGAATGCTATCACGAGAACAGCAAGGGGGAAGTCCGCTCCCATTGACCAGTCACCTCCCTCCTTCAACACTAAGGATCACAACTTGAGATGGGATTTGGGTGGGGACATGGAGCCAAAGCATATTAGCTTTGCAGGTCACATGACCTTTGTCACAACTCCTCACATCTGCCATTGTGGCACAAAAGCAGCCATAGACAATAGTTAACAAATGGGAGTGTCTGTGTTTCAATAAAACTTTATTTATAAAAAGGCCCTTGGGCCATAGTTTGTTGGGCACCCTAGTCTAGGGGACTGTTCAGGGCCCTGATTTGGCCTGGGATCTTATCTCAATAAACCACTCTAAACCAGGTATAGGAGACAAGTTAATACTTAAAGGGGGCCTCAGGAGTTCCCTCTTTAGGGGATAAATAATCACCTCCTTCTCTCTTTCAGTAAAGTGGTGTTTTCTAAGGATGATGATGGGTAGTTACAGGCATGTTCATTATCAAGCATTTAAAGAAAAGAGATCCTAGGTATTGACCAGTCATGGTCACTTGGGAAACAAAATGGAAGTGCCTAGACTCCAGGGCTCTGCCAAACGCTTGCAGTGGGTGCACAGCTCTAAGCAGAGGCCTCTTGTCTCTCATCATTTTTCCTTTTGGACCACTGCACACTTTCACATCCATATTTACCTTCTTTGGGGAAAAAAGAAAAATTTCTTTGCTTTTATGTGGGTAAGGAGTCCCTAAAGGAATCAGTTGGGGGGGCAGAGACGGGAGGGTAGTTTCAGAGCCAGCAGGAGGGGGTGACTGTCACAACCCTTCAAGAGTGACTGGGGGCTGGAGGGGGCTGACAGCCTCACTGAACTTCCCCACAGTGTTGTTAGCTGAGGCCGGGCCCCCTCTGCTTCTGGTTTTGGCCCTGACCTTAGGATGGCTTTACTGGCCAAGATACAAAGCCCCACAGACAACAGCCCCAGGGGTCCCCGTGGTGTCATTGTTGTAGTTAGTGACTCTGACCAGGTGCTGACTGGAGCAGGGTTGATGGGCCCCTATGTCCACTCACCCTAAAGAGCAAGTAAGGTCAATGCATGCTCACCAAGTCCATCATAATGTAGCCATGGTCTTTTTTTTTGGCTCTCTGTTTCCATCATGGGATTGCTACTGCAGGACAATAGCAAAAAGGGGCTGTTCACGATGGAAACTTTGAGAACAGCTCTTCTTTGAGGAATCCTCATTGCTGGCTGTGATTAAACAATTTCAATGTACTGAAAGCTGTGTAAAGGCAATTCTCAATTACCTGTATGTTAGGTGCCGAAAGCGTCTAATTAAGCCAACTATTTGGATCCTGGAATGTACTCTCCTAGAAACAATTGCGGTCAGGTCTCACCCAGCTCACATATACCTATTTAACCCACAGGGGACTAAAGTATTAATACTGTAGGTTAGCACCTGACGAGCATATGGAGGGAACATCATAGGTTCAGAGATATTGGTAAGATCTCATTGATAGAAACAGGAGGCAGAGAAATTCTAAGCAGACAGGGATGGGTCCCAGGTGAAACCCCACCTTCAAGCCAAAGTAGCCTGAAACCCACAGCCCAAAGTGATAACTTTTTTTTTTTTTTTTTTTTAGACAGTCTCGTACTGTTTCCCAGGCTGGAGTGCAATGGCATCATCTCCACTCACTGTAACCTCCGCCTCCTGGGTTCAAGTGATTCTCCTCTCTCAGCCTCCTAAATAGCTGGGACTACAGGTGTGCTCCACCAAGCCTGGCTAATTTTTGTGTTTTTAGTAGAGATGAGGTTTCACCATGTTGGCCAGGCTCATCTCAAACAGCTGACCTCAGGTGATCCACCCACTTTGGTTTCCCAAAATGCTGGGATTATCAGCATGAGCCACTGTGCCTGGTCCAAAGTGAGAACTATTCTCATTTGCCCACTCTCTCCTGATTGGTTCTTTATGAATAATGTCTTTTTACCAACTGAATGTTGCCTTTTCCAAAACTACCTATGGCCCACCCCACTCCCATCCTGTGCCTATAAAGACTCCAGACTCAGTTGGTAGACAGATGGCTGAACTTTGGGGGAGATGGCCAGACTTCAAGAGAGATGGCTTGTAATCCCAGCACTTTGGGAGGCCGAGGCGGGCGGATCACGAGGTCAGGAGATCGAGACCATGGTGAA